>NW_028317813.1:17396250-17708437 GCF_062004578.1 Staurois parvus
CATTAGCCATCTTTCTTAAACAAGTTACAACTGAAATTTTAAAAAAATACAAATAAAACGTTCTGCCAAATGTATTTTAACTCCCTCACAGCAACGGGATTTATTACAACTATTGAATAGGAAGGATTTGGTAATTAAACCCTCTAATAAGGGGGGGCAACACTGTAGTTTTTATAGTTGAGAAACACATAAGGATGTGCCTTGGGGTGTTATCCAATAAAGGTTGGTATAGAAAGGTTAGAGCTGATAATGTCAAAAATAACTCAGGATTTTTACACATTGATTGACTTTGTGTATAACTCAGGTATCAATCTCAAAGCAGATTTAGGAATTTACTAGGACCCTTCATCCTCGGAAAGCATGTGTTTACACTCTTCCAAAAAACACACAAAAACTTGAGCAATCATCTTGGCAGGCCCATTTTATCTGGCAACGGTTGTATACAGGAAGACTGACTTTTTTTTTTTCTTGGTAACAGTTTTATATAAATATGTGTAAAGGGGAATGCTGTGGACTTTGATGTATAGGGAATACTGTGGACTGTGATGTAAAGGGGAACTCTGATGTAAGGGGGTTACAGAACTCCCTTTATACAAGAGTCCCCAGAGGTCCCCCTACAGAGTCCTCAGAGTACTCCAGGACTGCAGACATGGCACAAGAGATGGTTAGAGACTGCAGACATGGTGCAAGAGATGGTCAGAGACTTTTTACATGATATAAGAGATGGTCAGAGACTGCAGATATGGTGTAGTGATGGGTCGAACTCCCGTTCGGTTCACAGTCGAACATTCGACCACGAACTTTGAACTGGGACAATTCACTAAGTGGTATCGGACCACCTCCGAGTATGCGGTAAGATACTGCAAAGCATTTTAAAAAAAAAACCTACTAAAATATGGCATGAGTTATTTTATTAATTCATGCGGTATTTTAGTCCCGAAAACATGTTTTAATGTCTCAACTATCAATGGGGTTCTCCGCTGACAGCTGAATTAAAAAGAATTGCTGGCAATTAAACATTTTGCAAAAAAACGGTATGGGGTCCCCGCCATCCATACCAAGCCCTTCAGGTCTGGTATGGATTTGGAGGGGAACCCCCACGCCAAAATAAAAAAAAAAAAAATAGTGTGGGGGTCCCCCCCAATCCATACAAGACCATTATCTGAGCATGCAGCCTGGCAGGTCAAGAAAGGGGAGGAGAGAGTGAGCCACCAGGCCACATGCCCTCAACATTCAAACCTACGCTATTGAAATAGGTGACCTTTACACCCCAATTTGGAGGCATGCTGCTATTGAACATTCCTATTACCAGATTAAGGTCCAGTTCCTTGCACTTGAACACAATGAACACATTCCTCAAGAACCGCGTGGTGGGAGGGAGAGGTGGATTCATTCACTGAGGGCTACATGTCTCCCAGGGTTGAATGAGTCCACCTCATTTAAGCCATTTCTACCTGTGTAATTATATGTACTGTACATTGTCATAATATACCGGTAGTTTGATTTTATTGAATTGTTAGGTTTTTAGACATTATGTTTTGTGTCTACTTGAGGGACACCATATCATGTTTTTTTTTTTTGTCTCTGACTAATTTTTGTCCATTACATTCAATCGACTTTTTTTTCTTTTTGTTACTGTAGGTTGCTCGGACTGCCTCCTGTGCCCTTCTGTTCCTGTTTCCAGGAGTTGTGACCTCATTTGGGTTTCTATTCATCAGCCCTTGGGGTTGTGGTTTTGTTGTGTGTGTTTTTTTCCTCTTTGTTCTGTATGTGGTTTATGTCTTGTTTTATTTTTTTTATTTTTGTTGCATCGTTTTGCCAATGTGTCTCTCTTTGCGGATTTAGGCTAGGTTGTGTGGACTGTCTGAGTTTTGTTTTGTGTTTTTGTCCCTGGGCTGGTTTTTAGGTTCTGACACTTCCTTCCACATTTTGCAGATTGCGGTGGGTGGGATCAGCATCACATTTTTTTCTTCCCAGTCCTGACTGTCCTTCCGGTCCGGGGGATGCTGTGCATGCGCCATCTGCATAATGCAATGATATCAAATATCACGCTGTCGCATTCGGTGCAAGAGTGGTTAGTCATCTGTATCGCCATCATGGAGGCAGCCTTCCAACCACACTCTGTTATGTCGGCAGTTGGTGGGGATATTTTGTACCCACCTCCATGTGAAGCTGAGGGGGCTGGACTGATCATATTTGTTGTCTATTTAAGCCTGGCCATTTAGGGAGTTGGTTTGTTGCTTAGTCCCATGCTGGGATAATTTCCATTTCATGGAACTGCATCTTCCGAGAGCAAGTTTGTTTTGCACGGATCACTCTATTTTCCTCACTGCTATACATTTACACCTTTGACTACTGGCTTTTGTTTTTATCTTCACTTATCCAGACTTAAATAGTCCTCTTCCATTTTGTGTCACATTTAAAATATTTAATTCACTTATATAATTGTTTCTCACTTACACCTGTTCCTAGAGTCTCTAGGTCCAGATACTTTCATTTTATGTCTTTTCTTTATTTCAGACCACTTTACATTACAACTTTTCAGTTTGTTTACTCTACTGTATTCATCTGTATACTGTAGTGTATCCATCTGGTGGTATCTTGGGAGGTACGGGTCTTGGAGTCCATTGCTCGGTGTATCTATCTGTATTCTCTTCTGCCTTTCTGTTTTTCATAATGTAATGTGCTTCCTCTGCTGCCCCAGCTTTTGAAGCTTAGCTGCTTCCTCTCTCGGGTATGTTAGTGACTTCTCTTGGTCAATCTGGTCTTTCTCACAACTCCCGGTAGGGACGGCTTAGACTAGTTGGTATATCCCTGCCAAACCTTACACCTAATACCAACCTTATACCAAACCTAGATTGTAATCTCGAAAGAGCAGGGCCCTCGAACCCCTCGTGTATCGCATCGTATTGTTACTGTACTGTCGCATGTTCTGTCCCCCTTTATAATGTACAGCGCTGAGTGAGCTGTTGGCGCTTTATAAATACTGTATAATAATAATAATAATGTATGGGCCAGCATCCAGTTGGTTCTCTTTTTTCTTTTATTGGATTTGTAAGTATTACAAGTGGTTCTCCCTTTTCTTCTTACCAATGACCTGGTTTGCCTGTGGACATTCATGAGTTCTCACATCTCCTAAAGAAGTGAACATTGTCTCACGAAACGCGTTGAGATTCATGCAAGAGCTCATCTACCATGAACCACTTAAGATGTTGAATATATATGTAACTACTCACATTTATATGTATATCATTACATTGTGTATGTCTAGTAGGCATTTATACCTACCTTGAACTTTTTTAAAATGTTAATTTTAAATAAAATGTAAGACACGGATTCCCTTCAAAACAAGGCATTCTATTATAAAAAAAAATGGAGCTCTCGTGGCTGTGCTACGAAACATAGTACTACTCCTTATTGTCCACAATGTGTAATGTTTGGCTTCACTAGCAAACAATAGATGGGGTGCTAAACAGAGCAAGCTATAGTGCTACTATGAGATATCCAGTTTTCAACTGCATAATAAAGTACCATTACCAGTATGTTGCCCACAGAGGTTTATTTCTAGACCTGCCGAGTTCAATATGCCTACATGTATCTTATCTTCAGAACTAAGGTGAAGCCCCCAAAAATTGGGTCATGATAAAGATGAAACATTTTAGAGTTGGGCAAAGACCCTTTTATTTAAGGAAATAGTGATGTGATGTTACTCTGAAATGTTGCCTCTGTTTTATGACCAATAAAATCTAATGAGCATCAGATAGACCCTCACACTTCATAGTTGTTGGTAAATTGCACTGATCTAACAGATTAAATTAAAAATCTGACTGTGCCTGGCCATCTTTACTGTGTGCCTAAGGGTGTGAAACAAAATAATGGAAATATTATAGAATGCTAATAAATACACTTAATTTAGAGCATTGGTCTCCAAACAGCATCCCAGGGGCCAGATGTGGCCCTTTGCTCTCCTTTATCCAGCCCTTGGAGCCTATTCCTCCCACAGACACCAACAACTGGACATAGTTCCTATCACTAATACCTACAATAGAGCACTATTCCACCCATTGACAACAACAGGGCACTATTCTTTCCACTGACACCAATGATGGGGCGCTATTCCTCCCACTGACACCAATGATGGGGCGCTATTCCTCCCACTGACACCAATGATGGGGCGCTATTCCTCCCACTGAAACCAATGATGGTACACTATTCCTTCTCCTGACACCAACAATGGGCATTATTCCTCCTGTAATACCAATGATGGGGCACCATTCCGCCTGTTGACACCAATGATGGGGCACTATTCCTTTTCCTGACACCAACAATTTGACACTATTCCTTCACGAATACCAATGTTTACTCCCATTGATACCAGGTCATATTCTACTGTCACTGGCAACCATGTGGACCTCTCAAAGTTTGAAGGACAGTAAACTTTGTTTAGAAAGTTTGGAGACCCCAGATTTAGAGATTCTATAAACATGTCCATTTGTTCATAAAGAAATGTGTGTCTACCCTAGCAGATTCCACAACATTGTTACCAATCAGCCAAACATCAGACAACACCCTTTCCTCAAACACAATATACTAATTACTGCTTTCATCAGATCTATAGTGCATGTGGCCTTTGCTATCCAGTGACTATCAATCACTACATTCCCTGCATTAAACAGACACTTCCCATGCAAAAACAATGTGATAAAAATCTTGTTCATGCTACATATATTCACTGAAATAATATAAATATTCTGAATAAACATGATCAAGCAGTTAATAAGTTCTGGCAACTCATACAGTTATATCGGACATATTAAAAGACATTTGCTTTGCCCATACTTAGTAGTATTACTGTATGGTGTTATAGTTAGTCAATTGGCAACTAACCCAACTGTTTACAAATAGGATCAATTAATCAATATTGTGCAAATACATAAGTGGCTCATAAATACATAAGAGAGGGGCTCTGACGTCACGGCGTTGCATCGGAGAGGTTTGGCGATTCCAGCAGAAACAGAAGCAGAGGCAGACAGAGAGGCAAAGGCAGAGTACAACATATATCTACTGCAGATCTTGTATCCACTGCTGACCTGTATTACAAGAGTGCCATATACTGCTGTGTATCATCGCACCTGGCAGCAATAAATCACTTTTTCATACAAGGATAAGGCACCATGGTCTTTCTTCTTTGTTTCATTTGATATATATTCCCCATACTGGTGAAAGGAGTATACGAGGAAGAGGTGTCCCCAGGAGGGGAAATAGGAGATACCTATAGAGCCTGTTTATACTCATGCATGAGCAGCTGCATATGGAAAAAGAGGAGAGCACAGGAGGATTCCAATAGATCTATATTATCCCTGGAACATCTTGCTTATGAGTACTATCCCATCAATCCTGGAAGGATTAAAAGTCTATTTGCCTAAATATATTTGGGCAAATATTAAGGTGAGCGCATATTGAGATCACACGGCACCTGGAGGGAGGAAAAGGAATTCACCTGCACACTTGCACATATTTATAAGAGACTTTATTTATGCACTTTATTAATTTATATACAGCCACTTATGTATTTGCACAATATTGATTAATTGATCACATGTGATATGTATCACCACAGATTATGATCTTGATTAATTTATAATATTATCTTATTTATTTTTTATAAGTCACAGATATTTATTTGATATAATATTATTTATGTATCAACTGAAGCATTTTTAGTATATTTATAAGTGTGAGAATATTCTATATTAAGGATTTTAAATAGGAGCGCGGCACTATAAATTGATTTTTGAATTAATCTATATAATTGAATAATAGCAACACAACTAAGTGGGTTTGTGTAAGTGCCAGCGAACCTAGTACACTATACTAACAGATAAGAAATAATAGTTTACTGAATACCTCATTCATAATAGCTCACAAGTAGTCACCTTTTAATGTTTACAAATAGGGTTTTTGTTACTTGCAAAATGGACTACTGGTTAATTATCAAGCCTAACTACATAAATGATCATATATTCACCAATATAACTTGGTGAAGATGTTCAAAAACAGTACCTTTTTGTAGAAGACGCACCTGAAAGATTATAGTAACCTTTAACCAACTCTGTTAGGTAAAACAAATGATTATCAAATTCTTCTGTCCCTCAAATCTATCTGTGGTTCCAACCCACTGACCTCCACAATCACTACTGTGTCCTGTAGTGACAGAGTTTGGTGTGAGGAATCACAGCATGCAGAGGGGGCCCAAGGAGATTGAAACTCATGAAAGTGTTTGTCTGTATGGGTTTAATAGAAATGCTCCTCTTGATCAGAACAGGATTTGGGTGGTGGGCAGAGGAAGAGGAAAACACAACTTTGTTTTGCAGTTGTACTTTTGTGCTTTTTCTGACAAATGATTTCTATTTCTTTACATGATCAAATAAGAAACCAATACAAGAGTAACCAGAGTACAAAATATTATTTTCTCTATTGTTTATTGAAGGACACATTTTGGTATTAAGCAATGTAAGTCATCCAAAATAAGTCCAAACAAAGGGGCAGGTACGCCAAAATAACGCAGACAAACCGGCCCAACAAGGGAAAAACTAGGAGCCTTAAAACAGTCGCTTGTAGAAACTTTGCAAACAAAATTAGAATTTGCAGAGGACAAAAAGGCAGATATATGGAACTTGTAAAAATTAGAAACGTGTAAACAAAAAATCCAGCTGCAGCCTTACAGGGACCCGATGATGAAAAGCCCAAAAGGAACCCTAGTTGAGTGGGTTTAATGAGAAAAGGAGCAGTTTATTTCACAACTCATGGCCCTGCACAAGAACTTGTCATTTCCACTTAGAAATAGTGAATCTGGAAGCCTCTCTTAGGAGCTTCTGGAATAATAAGCAGGAATTCGGTTTGCCTAAAAGTAGCAGTGGCCAAGAGTTAAACTCTGATGGTCCTCATGACATACAGACAATGAAAACAGATCACCTTGGGATAAATCTGAGCTGGACACAATTAAGGTGGTGAATGGCAGAGACTACCTTTGGCAAAAAGTAAGTCCTTGGTCTCAAAACAAACTTATTTTTACGTAAGAACAAATGAGTCTCCTTACAGGATGATGCCGACAACTGAAACCCTTTTGATCCAAAGTGATGGCCATGAATACTATCTTATATGTTAACAATGTCAAATAAATGTTCAAATAGATTGAAATGGGATCTTTGTAATACCGGCAAAATGAGGTTACAGTTGCAAGTTGGGGTAGGGGCTGAACAGGGGGAGCAACAAGTTAACACCTTGTATAAGAGTACAAATTAATTAATAGCAAGATGATGTTGAAAAAGAAAGCACAAGGCAGACACCTAGTCCTTGATGATGCTAAGGGTTAAACATTGTTCTCCCAGCTGAGGGACAGAAAGAAGGCTGCCCACCAAAAAGGAACTTGGGGAAACCCCCAAAGCCTTACATCAGCAAAACTAAGCCTTTTACGTTGACAATAAATCTTAGTGAAAGTGGATTTATAAGATTTAAATAAAGTTGGGATAACAAAATCCATAATGCCTCTGTCTCTCAGAACCTGGGTTTGAAAAGCCAAGCTGTGAAAGCCAGTGGTTGAAAAGCAGGGTATACGAACTTTTCCCATCTGGCAGAGATCACAGAGTGTTGGCACTCTGTGGCCAATCCAGGAAGATATGGGAATTATAGGAATGCTCTCTTTTTTGATCCTTCAAAGTAGAAAAGATAGCAGCTTTAGCATTAGAAAAGCATAGTTTTGAGAATACCGATGACAAGGCGCTACCAAGATGTTCACTGCATCCGCTGTCAGATCCATCACCCTGGAGACAAAATTTGTTCAGCTTCTCGTTGAACTGAGATGCTACCAGATCCTGTCATCCCAACAATGCAGATATACAGAAACATCACCTGATGGAGAAACCATTCCCCCAAATCCAGAAGTTGACTGAGAAAATTTGTCTGCAAGTTCTCTGTCCCAGTAATGTACAACAAAGAGATCGCTAGAAAATGAAGTTTCCTCGAAGATTGGTATATTAATTTCATCGCTGCTGCCACACTCCTGGTGCCCCCCGATGACTGAACCCAAATCAGATGAGCAGTCAGAAGGAGGGTTTCAACAAAGTAACGTCAGATGCATTATCCACAACTTCAGGATATTGACTGAAGGTTTGTATTCCTCCAAAGACCAACAAGCCTAAACATACAGATGACTCAGTGCTTTGCAGTTATTATTATTATATAGTGAGGAGCGAAGGGTGTGGGTAGGGTGGTATTTGGGTATCAGGTCAGTGAGGTAGTTTGGGGCAGAGTTATGGATGGCTATTGAGAAGGCTGGAGTTGTGACAATCTTCCAATGTAAAGGAAAAAAAATATTTATGTCCTGGTGTTTTGTGTGTCCTATGGATCAATAAATATACACTATATTCATCAATCCTCCGGTGTGCGACTGACCCCTCTTCCTGTTGCATCATGTGTGGTGGCGATGATGGAGCAGGGTGGAGCCAGAGCCTGCCCCTGCCGTGGATTGGTCTGGATTGTTTGCCAGAGTGGGATACCTCTGTTTTTTGGATAAACAACAAGGGCCAATAAAAGAAAGTATGTAATATATCAAAAACCAATAAAGTGAAGCAAAAATGGATGTATCAGCAAAAACCTAGTTGACCAAACTCGTGTGTCAATCAATCCTCTTTAAACTCAAAAATATATATTGAAATATAGTGCATAAGCACCAAATACAACTGTGTAGAAAACACTAAATAAACACAAAGAATAGATGATAAACACATGGCTGACCATCAAACCCATATAGGGCAAATAGTGCAAAATCAAACTAATTACAATAAAATAATATAACATAAATGATACTGGTATTTTCAAAAGAAACCCCCTCCCCTCACTGGTAAAGTCCCCAATCTACCTGCTTAAAAAATACATTAAATACCCGGCTGACAAAAACATTCAGAATAAAAAAATAAGCCTAGTGAAAACATGAGTGGATGGTGTAAAAATGAAAAATATTAGTCCATATAGTGAATGACTAGCAATGTTCAGTCCCCAGGTGAAATGACTTTTCAAAACAATCTTTTCACCACATTGCTCATCCACCACCAGACATGCCTGCTCACCTCCTTTTTTTTACCTATATATTATACAGGTCAAAAACAGCACTGTGTATGATATCCACAGTCACTCCAACTTTTCCTACAGCATGCGGTAGAAATTCCAAAAGGGTAGCCTCAAGAGGACCAATTCAACCGTTTGTAACAAAGTTGCTCATAGGATAAAAAGCAGAGAACTTTCCATAGTGCAAACTTGTTTTAATGAAGTATTATTATTATACAGTATTTATAAAGTGCCAATAGTTCGCTCAGCGCTGTACATTACAAAGGGGGACAGAGCATGTGACAGAACAATAACAATACAATGCAAAACATGAGGGGATCGAGGGCCCTGCTCTTTCGAGCTTACAATCTAGGAGGGAGGGGATGGTGGCACAGGAGGAGATAGCTGTGGAGGATGGAGTGGTAGGAAGAGTGGATTAGGTCGGCAAGTTAGCAGGGGGTGGTGTAGGCTTCCCTGAAGAGATGGGTTTTCAGGGTGCGCCTAAAGGAGAGGAGAGTAGGTGATAATCTTATTGGGCTGGGGCAGGGAGTTTCAGAGGATGGGTGACACCCTGGAGAAGTCCTGGAGACGGGCATGGGAGGAGGAGACCAGGGAACTAGAGAGAAGGAGATCTTGTGAGGAGTGGAGTGTGCGTGCTGGGTGGTACTTGGATATTAGGTCAGTGATGTAGTTCGGGGCAGTATGGTGGACGGCTTTGTACATCAGTGTTAGGATTTTGAATTTGATCCGTTGCGCAATCGGAAGCCAGTGGAGGGATTGGCAGAGGGGGGTGGCAGAAATGGAGCGGTTGGAATGGTGAATGAGTCTGGCAGCCATATTCAGGATCGACTGAAGCGGGGATAGCCAGCGGCGAGGCAGGCCAGTGAGGGAGTTGCAGTAGTCGAGTCGTGATATGATGAGGGAGTGGATGAGCTGTTTAGTGGTTTCTGGGGTTAGGAACGTGCGTATTTTGGCGATGTTGAGGAGGTGGAGTCTGCACGAGTTTGTTAAAGATTGGACTTGGGGCTGGAAGGATAGGTTGGAGTCCAGAATGACACCAAAGTACTCTGGCCTGCGGGGCGGGTTTGATGGTGGCGTTGTTGGATGTGATGGAGAAGTCAATGGGGGGTGGGGTCCGGGCTGGGGGGAAGACAAGAAACTCGGTTTTGGAGAGGTTCAGTTTAAGAAAGTGGAGCGACATCCAGTCAGATATGTCGCTCAGTAGGTGTGTGATTCGGGCGGAGACTGAGGTAGTGAGGTGGGGGGTTGAGAGATAGATTTGTGTGTCGTCGGCATATACTGTAGGTGGTAGTTGAAGCCGTGAGAGTGTATGAGTTGGCCAAGGGAGGAGGTGTAGATGGAGAAGAGAAGGGGCCCGAGGACGGAGCCTTGAGGGACCCCAACAGAGAAGGGGAGTGAGGGGGAGGTGGTAGCATTATAGGTAACGCTGAAAGAGCGTTGTGACAGGTAGGATGAGAGCCAGGAGAGAGCAGAATCTCTGAGGCCGAGGGAGTGTAGTTTTTTTGAGGAGGAGGGGGTGGTCGACTGTGTCGAAGGCCGCAGAGAGGTCAAGGAGTAGGAGCACTGAATAGTGGCCATTAGCTTTGGCGGTTAGCAGGTCGTTGGAGAGTTTGAGTAATGCAGTTTCGGTGGAGTGTAGGGGACGGACGCCGGACTGTAGGGGATCGAGGAGGTTGTTGTCGTTGAGGTGAGAGCTTAGGCGGGTGTAGGACATTTAAATCACACTGACAAGGATTGTGGGCTCACAAAGCCCAGATACAGCTTGTAAACACAGAGCGGTGAAATGCTAGATTCCAGCAGAGCACCAGACATAACGTCACCACATTTCCATCCAGCTCATAGCATCACAGGTCACGTGACTTCATCAGGTCTCCCTGATGAAGTCACGTGAAGCTACGCATTGAGCCCTTTGATAACGTGCAAGTGCACGAAATGCGTTAGCGAGGAGCCAAGCCAGTGACGTCATGCCGCACGAGCCACGAGGGAGGCCGGTGGCCATCTTTGTTTCTGATCTGCATTCCTGTATACCAGATGTGAGTGCTTTCTGTAAATATCGTTTAGCCAAAATAAATAAACATACTTCACTATCTAGCACTTCTCTTTCTGGGTCATTTGTTCATGAGCTCTTAAGGTGGATTCCTGTAGTGCATACTTTGGGTACATACACACTTGGAGCGGAGTTATCGTGGAAATCCGGAGAGTAGCAGTGGATGATCAGCTGATGTGCAGACGTATGCCAGATGATCCCCGTGGTTACCGCTAGGATGATGATGACCAGGAGTGGTCTATGTTACTCAAATGCACTTTAAATTGCGCTATCTGGTTAGTGGAATATATTCTCATTCCCACACCCACTTGAAGCACGGACTTTCACCTACCTGTTGTATTGGACATTTGTTGTCACTCGTGCGCTATATACGTCATACCTTGACGCGACTAGTGTTGGTTATGTGTTAGAGAAGACACTGGTAGTGATAGCAGAATTCATACTTTACTTGTGTGGCTTAAGTTACAAACATACAGAGCACATTTCACAGCAGACATATATTACTTCCTGAAGAGATGATAGAGAGGAGAGGAACAAACAAGTTTTCAGATATACACAACTAGTAACCTTTAGTGTATAGTGCCATCTACTGGTCAAGTGATATTAACACACAATACTATATATAGTACATTATAGTACATGCTGTTGCATTCCCAACACCCCTTCTCAACGGCATGTGCATAATTATATGACATTTAGTCTCTTTTGTAGAAACCAATAACGTTCCCTTGGCAAAGGTTTGGTGAGTGCATCTGCAATCATCTCTGATGGGCAGTACTGGATGTCGATAACCCCTTGTTCTTGCATGTCTCTGAGCAGATGATATCTTACATCAATGTGCTTGGTTCTTGGGTTAATCTTCTCAGAGTGTGTAAGCTTTATGCATCCCTGATTGTCTTCAAAGATGGGTGTGGGTTGTGACATATTCAGTCCCATGTCTAGTAGAAGTTGACGAATCCAAATGGCTTCTTGACATGCATGTGCTGCTGCTATGTATTCCGCTTCAGTTGAAGAGAGTGCAACAGTCACTTGTTTCCGACTAGACCAGCTTATGGTTCCTTGTCCATACTGGAAGATGTAACCACTTGTAGATTTGTGGTCAGTGGTGTCTCCAGCCCAATCGGTGTCCACATATCCAATCAGTTTTGGGTTTGATGATGCTGAAAGTCGCAGCTTCATCCGATTTGTTCCCTTTAGGTACTGCATTACCCTCTTTACTGCATTCCTGTCGCGTTGACACGGCGTTGCGACTTTCCTGCAAAGTATTCCCACTGCTAGGGCGATGTCTGGTCTTGTCACGGTGGCGATGTATAGCAATTTTCCGATTGCCCTGCGGTAATAATCATTGTTAGGTAACAAGTTTTCTGTTCCATTGTTTTTTGGATAATCTGGTTCGATTGGTGTTTTCACTTCCTTTGCATCTTGCATGTGAAACTGTTCTAACATTTCTGTCATTTTCTGACTTTGGTTAAGAAGATAGCTTCCATCCTCTTCCCGCTCTATTTGAATTCCTAGGTAGTGAGTAATGTTCCCCAACTCTTTAATTTCAAAATTTTGTTTCAGTTTCTGAACTATTTGGTCATAGTCCCCTTCTTGTTCAAAACACGTCAAGATGTCATCGACGTATATTAGGATGTATGTCCATTTGTTCTCTTGATTCTTTGAATACAGACATGGATCTGCTTTACTTTTTGAGAACCCTTCTTTTCTGAGTATTTCGTTCACTTTTTCATTCCATGCTCTCGCTGCTTGCTTGAGCCCATAGATGCTCTTTTGCAGTTTGCAAACAAGGTTCTTTTCTTTCTCAAATCCTGGTGGCTGTTCCATGTACAGATCCTCCTTGATGTCTCCATACAAAAAGGCAGTTTTGACATCTAGATGCTTTACTTGCATTCCCTTTCCGGCAGCAATACTAAGGAGTGTTCTTATGGTAGAATGTTTCACAACTGGAGCAAATGTCTCATCGTAATCTTCTCCAAATTTCTGGGAGTATCCCTTGGCAACTAATCTTGCTTTGTATCTATAGATGTTTCCTTCTGTATCATATTTCACTTTAAAAGTCCATTTGCTTCCGATGGTTTTGCGACCAGAAGGGAGTTCTGTTAGTGACCAAGTTTTATTTTCTTGAAGTGATTTTATTTCTTCTTCAGCTGCTTTTCTCCACTGATCGGCTTCCCTTCTCGGCAAAGTTTCTATGTCTTCCCAGGATGTAGGCTCCTGTGTTTGATGTGTTTTAGCAGCGTATGATAACCTGCGGGGTGGTATCCCTTTTGTCATTCGAGAGGATCTTCTGATTTCTTGTTGTTCAGTGGGTTCTATTGGCTCGTTAATTGTAAGTTCCACTTCTTCTTGTTCTGGCTCTTGTCCTGCTTCGCATGGGTCAGTGTCTCTTGCCGATTCAGCGCGTAAATCCTCTCCACATTTTTCAAGAATTGTATTATCTGATGCTTCACTTTCATCAAAATAAACACTGCGGCTTACTGTGACCTTGTTGGTCTTTGGACAAAGGATTCTATATCCCTTACTCTGCTCACTGTAGCCAACCAGAATGCCTTCTATGGCTTTGTTCTCCAACTTGGAGCGTTTCTGACTTGGAATGTGGGCATATGCTTTACAGCCAAATACTCTGATGTGTCCTATGTTAGGTTTTGATCCATTCCACATTTCATATGGTGTACTCTCAATAGCTTTTGATGGGAGCCTGTTTTGTAAGTATGTTGCAGTCATTATTGCTTCTCCCCAGTATTTGTTAGGTAAGGCAGCATCCGTAATCATACATCTTGTCATTTCTACAAGAGTGCGATTCTTTCTTTCAGCTACACCGTTTTGCTCAGGAGTGTATGGTACAGTTGTTTGGTGTATAATACCTTGTTTCTTTAGGTATGATTCCATCTCTTTATTCATATATTCCCCTCCATTGTCAGTGCGTATTATTCCAGGTTTCCTTTGAAACTTGTTGCTTGTCATAGCTACAAACTCTTGAAGTTTTTCTAATGTCTCACTTTTGTGCTTCATTAGATACGTTATTGTGTACCGGGAATAATCATCGATGAAAGTCAGTAAATATCTGTTCCCGCCAGGTGTGATGGTTTTCATTGGTCAGCACACATCACTGTGTATCAGTTCCATGGGTTTAATGGTTTTACTCTGACTGGTCTGTGGAAGAGGGGTTCGGGTGGCCTTTGCTTTGATGCAACACGTGCTCTTGCTGAGTGTGTGGCAAGGCAATATTTTCATGTCTTCTGATAGACCTCTCTTTGCAAAGTCCTTTATAGCTTCTGGGTTTCGATGCCCCAATCTTCTATGCCACAGGTGGATGCACTTGTCATGTGGGTTATGAGTTGCCGCATTAGCCTTCTCACTTTCAGTGATGATTTTGTACAGATGTTCATTTAATCTTCCTCTTGCTAAAATTTGCTTTCCATTTTGAATTGTGCATTCATTACCTCTGAACTGGACAGTGAGTCCATTGCTTGCAAGGGTTTTAACTGATAGGAGGCTTCCTTCTAGGCTTGGAACATATAGAATATTCTTTACAAGGATGCTCTGCTTGCCCCCTGATGGCATTTTGCAGTTCAGAAATCCCTGACCTTTACCTTCTGCTGTAATACTTTTCCCATTTGCTAGGAAGACTTTATCTTTTACACTAAAATCAATTTCTGTGAAGAATGTCTCGTCGCTTGTCATGTGACTTGTTGCCCCTGAATCAATGTACCATCCATGTGAGGTACTATTCTGAGTCACTTTAAAAGTACCACTCCATGATGCACTTTCATTTTCTTTCATGACCGCTTTAGCTCTTTCTCTTGTGGGTAGCACCCGCTTTCGCTGCTCAGCTTTCCAGATTGAACAGTTCTTTTTCAGGTGACTGGCCTTTTTGCAGCGAAAACATACCCTGGTTTCTTTGCTTTGTCTTATGCCTTCATGAACCTTCAGAGCTGCCTCTGGTCTCTCGTTCTCTTCACTATGCAAATTTTCCTTTCTTCTGCTGTATTCATCAATTAATTTTCCCTTAACATATTCTAGTGTCAGTTCAGTTTCCGGTCTAGTTTCTAGAGCATTTATAAGGGCACTGTATGATTCTGGAAGGCTGCACAGAAGTATTGACAGAACATGGTTGCTTTTTAAATCTTCACCTATTGCACCCAGCTGGTCCACAATTTCTAGCATAGCATTTACATGTTCACCCATTTCCTGCCCTTTTTCCAGCCTCATCTTATACAGTTTGCGTAGCAGATATAGTTTACTGTTTAGGTTTGCATGTTCATGCAGTCTTTGTAGTGCAGTCCACATACCTTTAGCTGTGCTTTCTTTCCTTATATGAATGAGTTGATCGTCCTCCACTAACAGGCTTATGACTGCTTTTGCTTGCCTGTTTTTTCTGTCCCGTTCTTCCGGGTTGTCATTGGGTCTGTGTGTATCTAGTACCTGCCACAAGTCATCTTTGGATAACAGCATTTCAAGCTTAAACTTCCATAGCTGGTAGTTGGTGTTGTTGAGCTTTGCTATTGTAAACTTCATATCTGAAGCACTTGCCCTCTTTCAGTGAATTGGTAGGATTGTAAATGCAGCACTTACTTGCTTGTAGTTTTCCTTTTTCCAGTGTCTGGAGCTGGGCCCATAACCTGTTGGTTATGTGTTAGAGAAGACACTGGTAGTGATAGCAGAATTCATACTTTACTTGTGTGGCTTAAGTTACAAACAGACAGAGCACATTTCACAGCAGACATATATTACTTCCTGAAGAGATGATAGAGAGGAGAGGAACAAACAAGTTTTCAGATATACACAACTAGTAACCTTTAGTGTATAGTGCCATCTACTGGTCAAGTGATATTAACACACAATACTATATATAGTACATTATAGTACATGCTGTTGCATTCCCAACAACTAGCACTAATGCTGTTGCACTCCACAGCGGGTTTATTATCATTATTATTTGTATTATTACCATCATTTCACTATATATGACTGTGCACTTTTTTAATTTATCTACGCTTATACGCAGGTTGTCACCACTGCACCTTGTGCATCATATTTAGATGCGATTTATATTTCTATTTTAGCACTCATTTTTAGCGCATTTTATTGGTTTATGTTCTTATCTACCGCTTTTTGAGTTTTATGTCATTGTAGAGCACTGCATTCTTTGATATACATTTTAAGAGGGTTGGAGGTTTACCTTTTATGCCAGCTGCTTCTATTATTTTTATTATTATTACAATTTTTTCTAGCGCTCGTATAACCACCTTCTATTCTTTTCCCATAGTGCAAACTTGTTTTAATGAAGTAAAATAGAACATTTAAATCACACTGACAAGGATTGTGGGCTCACAAAGCCCAGATACAGCTTGTAAAGACAGAGTGGTGAAATGGTGGATTCCAGCAGTGCACCAGACATAACATTACCACATTTCTGTATCGGCTACCCCTCTCTGCCAATCCCTTCACTGGCTTCCCATTGCCCAACGGATAAAATTCAAAACATTAACACTAACATATAAAGCCATTTATAACTCTGCCCCAAATTACATCACCGATCTTGTCTCTAAATATCACTCAAACTGTACTCTCCGCTCCTCACACGACCTCCTACTCTCTAGCTCCCTCGTCTCCTCCTCCCATGCTCGTCTCCAGGACTGCTCCAGAGCTTCCCCCATCCTCTGAAACTCTCTACACCATTTTATCAGACTATTGCCTACTTTTAGGCGATCTCTGAAAACCTCTCTCTTCAGGGAAGCCTATCCTGCCCTCAGCTAATAATGGAATCTTCTACTCTTCCAACCAGTCCATCCCCCACAGTTACTACACCTTTTGTACCACTAGCCCCTCCCTCCTAGATTGTAAGCTCCAAAAAGCAGGGCCCTCCTATTCCTCTTGTATTGAACTGTATTGTTGCCAGTTATATTGTAAAGCGCTGAGCAAACTGTTGGCGCTATATAAATCCTGTATAATAATAATTTCGGTCCAGCTCATAGCATCACAGGTCACGTGACTTCATCAGGTCTCCCCGATCAAGTCACGTGACGCTACGCATTGAGCCAAAGTCTGGTGATGTTATGTCCTGAAAGCTGGAAGTCCCAGGGAGGTGCGAGAACATCAACTCCCAAGGGTTCATCCCTTTTGTTCAGGGAAAAAAAATACATGGACCTTCACATTCTCCTGATTTGCGAACAGGTCCATCTGTGGATACCCTTAACTGTCTGTTGTCATGAAAAAAAATTCCTGATTTACGGTTCACTCTGTCTCCAGAGCTCATTGTCTGCTTAAATGTTCTGCTACCAGATTGAGAGTGCCCTCCAGATGCACTGCTGACAGAGATTCCAGATACATCTCCACCCAGGATAGAATTTACTGTAGCCTCTTACTTTTAGTGCCCAGTTTGTTGGCATAGGTCACAGCCATGGAATTGTCTGAGAACACCTGCACATTGGGACCTAAAAGATCTTGCTGCAAAGAAGATAGAGCCAAAGCAATAGCCTTAAATTCTTTCCAAATGGAGACTCTTACAGCATACTTGTTCAACCAGGTGTTCTGCACCATCTTCTGACCTATATGAGCTCCCCAACCACTGGCATTCTGTCTACTGGAAAGGACCACAACAACTCTCCTGAGAGGTTTTTCTGATTTCTCTACCATCAGAGGGATCTTTTTATCAGGCTGGGAATTTTCACTCTGGAATACTAGGATTTTGGTTGTTGGTCCTATAGTAGAAGAATGAACTCCTAAAGGGGGCAAAGATGCAATCTTGCCCGTTACACTGCTGGAATTGCTGAGGAAAAAAGTCCCAGGCTGACATTACCTTTCTCCTGACAATTCTTGGTTGGACTGCATTGATAACATGGCTGACTATAGCTTTGAATCTTATCCTCAAGAAGAAAAATCTTTCGCTGGATAGAACTGATGGTGTGACCCAGAAGAAGTACTTACTGGGAAGGTAATAGGTTTGACTTCAGGAAGTTCAGAAGACAGTCTAGTTTATTCAGGTGTTTCTAAGCCATATTTAGATCCACTGCAAGTTGCTCCCCTGAAGCAGCAAAAAAAAATACAGATAAGGTATCACAAACATCTTGTAACCAGAGAGGGCATAAGGGTTCTGCCATCACATTGGTAAAGATCCTTGGCATGAAAGAAAGGCCACAGCTAGCTTATAGCAGTTTCGCATCTTATAAGTCTATGGATGCCATGACGCAATTCTGTAAAAGGATTTTCCTGACTTAGAAAATGGAGTCCATGTGGAATGTTATGTACAGGATGGATCTGTTCAGGGGGTTTGTTCAGGATCAGGCAGAGGCACTGGAAGAAAGACTTTCTGGTACATCAGTGCATATAAAAGGGCTGTCATGGTTAGAAATTTTAGAGGATCTTTTGGAAGTTCAGAAAAAGTACTTCCTTGGGATGGGAGCCACAAACACCAGTCTATAGCCCCATCCAATTATCACCCGAATTAAAGAGAGTTGTAAGTGATATTACTATGCATTAAAGTTAAAAAATAAATAAATAACTGCCAGAAGCCATAAACTGCAGGAAACCCTGCAGTAGCTTTTATATGCCTTTGCTATGGCAGTGCCAGGTTGTGCTCTCAGTAGTTTGATGTACAATTGTTTCGGGGCCACCTTTTAAATTTTTTTCTAGGAGGCAATAGAGCCTCTTTAAAAAAGGGGCTAAAAAACAGCTAGGCAACCAGCATTTTCATGAAAAGGTTGGCATTCACAACCTCAATATTTGTTTTATGACAGGTTCATTTTATGCCCCTTTTTCAGAGAAAAAAAAACTTGCTAAATTCCCTCTTAAACTTACCTGAAGCCACAATCATGTGCCACTGGTCTGAGTCCTCTTCTGCTAACATCCTGGAGGAGGGGGGTCCTAATTCAGGTGCCATGCTTGTGAGACTTGGACATGGATGGTCACCAGTTGGGTCTTCTCAAGAAATGAAAGATAACAGCATTGTCACAGTGGGATAGTACAGCACTGGCAATCTTAGGTCACCAATGCAGCACTGGATAAACTGTCCTCTTCACCAGAATTAGTGGCTGTGAGGGACCTGAACAGGGGACTTAGGTGAGCATTTCTACCTTTACCATGTAAGAGGGGGGAAAAGACTCAGGATGGGTTGGGTGGGGGGGGGGGTGTTGGAAGGAGATACTTCAAAAAATTAGTTTTTACCTGCAGTGGGGCTTTATCCAGTGCAATAACCAGAACAAAGTTGTGCCACAAAACCAAGATAACCTCCTAAAAGGACAAGTGGTATCTTACAGTTGCAAGAAAAAGTATGTGAACCCCTTGGATTACGTGGAGTTTTGCATGAATTGGAGATAAAATGTGGTCTGAACGTCATCTAAGTCACAACAATAGAAGAACACAGTCTGCCGAACATAATACTACACAAACATTAGATGTTGCCATGGTTTAATTGCACATAACATGTAAACATTCACAGTGCAGGGAGGAAAAAGTATGTGAACCTTTGGACTTAATAACTGGTTGACCCTCCTTTGGCAGCAATAACCTCAACCAAACGTTTCCTGTAGTTGCAGATCAGACCTGCACAAAGATCTGGAGTAATTTTGGACCACTCCTCTTCACAAAACTGTTTCAGTGTAGCAATATTCTTGGGATGTCTGGTGTGAATCGCTCTCTTAAGGTCATGCCACAGCATTTCAATAGGGTTGAGGTCAGGACTCTGACTGGGCCACTCCAGAAGGCGTATTCTGTGCTGTTGCAGCCATTGTTTAGTTGAATTACTTGTATGCTTTGGGTCATTGTCCTGTTGCATCACCCATCCTCTGCGGAGCTTCAGTTGGCGGACAGATGGTTGTACGTTTTCCTGCAAAATGTCTTGATAAACTCTGGAATTCATTTTCCCATCAATGACAACAATCCGTCCAGGCCCTGAGGCAGCAAAGCAGCCCCAAACCATGATGCCCCCTCCACCATGTTTTACAGTGGGGATGAGGTTTTGATGTTGGTGTGCTGTGCCTTTTTTTCTCCACACATAGTGTTGTGTGTTCTTCCCAAACAACTCAATCTTGGTTTCATCTGTCCACAGTATATTTTGCCAGTAGTGCTGTGGAACATCCAGGTGCTTTTTTGCAAACTTCAACCGTGCTGCAATATTCTTTTTGGACAGCAATGGCTTCCTCCGTGGTGTCCTCCCATGTACTCCATTCTTGTTTAATGTTTTCCTTATTGTAGATGTGTCAACAAAAATGTTAGCATGTGCCAGAGATTTCTGTAGGTCTTTAGCTGACACTCTGGGATTCTTCTTTACCTCATGCAGCATTCTGCGCTGTGCTCTTGCAGTCATTTTTACAGGACGACCACGCCTAGGGAGAGTAGCAACAGTGCTAAACTTTCTCCATTTGTAGACAGTCTGTCTTACCGTGGACACATGAACATCAAGGCTTTTGGAGATACTTTTGTAACCCTTTTCAGCTTCATGCAAGTCAACAATTCTTGATTGTAGGTCTTTTGAGAGCTCTTTTCTGCGAGGCATGGTTCACATCAGACAGTGCTTCTTTAAACCAGTAAACCCATAACAGGTGTTTTTTTTTTTTAAGGGCAGGACAGCTGTCAGCAACACATCCAATATCATCACACTGATTGGAGTCAAGGTTGGCTCACTCCTGGTTCCAATTAGCTCTGGGAGAAGTCATTAAGCTAGGGCCTCACATACTTTTTCCTCCCTGCACTGTGAATGTTTACATGTTATGTGCAATTAAACCATGGCAACATCTAATGTTTGTGTAGTATTAGCAGACTGTGTTTTTCTATTGTTGTGACTTAGATGACGTTCAGAGCACATTTTATGCCCAATTCATGCAAAACTCCACGTAATCCCAAGGGGTTCACATACTTTTTCTTGCAACTGTACATGATTTAAAGCAGCCAGCCCCAGAACCATTTTTGAGTTCTTTTCTGAAAATGTTAAAAAAAAGAAAGCATTATTCAGTTTGAAAACATTTACAGCCATGAAAATTAACTTTGATTGCAACTGTAAATAGTAAAAAAAAAAAAAAAAAAACTTTCATAAGGCGATTATGCATTTTCTAAATACTTTCTTCTTGTCAAGGAGAAACTGACACAATGCAAGCAGTTCTTTAATAACATGTTGGATTAGTTCAATGAACAATAGTTTTTAGTACTTCTGTTCCCCCTCACTCTCATATAACCTGATCTGCTGCCAGACCGCACAAGTTTTGGCATATGTTTCTACTGTCTGAGTAAACTGAACCTTTATGGGACTGTGCACACACTCTCCTACACAACAGTATTCAGACTTGGTAAATGACCAATCAGGGACCAAATGCTGCATCATGTGGAAAGGCAGGTGTTGTGTTATATGTTCTCCACATACTTGGAAACACCAGGTTTTTTTCTTGGGCAATCTGGCAATGGATAAGAATGGAGGAACAAAGAATAAGCATGCACTAGCTACCTGGTTTCCCCCTAGTATTAACAAAATGCAGGTTTACTTTAATAATTTGTCAGAAATCTGGACTTTTAACCTGTTCAGCAGGTGCCAAATGTCATATATAATAAAGTTTTTACCATTACAAACATATTAATATTATTATGTATTTTTATAGGCCCAACAGTTTGTGCAGCACTTTACAATATGAGGAAAGACAGTTACAATTCAATACAAGAGGAATCAGAGGGCCCTGCTCACTAGAGCTTACAATCTAAAAGGGAGGGTAGGTGATACAAAAGGTAATAACAGTGGGGGAATGAGCTGATGGAGAAAATTAAAGTACAGTTTTTAGGTGGAGGAGGGATAGGCTTCTCTAAAGAGAAGGGTTTTCAAGGATCACCTAAAAGTGGACAGAATAGGAGACAGATTGAGGTATGGAGTTCCAGGGGATGGGAGAGGCTCTGATGAAGTCCTGGAGGCACGCATAGGAGGTAATGATGAGGGAGCTAGAGAGCAGGAGGTCTTGGGAGGAATGAAGCAAATGAGTTGATTGGTATTTAGAGACAAGGTTAGCGATTTAGCTGGAGGCAGCGTAGTGGATGGCTTTGTAGGTTGTTGGTAGTCCTTTGAATTTTGTTGTGTGAGCAGAAGCCAGTGGAGGGATTGGCAAAGAGGTAGTAGAAACTGAACAGTCAGGTGCATTAGTCTGGCAGCGGCATTGAAATGAAGGGGAGATAGCCTATGTAAAGGTAATTCAAATGGGAAGATGTTGCAGTAGTTGAGGCGAAAGGTAACCAGGGAGTGAATTAGAAGCTTTTTGGTGTTGTGTCAAGATTTGGACAGTGATTGGATGTGGGGCCGAAAGGAGAGCCCAGAGTCCAGGATTACACCTAGCACCCTGGCATACAGGGACAGACTGATAGTTGTGCCATCAATATTGACAGAAGTCAAGAGAAGGAGCACATGGGGGAGGAAATAAAATGAGCTTGGTTTTGGATATATACGACAGCTTCCTTCTGCCACTGAGAATGGTTGTTACAGAAGCCGCAGTTGCTAGCATTTGTGTCCTTAGCAACCAGTGATGTCAACCTTATTTATGATGGCTGGGAATCCCTGGCCATATAAATGTCCATAAGGGACAGGGATAGTGGCTGATATCAGTACTCATATATGGCCACATGGTCAAATTGGGCAAAGCCATTGACCAAATATAGTCATGGCAATATTTGGTCAGTGACATCACCGGCAGTCATTCGCAGCAGGTATAGCAATAGGTTCAAATGCATTGGTTGATCAGGTTTTTTATTTGGTGAGATGGCAGGCATCATTTATCACAACTGCATTGTTGGACAACATGAATTGTGATGGATGTACATTTTTGCAAAAAACATTTTCAAAAAGTATGGCGTCTTATTTACTTTTTGTAGTGAGGGCTGTTATCTGGAATCCTCTTATTTTTAAAGGGGCTTCCAGATTTCAGAAAACCCTCTGCCCAAAGATCCCAACAACCACCAGGCCACGGTTGTGGGGAAATGCAGACTTTGTCTTCATCAAAAATGGGATGAGGAGCATTGCCAGGAGAATCCCCCATGTTGAGGGCACATGACCGGGTATGATTCACAAGTGGGGGTGGCATGCCACCTTCTTTTACTGACCTGCCAGGTTGCATACTTGGATAAGGGTTTAAAGAAATTGGCCAAATTATTATTATTATTATTATACAGGATTTATATAGCGCCAACAGTTTGCTCAGCGCTTTACAATATAACGGGAGACAATACAGCAACAATACAGTTCAATACAAGAGGGATTTGAGGGCCCTGCTCCTTGGAGTTTACAGTCTAGGAGGGAGGGGCTAGTGGTACAAAAGGTAGTAACTGTGGGGGGTGGACTGGTTGGAAGAGTAGAAGATTCCAGTATTAGCTGAGGGCCGGATAGGCTTCCCTTAAGAGAGAGGTTTTCAGATGTTGTCTAAAAGTGAGCAAAGTAGGCGATAGTCTGATAAATTGGGGTAGAGAGTTCCAGAGGATGGGGAAGCTCTGGAGAAGTCCTGGAGCCGAGCATGGGAGGAGGAGACAAGGGAGCTAGAGAGTAGGAGGTCTTGCGAGGAGCGGAGAGTATGGTTTGGGTGATATTTAGAGACAAGATCGTTGATGTAATTTGGGGCAGAGTTATAGATGGCTTCATACGTTATTGTTAGTGTTTTTAATTTTATTCATTGGGCAAAGGGAAGCCAGGGGAGGGATTGGCTGAGAGGGGTGGCAGATACAGAACGGTTAGTAAGGTGGATGAGTCTGGCAGCAGCATTCATGATAGACTGAAGAGGGGATAGCCTGCGATGAGGTAGTCCAATGAGGAGGGAGTTACAATAGTCAAGGCGAGATATAACAAGGGAGTGAATAAGCTGCTTAGTGGTTTCCAAGGTTAGGAACGGGCGTATCTTGGAGATGTTGCGGAGGTGAAGTCTACAAGATTTGGACAGCGATTGGATTTGGGGCTGAAAGGACAGATGGGAGTCTAGGATTACACCTAGTACCCTGGCATGAGAGGAGGGACTGATGATTGTGGTATTGATCTTGATGGAGAAGTCAGGGGAGGGGGCACGGGCTTGAGGGAATACTAAGAACTCAGTTTTGGAAAGATTGAGTTTGAGGAAGTGGAGTGACATCCATGCCGATATGTCACTTAGTAGGTTAGTAATGCGAGAGGAGACTGAAGGGGTGAGGTGAGGGGTAGAAAGATAGATTTGTGTGTCATCAGCATAGAGATGGTACTTAAAGCCATGAGAGTTTATCAAGTGACCAAGGGAGGAGGTGTAGATGGAGAAGAGAAGGGGTCCAAGGACAGAACCTTGAGGGACCCCTACAGAAAGAGGGAGTGAAGAGGAGGAGGCAGCGTTATAGGCAACACTGAAGGAGCGCTGCGATAGGTAGGAGGAGAACAAGGAGAGAGCAGAGTCTCTGAGGCCAAGAGAGTGGAGTTTTTTTGAGGAGGAGGGGATGGTCAACTGTATCAAAAGAGAGGTCAAGTAGTAAGAGTATGGAGTAGTGGCCATTGGTTTTAGCTGTTAGTAGATCATGAATGCGTTTTAGTAGGGCAGTTTCAGCGGAGTGTAGTGAGCGAAAGCCAGACTGTAAAGGGTCAAGAAGGTTGTTATTGGTGAGGTGGGAGCTCAGGTGATTGTAGACTAAGCGTTCTAGGAGTTTAGAAATCTGTAATTTAATGTTAAAAGGCACATTTTAGGCCTGAAAAGGAGTTAAAACCCCTAGACATTATATAATTTAATAAAATAGAGACTACAGAGAATAAAAATTGTGGTAGTTGCAATGTTTTATTTGACATATTAGTGCACGTTTATCAAACGAATATTTTCAGCAAAAAAAAAAAGGAATACAGTAAAAAATTCACCAAGTTAAAGTTGGTGCACACAAACATAAAATGATACCCTCATTATTTATAAATTAAAAAGATGAGATGGAGACGAGTAAAAAAATACCAAAATGCCAGACTTTTAAATTTTGTGTGCCCATGAAAAGGCAACAAACTTTGGTACCAAAATTAAAAGCATTTACAGGCTATGAGTTTAGCGTTACCCATGAATGATGCCTCTAGAATTTTTGGCTCTCATCCAGTCGTTATGTGCGGAGCACTTAACTTTTTTTTTTATACATCACAATTTTTTTTTTTACAGTTAACTTTCTTGCTATTACATAGGGGGGAAATAGGCTGGTTAAGGGCATCCTGCAGGCATGTTATTTAAAGGAATGTTGCACTTTTAAGGTATCATTTTAAGCTCACCGTCAAATGAAATGGTTTATCTTTGGTACACATTCCTGATGGCAGTGCCAGGCTCCCTATGCCTTATCCCTTGCCTATTAGCAAAGAAAATAATTATATTCTTTTTCCATCTGCCTTTGATTTAATGGGGTTTGGGGATGGCACCCGAACTTCTCCAAATCCACCTTGAACAGAACCAAAGTACATTTGGCTCATTCTTGTTTACAATGTTACAATGATAGTCTAGAACAAAAAGCAGCTACTGGCTATGGTAGTAGATTGAACTACTGTCTGTTGCTGGACTTTAAACCCAAGAAACATGTAATATGTTGCCGCTTGCCAGTCCTTAGATGTGGTGACTGCATTAGTTTTCTTTTTTCAGGTTTTAATCTGGTGATCTTGTCAATACCACTCCACCAGTCATTGGGTGATAACGCTCACTCATTGTACAGTATTGAGGAATAGAGTTATATACTATCTACTTCACGCAAATTAGCAAATGTGTGCCTGTTCATAGACAAGTTAAATAAGTGTGAATGTTTTTTGGCTTCTGAGCAATGCATAATACTGGTACAGTATGCATTACAGGCATACCTCAGTTTATTATCGCCTCAATTAACATAATTTTCGGTTTATGAATGAACATCCATTGAAAATAATGCCTGGGTTTACAATTTTTTTTGCAATACACACAGATTAATTGGTTTTCAATGCATTTACAATTTTTTTTTAAATCATATCCCTGTACAGTACTATGCCTTTAAAGTGCACTTTATAAAGAGCTTTGAACAGATAAGACTTTTTACTTTTTTTCTGACCTCTGGAATGAATTAACTGTTTTTCAATGCATTTACAAATTTCTTTTTTAATCATGTCCCTATAAGCCTTTAAAGTGCACTTTATAAAGAGTTTTGAACAGATAAAACTTTTTTCTGACCTCCGGAATGGATTAAATGGTTTTCAATGCATTTACGAATTAATTTTTAATCATGTCCCTGTACAGAATTTATGCCTTTAAAGTGCACTTTATAACAAGTTTTAAACAGATAAAATACTTTTTTTTTTTTTTTACTTTTTTCTTACCTCCGGAACAGATTAATTGATTTTGAATGCATTCCAAGGAGGGGAAGCTGACCATAGGCAACTAGGAAAATAGAAGCAGAATTAGAGATGATCATGCACCGTGAGGGAAGGAGGAGACAGAATGGCTCCTAGATTTGGAAGTTGGGGCAGAATGAAAAATGGTTGCATGAAGCAAAGTAGAAGCTGCTTGTAGCACAGGACACAGAGAGGAGAGAGCAGCAACAGAATAGTAGTTGACCAGGGGAAAAAGAGGGGGCAGGCTTTGAGCTGATGAACAG
This sequence comes from Staurois parvus, assembly GCF_062004578.1. Taxonomy (NCBI): domain Eukaryota; kingdom Metazoa; phylum Chordata; class Amphibia; order Anura; family Ranidae; genus Staurois; species Staurois parvus. Next base: position 17,422,979 of record NW_028317813.1, read on the forward strand.
CGGAAGAAGACAGAAAATAGACCATCATGTTAAAGGGGTGAGAGAGGAGGCAGGCTGTAAGCCAAGGGTCTCCAAACTTAATAAACCAGTTTGTTGTTCTTGAAGTGTTACTAAACCCACAAAAGTAAAATCAGTATATGCAGTAAAGCATGCTTGTTATGCTCACTGTGGAACCTAAGGGGTTAATCCTCTGCACTGTGTAAAAAGGCTATTTAATCCTTTCCTCTCTGCCCCACTTCTTGTTCAAATATCCACGTCTATCTACCACATGCACATGCTCAGTTTAGTGTGTATTGCTAGAGAGGTTTTTTTTTTCTTGGAAGAGTGCATGTGATCAGCACAGGGACAATCAGCACTGTCCAGACAGAGGTCAGGGATTTTGCATCCTCCTAGAGCAGAAAGAAAACTCCTCCTACAAGCTTTAACCAGTGGTAAGCTGAGGTCACAAGACTGCTCTAACTGCTAGTTTAGCAGTTTATATTTACTAAAAAAATTGCACTTCCATATTCTGTGTACTGCGGGAGAGCAGATATAGTGAATGCAGGGTCCTGGGTTTAGTAACACTTTAAAATTTTAGGGGGGCTGGACTGTGGCCAGTAAGAGTAGAAAACACCCTGGTGTCAGTATGAGTAAACCATGTCCTAACTTCGGTGTTAGTGGGATAGTGCAAACTGTGTTCATATCAGTGGGAAGAATAGCGTTACATTTTTGGTATTCAAGAGAGGACTAGTACCCTATCATTGGCATTAGTGGGAGAAATGGTGCCCCTTCATTAGTATCATTGGGAAGAATTCTGCCCCATCACTGGTTTCAGTGGGAGGAATAGTGCCCTATCATTGGTGTCAATGGGAGGAATAGTGTCCCCATCCTTGGTATTAGTGGGAGGAATAGTATCCCATCATTGGTATCAGTGTAGAAATAGTGCCCCATCATTGGCATTAGTGGGAGGAATAGTGCCCCATTATTTGTGTCAGTGGGAGGAATGGTGCCCCATCATTGCTGTCAGTGGATGGAATTTTTCCTAAAGGGCCGGATAAAGGCAAGAAAAGGGCAAAATCCAACCTGCTGTCCGCGGTTTGGAGGATACTGCTGTAAGCTAAACAGGGACAGGAGAAGTGGAAGAGTGTGGACACTGATGCGATGATCATGGGTTTGTTGGGGAAGGGAGGAGAGAGATGAACATTGGATAAAGGAGGCTGAACATGATCGCATCATAGACCAACTCAGAAATAGATCAGATATTTGAGGAAAAAGGAAAATAATAGGAGCTTGGCATAGGAATGGATTGTTGCTGATGGGCTGCAGAGAAAGAGAAGCAGCAGCAGATCCTGTACCCTTAAGGGAAAAAAAAAATGGAGAGGGGGACTTGAAAGGGGCAACAGTGAGAATGCTGACTGAGGCTTGGAGGAAGGAGTCGTGCACAAATTGCCATGTGTACTACATGTTGCAGTTCATATTCTTTCACTTGAAGTGTATAGCTGTGGCACAGCTGTTTGCAGGAGTCATGAAACAATCTGGCAAGGGGTAAGATTCAGCCAAAAAGGCTTAATATAACGGGGCAATCTTTAAACACACAGAACTCTAACACATTTATGAAATGTGCTATGGCATTCAATATCTAAACAGATGTTGTAGAGAAGGGCAAGCACAGATTGCCAGGGACACTGAGATATGCAGGGCAACAGTCAGAGTTGAGGTTCCATGCAAAGCACAGGGTAATGGAGTATGTAGTGCTAAATGCACTCTAATACTGTATTCTAAACAGGCCAAAACATAAATGGGCTGTAGTGTGTGCACTGAAAGCTGCTGTGAATAGTGAAGGGATATCTGCCAAAGAGCCAATTGTGTGCAAACCATGTACTTTTCCCCTCTAATTTGAACACAGTAGAACATCAGTATCTAATAATTTTGTCATGAACAATGGTAAGCCAGGTGTGCATCCTCAGAAATTAACCAGAATTCTAGCACATTTTTGCAGGCACACTCAGATGTTAAGGAAATCACACTCACGGCGATTCTCTAAACTGGACTAAAAACCTTGTTTTATGGAGGAGGAAAGGGAGAGTGCTTACTTTAGGAAGGTACAACCATTTGGGTCACCACTAAAGCCACTTACCCAAAATCTAGCTGGATGGACACACAGGCTGATACAAACATTGGAGAACATTGAGCACATTTTGAGGGCTGTGGAGTAGCTAAGTGATCACCACACACTTCTGAGATTCCTCAAGCTATCTTGTGAGCTACAATCTTTGCTTTATCTCTTTTCCTGAATCTCTTTTCCCAAATGAATTCATTCATAACTGCTGTGTTTCCTAAGATGTGATTGGCCCACAGCTATCACATGGTACCTGGGCCAATCACAGCACCCTATAAAAGAAAACTGAAAAAAAAAAGTAAAAATTGAAAAACTTTTTTCATGTACATACTGTCACCTGACGGTGTCCCTGACCACTGCTGCCACATAAGTCATAGGATGTACTGCACTAATGGCAGTATGTAAAAAAAAAAAAAAAAGTGAAAAAAAATGGTATTCAATTTCTTAATTTTCAAAAGAATTAAAACTTCAAAAAAATCGCCATACCTCTTACTAAATACTTCAGACTGTCTACTTTCCAAAAAGGGTAATTTGAGGGGAATTTGTACTGTCCTGGCATTTAGGGCCTCAAGAAGTGAGATAGGCTGTCAGTACATCAGAATTGATCAACAAACACGCACACACTAGGAAAATTATTTGGCCCCCTGAAGATTTTGTAAGTTTGCCCACTTCCAAAGAAATGATATTTTTAAAGATAGAGACAGAATATCAACCAAAGATCCAGAAAAAACAAATGATACAAATGTTTTAAATTGAGTTGCAGTTCAGTGAGTAAAATAAGTATTTGATCCCAAAGCAAAATATGACTTAGTACTTTGTGGAGAAGCCCTTGATGGCAAGCACAGAAGTAAGATGTTTCTTGTAGTTGGTTACCAGGTTTGCCGGATAGCAAAAATCGGCCTGGTCATTAAGGGGGGTAAATCTTCCAGAGGGCAAGTGGTTAAACAAGGTCTGGCCCTGATGCTCCCTTTTTTCACATATAGTAAGGAAATGGTAAATTAAGAATTATGTTGGTTAACAAGGAAATTGTCTTATTCTTTCAAGTCATTCTCTCAGCAGCTTACCTCACTCAGCTCACCCCCTTCCAGCAGCGGCTTAGCAGCCTTTTAGTCAGTAAACGAAAAACAGCAGCTCTGGGGAGGCAGATGCATTTAGCTAGTTTCCATGTGGAAGCATTTCCTAAAGGGTGGAATACTTCATAAGAAAATAGGCAGAATAGGGTACAATCCTAATGCCCCATTATTCAATACAAATGCACCAGCTGTACATATGCTAAAGAGGATATCTGCAGTATCTGAACACAGGTCAAATAACAAAAAGAATGTCCAGAGTAGTCAAACATAGATGGTAGAGACAGATGTAGCTGGTGGTGCTGCAAAACAGAGCCACCCTAGATTATATTCCAGTATCAAAATGTAGTATAATAAAATGGTGATATAGGTCATGTGTACAACACATTTAAATTGTTAGAAGATATTATTGCTAAAGTTGAAAAGCCATTGGCCAACTTACATATATACAGAATTTTCAGCTGATAGGGGCAGGGGAGAAAATGTTTTTGCACACATCAGGTGTTATTAATTACAATTTGGAAAGTATCTCTGTGAAAATATTATTACCCATTTCAGTCAGTAAGCCTTCTTCTGTAGAAATGTTCTGCACCCCAACAGATTTTCTTCTATCATTCTAGAACCTTGCTTCCAACCCCCCCTCCTTGTCTGACTAAAAATGGTGTTATAACTGGATATTTTATCACAAGGAGGCTAGAAAGAAGCACTACACGGTATTGATTTACATGAGCATGATTATTGGACCAAAAAGCCGCTCTGGACATGTCGTCCCATGAAGCCCCTGCTTTCTCTGCCCATGAAGTTGCCACAGACCTTGTGGAGTGTGCACATATTTTGGAGGGTGGCTCTTGGCTCAAGCTCTTGTATGCAAACAGGATAATTTCATAAATCCATCTAGCAACAGAACTCTTGGAGGCTTCAAGACCCTTGTTGGGCTCACTAAAAAGGATCAGGAGATGACTGGACCTCCTAAAATCTCTGGTAACCTCCAGATATTTTAATAAACATCTTCTAACATCTAAAAAAACTAAACTCTTCTTTCTTATTCTAGGGGGAACTACAAAGGGAGGGCAGGGTAACCAGATGGGAATAGTGAAATTCTGAGGAGACCTTTGTAATATACATTGGATCCGGCCTCTCTATCACTCTATAATAAAAGACAGACAAGTAGAGATCCTTACAGGAGAAAGACTGCAAGTCCCCCACTCTTCTGGCCAAGGTGATAGCTAACAAAAACATCATTTTCAAAGTGAGGAACTTCAAGGAACAATCCAATAGGGTGCTGGTCGCTAAACCCCTATCCACCCCAGCCTGCAAAAATGCTAGAGCAGTGGGGATGGAAACATCTGACCTTCTGTACTCAGACCTCCAGGAATGAAATGCCCTCCAACCCTTCCTGACTACCTGAGGGTTAATCGTCCATAGAGGGAAGGCGTAAGCCAGGTTGAAGTCCCAACTCTGAGACAATATATCTGTTCCTTGAGCAGACTCCCTCTCCAGGGCAAAAAAAATTCTAAACTTTTCTGTTCTTGCTGGAGGTGAACAAATCTTCTTCCAGAAGGCCCCATCAGGCTGCGATCTGTGCAAAAACCTCCTCATTCAGCTCCCATCCCCGTGCCTCACAGGACACCAACTGGATAGGCCAGGATATTGTCTGAGCCCCTGAAATGAACTGATCTCAGAGTTCAGATGGTCCTCTGCTCAACCCAAGACCTCTTGGCCCAGAGACAATAACCGTGGCGACCTTGTGCCTCCTTGTTTACTTATGTAAGCCACTATAGTGGTGTTGTCTGAGAAGACTAAAACGTCTTCTCCCACAATCCAACTTGCAGAGAACTTTAGGGCGAAACCTACAGCTAGTAACTCTCTGAAATTTTAAGAAATGTCACTCAAGTCTGGTCCCCATGTTCCTCGTGCATGAAAAGATCCTGAATGCGCCCCAAAACCCCAGGAACTGGCATCCGTGGTAACTGTATTAAATTGTTATGTTGACCCACCAGTCTAAATCCAGGGCACTTGTCCTGTGGAAAATCTATCAACTTGTCAAGGGAGTCATGGCTGTGGTCCCATGAAGTCATTAAACCAAGGATGTGCATAACTCTTCTCAGAGAAACCTGCTGCTGACTCTGAAGGCTCATCTGAGTAAGGGACAATAGCTACTCTATTGCTTTTGCCAAGATCTTTGTGAATATTCTCAGTGATGCCAAAAGACTGAACGGGAATGATTGAAACTTCCAGTGCTGCAATGCCCGACTCGAGTGAATTGCAAATCTCAGGTATTTTTGATGAGATTGGTGAATGGGCACATGAAGGTAAGCATGCTGTAAATCCAAGGAAGCTATGAAGACCATCTATACAGATTCCTTACTGTATAGATGGTCTCTATTTGGAATCGCTTATACAGAAGGTGACTGTTCAATGCCTTTAAATTGATAATTATCCTGAAACTGCCAGAGACCTTCTTGACCAAAAATACATGAGAGTAAAACTCCCGAAAGTGCTTATCCGCCGAAACCTAACAATGGCCCCCTGAAAGGCTAAATGGGACACCCCCAAGACTGCTTCTGCTTGTCCCTCGGTAGTCTTGTCGCAAAGAAATTTTGAGGAGGGGGAGAGGCAAACTCAAACTTGTATCCCTCTTTTATGATTTGAAAAACAAAAGGGACTTACATTCCTCTGTTCCCAACTCGCACAATAGCGGGACAGCCTTCCCCCACCCTAGACCTGGTGTCACTTATCAGACTTATCAGCGGGGTCTCTAGAAGTAAACAAGGCACCACCTTTGCTCTTGTTTTTATCAAAAGGCCCGCACTTTTTTGCCAAGCTGCGGTTTCTTGGCATCAAACTACACATTGACCTGTTGACCACAAAATGAACCTTTGCCACAAAAGCTGTTCTGAGAGAAAGCTTACCACCCTTCCCAGTGGAATGAGACAAAAATGGTCTGAAGTCCCAACCCAAACAGAAGATTGCCCTCAAAAGGCAAACCACACAGCTTGGTTTGGTAGGATAAATCCCTGTTCCAGGTATTGAGCCAGATGACCCTGCAAGCCGAATTCAGGAGAGCCATAGCCCTAGCTGTTGCTCTGATATTTTCTGCTGCTGCATCCACCAGGAATGCCAGCGATTTGGATACTAGTGGAAAGGCCTCATGGACCTGAGACATAGGGGTGTTGAATGCAAGAAGTTCAACCATCTTGACTACGCAAACACCTAAATTTCTATCCAGGCAAGTGGAAGCTAAAGCTGGTCACAGTGAAAAGGCAGAGGCTTCCCAAGCTTTCTTCAAAAGGGACTCCACCTTCCTATCCATTTGATCTTTAATGAGTCCTGCATCCGTAAAATGATACATCAGAAACCTTGGAGGCCTGGGAAAGGGGGGGCATCTAGTTTAGTGCATTTGAAGATTTCTTCCTTGCAACTGAAGGGAAATCTCTGTTTATTGCCCTTGGAGAGGAATAACTTCCTTTCTTGGTGCTTCCACTCTTAGTATTACATCCTTAAGACACTTATGGACAGGAAAAGTTCTGCCCTTCTTATCCTGCAGATCCCTATATACATGACATTTTTAACTGATTGGGGGGCAGGTCCTCCGCAATCTGTTCAGAGATATAAATGGCCTTTTTTTTTTTTTTTTTTTTTTTTTTTTTTTTTTTTGATACAAGACAGAATAAAATTTCAAACGGGTTGAACATAGGTCATGTGGCAAAACATATATCATACAGAAGAGCATGAAATCCAAAGCAGAAATGAACAAATTGGATGAGTAAAACCACGACAAGGTTGTGCCTGCAATATTCCAGTGTGCTTGTCAAACGAATAGAGCAAGAAGGCACCAGGCATTCTACAGTAATGTCTCAAAGTATGGTGCTATGGAGGAAAGGAAGGTGCGTACAATATCTAAGCAGAAGTCCAAACTACAGGTTTGAGATAGTGGAGGTGGCGGAGAGCGTATATGGGAGTAGATAGTCATGGAAATCGCTAATGGGAAAGGAGATAAGATGTTGACATCATGCCTAATGCTCTGCGGAATAATTATCTGGAGCTTGTACAAGCATAAGAGAGGAGAAAAAAAAGAGGAAGGAGAGAAGCGCGAAGGAAAGAAAGAGAAAGAAAAGGGGAAGAGAAGAAAAAAAAAAAAAAAAAAAAAAAAAAAGGGGGGGGGGGGAGGGAAACATATGGGTAGAAGGGAGTGAGGGAGGGGGTGACTGCAAAAAATTATTGGATCATCAATACGGGTCATATCAGGTGCGGTAGAAGTCTAAATTAACCTTAGTTGCAAATAAATGTGGGATGTACACGAAGGAGGAGGAGTATGTTGACCACCATCGGGTCAAATACAACTGAGTTACAACAGTAGGGAACCTAAGTCAAGTCAAACAGGTTGGTCCATAAGAGACTGATATGCAGGGGTGGTCAGGAAATGAGTCCAACAGGCCCAAGTGTGGGAAAATTTCGTAGGGGTATCAAGTGCAGTCGCAATCAGTTCTTCCATAACTGCCGTTTTACCCACTCGGGTGAGCCAATCGCGTATAGAAGGAGGGCGTGTGGAACCCCACAGAACAGGGATGCAGAGTCTGGCTGCATTGATCATGTGCATAGCTAAGGATTTGAAATACTGCCCCCCGGAAAGGGAAGAGTGATGAAGGAGGAATTGAGCCGGAGAGAAATCCACAGGCAAGGTAGTTACAGACACCACTAGCCTGTGTACTTCTTGCCAAAACGGTTGCAGAACAGAGCAAGACCACCAGATGTGAAGGAATGATCCATCTGAGGTCCCACATCTCCAACAACTGTTGGGGAAAGCGGGGTTGAACCGATGAATTTTCCAAGGGGTTCGGTACCATCTCGAGGCTATTTTGTAGCCATTTTCCTGAGTCGAGACGTTGAGGGAGCATTTATGGGAATGCTTAAATACCCGGTCCCAGTCTAAGTCCAATAGGTTAGTTTCAAGATCTCTATTCCACGCTCGACATGATGGGAGGGAGTCATAAGTCCGATTCTCCAGTAGGAGGGGATAGATCTCCGAGATCAGGTGCTTTCGTGGTTCAGCTTTAGCGCAGATAGTTTCAAAAGGGGTAAGAGAACGGCCCCAGTCGAACGGGGGTTTCTGTGAAAGCAGATAGTGTCTAATCTGAAAATATACCCAAAAAGGGAAATCGCGGACACCTAGACTTTCAGTCAGTTCTCTGAGTGTTTTCACCTTGCCTTTGTGGAGAAAATGTTTCACCAAGATCTGTTTATGCGGCCAAAATTTCAGTAAGAAGTCCTTGTGCATTCCTGGAGGGAAAGCAGGATTGAGACGAATAGAGGTTAACGGGTTGGGTGTTTCGGAGATGGATGCAAATTTACAAGCCAAGCGAAAAGTTTTTAAGGTAGGCCCCACTAAAGGGTGAGTGAGAAGGGTATGAGGCGTGTGCTGCGGCAGAAGCCAAGGAATCGATGCCAGGGGTAAGGGTGAGCACGCATCTTCTATATATATCCAGTCCTTGGAGGCAGTGTGAACGTGCCAATCAACTACCCGGGAAAGGTGACATGCCCAGTAGTAGCGGTGAAGGTCAGGGAAGCCAATTCCACCTCTAAGCTTAGGAAGGGTCATTTGGGAGAAAGCAATGCGCGGACGCTTATGATGCCAAAGGAATGATGAGCAAAGTCTTTTGCACGATATAAAAAAGACAAGGGGCAAATGAATTGGCAATGTTTGGAAGAGATATAGAAGGCGAGGAAGTATATTCATTTTGATTATTGCTGCCCTTCCAAACCAAGAGAAGGAAGGACGATGCCATTTATTAAGGTCTTCCTGCAGAGAGCGCAGAGCGGGAAGGAAATTTTTCACATAGAGGTCGTCCAGATTACGGGTAAGCTGAATACCGAGATAGGTTAAGGATTCCTTTTCCCAATGGAATGGGAATTGGAGCTCACAGGAGGAGACAAGCTCAGCAGGCAGGGTAATGTTAAGGGCAGCCGACTTGGAGAAGTTAATTTTAAAATTCGATAAGAATCTGAAGAGGGCAAAATCCTTCAGTAGGTTGGGCAAGGTGATGTGAGGATCAGCAAGAAATAGGAGAATATCGTCTGCGTAGGCTGCGAGCTTGTAGTCTTTGTCCGCTACCCTAATCCCCTTGATATCGGAATTCGAGCGAATTTTCCGTAGCAAAGGTTCAAGGGAGAGGACAAACAGGAGCGGAGAGAGGGGGCATCCTTGCCGTGTGCCATTCCTTAGATGAAAGGAATTCGATAAATGACCGTTCACCCTCACTCGAGCTGTCGGATCGGAGTATAGGGCCATTATGAAGTTAAGCATCTTCTCACCTAAACCCAGTGCTACTAGAGATGCCTTCAAGAAGTCCCACGCAATCCTATCGAAGGCCTTTTCTGCATCCAGGGAGAGAAAAAAACCAGGAGAGTTAGACTTATGGAGCCAATGATTAAGGTTAAGGGCCTTAATGGTATTGTCCCTTGCTTCTCTCCCAGGGACAAAACCCACTTGGTCTAGGTCAATCAGGGAGGGGAGCAGGGGAAGAAGACGATTAGCGATGATCTTCGCAAATAACTTGATGTCCACATTCAGCAAGGAAATGGGTCTGTAATTAGAGACCTGTGTGGTATCTTTCCCACTCTTAGGGATAACTGTGATGTGAGCCTCCAAAAGGCGGTTTTGCGATCGGGAAGGATGAGAGAGAGTATTGAAAGCCAAAAGAAATGGGACACTCAGGATATCCAGGAAAGATTTATAGTAAGCTACTGTAAAACCATCAGGGCCCGGACTCTTACCCGGTTTCATCTGTTTTGTCGCGGACTGAAGCTCAGTTAGGGTCAGGTCCCCTTCCATAGCCTGAACCAGATCTTCGGAGAGGGCCGCAGGACCGTAAAGGCGAAGGAATTCGGAGATCAAGGAGGTTCTGGACCTGTCTGTATGTATAGGGGGACGTTCCGGAGAAAGATTGTATAAATCTCTATAGAAGCGTTCAAAGTGGGAGGCAATATCGGGGTCAGATGTAGCCTCGGTGCCATCAGAGCCCCTGATTTTATGTACCGTCATGCTGGCTCGTTTCTCACGAAGCGCTCTAGCTAGAAATTTCCCGCTCTTATTTGCGAATTCGTAGTACAGTTTTTGAGAAAGAATGTATTTTTTCCTAACAACCTTACCCAATTCCGTAAGAAGTTGTGAGCGAGTATTTGTAAGGTCTGCAAGGGTCGACGCAGCCAGAGTCCGCTTATGTGCTCTCTCCAAGGAGTGAATCCTGTCTGTGAGGAGTCTCAGGCGCTCCTGCTTGGCTCTCTTACGTCTCGACGCAGTAGCCATGAGGATACCCCGTATAACACACTTATGAGCTTCCCACTGCGTGAGGGGAGAGGTGTCCGATGAGCTATTCAAAGAGAAATATTCAATCAACTGAGAGCGGATCTCTTGTTCAATAGCAGCGTCCGCTAGAAGGGAAGCATCCAGACGCCAATATGTTGAGCGTGAGTGAGCAGTGGGGAACCGGAGAGACATAGTGATGGGATGGTGATCTGAGAGAGTCATCGGTTCTATGGTAGCAGCATGGAGGAATGGAAGATCTGATTGCGACAGAAAAAAGTAGTCTATCCTAGAGTATTTGTTGTGTGGCGGAGAGAAAAAAGTGTAGTCTTTGACGGTAGGGTTGAGGATACGCCAGGAGTCGTGTAGTTGCAAGAGCTGAAGTTGTATGCGTATTTGCTTCAGAGCCTTGTAAGGCAAAAAAGAACATCCCGAAGAGGAATCTATCAGGGGGCTCAAAGGTACATTCAAATCACCTCCCAATATCAGCATCCCTGATTGAAAAGCAGCTAAAGTGGAGGTAAGTGAACGCATAAAAGGGACCTGTTTAATATTGGGCGCATATACGTTAGCAAGTGTGATTGGTCTGTTGGCAAAGACTCCCTTTATAAGCAAATATCTACCTTCGGGGTCCGCCAGGGAATCTGCTATTTGGAACGGAAGGTGCCTGGCGAACAATATGGCCACCCCCTTTGATTTAGCTAGAGGGTTAGTGGCATGGAGGACCGTAGGAAAGTGGAAATTATATAACTTGGGAATGGAGTCTTGTCGAAAGTGCGTCTCTTGCAGAAAGACCACATCTGCTTTCTGTTTATGTAAATAGGAGAGAAGCATGGAACGTTTTTCCGGTGTGTTCAATCCCTTTACATTTAGTGAGAGGATTTTCAAAGACAAATGACCCGCCATTGAGGTGGAAGAGAGCATGATTGCTATCTAGTGTCGTCTAAGTCAGATGTAACGGTGTACTACGGATCAGGAGGGGGGGGGAAGGAGGAGGGGAGAAGGGGAAAAAAAAAAAAAAAAAAAAAAAAAAAAAAAAAAGGGGGGGGGGGGAAGTAGAAGGAGAAAGAAAAAGAAAACAGACGTATGAGAACAAGAAAAGGAAAAAGAGGAAAGTAGGTAATAGACGGCTTGGGGAACAGACCCGCTGTTCCACGTGAGAAAAAAAAAAAAAAAAAAAAAAAGGGAAAGGAAGTTCAGGAAGAAAAAGAGAGAAGCGCGAGAAAAAAAAAAGGGAGAGAGACCAGAAAAGATATAATAATCGTAGCCGAATAGAGGAATCAGTATAAGCTCACTGAGCTCACTGTGTGGGGGTCAAAGTCGACGTAGAACTAGGAAGTGAACCATTGCCGGCCGGCATCCCTCTGTGAGCAATGATGTAGAGGGAAAAAGGAAGGATGCGGGGTACGAAGGGTGCAAATAGTGTCGGGAGTCCTATAGATTAAATAACCAGAAAATGACCACCTGTCCTCTGCGGGGAAAGAAATGTAACGTAACGCTCAAAGGGTGAGAACTGGGAGAAGGGGCATAGGCGCAATATGACTGGGGGGGTCGCAAAACGAGGAGCAACAGTACACTATGTGTAGAAAAAGTGCGCGGACGCTTACAAACCAGGATAGCCTATACTAGTGTGAGATCAAGACCGGTTAGGGACTCAGCAATATGAGTAGAGTAGTGAGGGGCCCTCACAAATATTACAGGCAAACCGTATCATAAGGCGTAAGGAAAATTAGACATCAACAGCAAAACATGTGAAATCGTGTCATAACAGGCTTAACACACAGAAACCCCTAAGCAACCACCGGTGAGCGACTAAGCTTCTTAGGATCAAAACCAGGCATGCAAGCTTATAATCTGAAATGAGCTAGCTGATATGCATATATATATATACACATATACATACATGTACACATACACCTACAAGAACATATAAAAAAAAAAAAAAAAAAAAAAAAAAAAAAAAAAACCCCACACACCCATAGAACAAAATGACCTCTGAATCCTCCGAGTAGCAGGGGGGGCGGGCATCACCTCTCCCAGTTCAGCATAGTAAAGGGGACGAGGAGGCGAAAGGGGGATGTGTACGAGGGTAATCGAGGGCGTGATAGTCCTCAGGTTAACCTCGTCAGTCAAAGTAGTAGGTAAGGACAACCCGGAGAGAAAAAAGGAGGACTCAAATCCGGGTGAACTATCTAGTGGCAGAGGGAGGCGATGCTCATCCACACAGCCAAACTCCATGTACAGTAATTGCCGCTACCAACCCCTATAACGCTACTGCCCATCCCAGCATACAGTAACCATATCCCCTCAAACCGCCCCCCAAGAGAGAAATTAGGTCACTGACACAATCCCACAAAGAGAATACATTACAGATCAGGCAGAGGCGTCATCCGAAGGACCAAGATGTGCCGGGCAGTCCAAGGTGTAGGGGGAGCGAACAGCGTAATACTGAGCAGTCTCTTGCAGGCCGCAGGACATCTTCAGGGACGTAAGATTGAAGCTCATTTAATACCATAAGGACGGAGCTGAAGGATGGAAGTCTTCCAGAATGCAGACGGATGGTCAGAGGGCCCAGGAGGCTGTGAAGAGGCGCAGGTCAAGAAACAGCGGGGGGCGGAGAGACTGCCAAAGGAAGCTGAGTGTGTTTGAGCGATGACCTGGATGGATCCAAAAAAAAAAAACTGTTCCCCAATGTGGGGGGTGAAACCGGTTTGCATACGGTCAATGTCCGTTCCCATATCATGTAGGGAGAAGTGAGGAGGCCCTTTAAGTGTATACAGGGCCATAACTGTATGTAAGTTCTGTAGAGCAGAGGATGTCATCCTGGTGGAGAAGAGGTATGTGTCGCAAAGTGTAAGTTCAACAGGCATTGATCAGTGCACAAAGAGGTAACTGGAACTTTCGTGGCAAAACTGTAAGAAAGCGTTCGTGGAATTGGCCAAATATAGAAACCTGGCGAAAACATGCGCCGGAAAGGTATTGCTGTATGTGGATTCCGGACTATTAGATTTCGCGCCGCGGCTTCCTATGTGCAGGAGAGGCCGTCGGGCTGAGGATGGCTGTTGCGCCCCCTGTGGGGAGTCTCGGAGGAGTCGTCGGAGGCATCCGACCTCTACGGTTAGATTGAGCATGCCAATCCATAGCACTGTCCACCGATCCCGGGCCCTGAACTGGTGGCAATCTTATGGAGCTGTACCAGTCAGGTAGGTCAATCAAAGGTATGTCCAGGGAGGAACAAAACAATGGCAATTCTTCAGGGGATCTCAGGTTGCATGATTGTCCGTTAGCTTGTACAGAGAGGCAGAACGGGAACCTCCATCTATAAGTGATGTTACGTGATCGGAGCACGTCCAGAAGGGGACGTAATGCACGGCGTTGTTGTAGGGTAATGCTGGATAAGTCTTGAAACAGTTGTAAGTCTGCGCCTTCATATGAAAGATGCCTTCTGCCTCTAGCACATCTGAGGATATCCTCTTTGAGCGGGAAACTTACAAGGCAACAAATGACATCCCTGGGTGGGTCTGCGTCTCCCCTCCTAGGGCGGGTCGCTCTGTGTACACGTTCGATGTCAATTGGGGTTGCTGGCGGGCGACCAAGGAGGTCATTAAATATGGCCATTACCGCATTGGGGATATCGTTAGTTTCCACTGATTCTGGGAGACCACGTATTCTAATGTTATGTCTGCGGCCACGGTTGTCTAGATCCTCAACATGTCTGCAAAGTTCTCTGATAGTAGAAGTGTGCCTCACTGATTTTTGGTGTATGTCTAAAATGGCAGATTTGTTTTGCCTGGAGGTGGATTCCACCTGCTCCATGCGTGAGCCCATGGCCCTTATATCCTCCCTTAAATCTCCTAGGGCATTAGTGAGCGTGGCAGACAGGGTGGCCTTGATGTCTGCTGCCACTGCATGAAGATCCCTTAAGGACAGGGATTGGGATGCAGGATGGATGTCATGGTGTGGCACTGTGTCCGGAGCAGCCGACAAGGCAGAGCAGGAGGGAGCTGTTACATCAGCGGCAGCAGAGGGAGGGGGCGAGGGGGATGCAGAGGGAGAAGGAGATGACTGCGGCCTTTCCCTCTGCTGCTGGGAGCGGAAGAGCTCCTGTATATGCCGCCCCTGCATTCCCTGGCTCCGTGGGGATCGTGATCGGGCACCGGCTGATGTCCGGTCCGACTTCCCCATAGTGAGACAGCACTCACTCACCCCGCTCCTCCGTAAGGCGGTGTAGAGGGATCCGGCCGGCGGGAGCTCTCACTCTAAGCGGCCATCATCCAGCCGCGGCAGACCACGCCCCCCATAAATGGCCTTTAACAACTGATCAGCCCCCTCCACAGGAAAAAGATACCTGCTAGCATAGCCTTCTCGAACATCTTTTTCCTCTTCCTCTGAATTCACCTCTCCCGATGAACGAGGAGACCCCTCCTCTTCATCGGATTCAGAAGCTGCCCAAGTAGCCAACTGAACATCTACGGATGGCAAAACTAAGGTTCACTTGGAAGAGGAAGGCCTGAGAGGTAGAGGGCCCATCTGAAATAGTAGACATAACAGAGCGGAATGTAGAAATCATTACTTCTCGCACAGAAGAAATAAAATTCTTAACCGTGTGTACTCTCCAGCTCTCCAGGAAATAAATTTCCAAAGGGAAGCCAAGGGAACCAGGGCAGGAATGGCCTTCAGAAAATGCTTCAGGGATGCAGCCCTCCTCAGACGGGGTAAATCAATCACTTGGAAAAATAGCAGACAGGTGGCGCAAACATCTAGTGCATTATCCAAGATTTATTTAACGATGTAAAAGACAAAAACATATTCACAGACATAGCATGAATAAAAAGTTTGCATAATGGAGATGACTGCTTTGATGAAAAATTGACGATCTTGAAGACTGGTTGAGGTGTGGCACATTTTGTTGGCTGGAAGCTAAAAAGAGTGGGAAATTTGAGTGGAGAGTGAAAAAAGTTTTGCTTTTGACTGCTGGTGTTTGTAGTTGTTTTATTTTCTTCTTTGAGGTCTTGCTAGCAGCTTTTAATTTTGAAATCACTTTTGCGGTCACTTTTTAAATATAAATTTTTTTCCTTTCCTTTCCTTTCCTTCCTTCAGTCTGCTGATTAAGGGGAGGGGTTAATTGGTCACAGGTGCTATATATCTTTCTGTAGAGATCACTCTGAGCTTGCCTGTATTTTGCTTGCTGGACCTTTGACTAAGTGGACATTTGATTAAGTGGAGTTAAAAAACTGGAGTGGAAAACAGGAGATTATAACAGTCGTCTACTAACCTGTATGTGACACCTGCTATTTCCTATTAGTAATTAATATTGCAACTGGGATAATGAGTGCTATCAGGGTTGAAGGTGTGCCACATGTATGCAACAATGGAGAAACAGCTCCAGGATGGATACCGCTCAGACATTTCCATTTCTGGAAGCTTGCGTTAGAGATCTGGAGGAGCAAGTTGCAACACTGGGCAGAAAAGACAGCCTTGAAAGGGGTCTTCTGCTCTCTGAGCAGGTAGCTAATGGGATTGATGTGGAGGGTGGAGGGGCTAATCAGGATTAACAGGTAGGAAGATGGGATACTGTTTGCCAAGTTGGGTGAAGATGTGGGGGTGGCAAGCTCAGGGGTGGCAGCCCTGGATGTCACTGCTATCCCTAACTGCTGGGAGGGCAGACCATCTGGGAGGTGTGGTGAGGGTAGTGCAAGAAAGCCTAGACAGTTGGTGGTAATAGGGGAGTTCCATAATCAGAAAGACAGATAGAATAATTTGTCACTAGGGTTGCCTCTAGACATGTGCAAAATGAAAAAATGTGTTTTGTTTCGTTTGATTAGTTAAATTTAGCTTTTCGGAATTTGTTTTGTTTATTTGAATTCGACCAAATTCGAAATTTTCGAATGGATTCAAAAATAATTCTAATGGATTAAAAAAAATTCTAACAGATTTGAAAATAATTGTAATGTTACAATCTATAATCCACAATCCATATGTATTTTTGATGGTATATGGGCTATATGAAGAGTTGCGTGACCATGTTGGAAATTTCAGCAAAATTTTCACAGTGCCTTTGTTGATCACTACTTACATCACAATTTTTTGTAAAGTATTTTAGTCTTTTCTAATCTATTCTATTGTTTTCTATTCTAATGTATTCTGTTCAAATTCATTTTATTCAAATTTTGAATTTCAGAAAGCAGTTATATTCTATTGTTTTTCTATACTATGCTATTGATTCTCTATTCTAATTTTTTCTATTCTATTCTTTGATTTTCTATTCTATTCTAATTGATTTGATTATGTTCCTTTATTTTCTGTTCTGCTCTGTTTTACTCTATTATTATTATTTCTATTCTAATATCTTTTCTATTCTAATTGATTTTATTCTTTTCTATTCTTTAATTTTCTATTCTAAACTTTTGAATTAATTTATATTCTATTCTTTGATTTTCTATTCTATTCTAATGGATTCTATTCTTTTCTATTCCTTTATTTTCTATGCTATTTTGTTCTGTTAAGCTATTGTTTTCTACATTTCTTTTTATGAGGAGGTGAACAAAACCTTGGACAGAGGGTTTGCGGTGGACGTTGTATCCTTGTATTTTGCAAAAGTGTTTGACACAGTTCCCGACAAACAGCTAATATGTGAGGGAGGGAGGGAGAGAGAGAGATCATTTTACCCCTGTACAAATCATTAGTAAAACCTAATGTGGAATATGCAGTTCAGTTTTGGACACCAATTATAAAAAAGAACATTGGGGAACTGGAGAAAGTGCAGAGAAGGGCAACCAAACTGATAAGAGACATGCAGGAGCTCAGCTATGAGGAATGATTAAAGGAACTGAATTTATACTCTCTTGAGATTAAGGGGGGATATGATCAACATGTATAAATACATCAATGGATCATATAGTGAAGTCGGCGTAGAGCTGTTCACCCTGAGGTCATCACAAAAGACAAGGGGGCACTCATCTGGAGAAAAAGAGATTTAATCTCCAAATATGGAAAGAGCTGTGGAAATGTGGAATAGACTCCCTTAACAGTTGGTTCTGGCCAGCTCAGTGGATTGCTTTAAGAAAAAAGGTCTGGATTCTTTCCTAGATACGCATAATATGACAACTGGAAACTAACTTTTATAGGCAAAGTTGATCCAGGGAATATCCAATTGCCTCTAGGGATATCAGGAAGGAATGTTTTCCCCTGCAGGAGCAAATTGGATCATGCTTTGCTGAGTTGTTGCCTTCCTCTGGATCAACTGCGGGTATAGGATTATAACTTTTTTTTTTGGTTGAACTGGATGGACTTTGGTCTTTTTTCAGCCAAACTATGTAACTATATAAAACTTTCAAATCAGGAGGCTTCTGGAATCGGTAAAGGATGTGGACTCTGCAGGCCGTGAGTTCCTGAAATAGCTCTTTCCTGATTTGCCACATCATTGTCTGGAGCTGGATAGAGCTCACAGAGTGTTACAGGCGCCTTCATCCGACGGCCTGCCCCGGGACGGTATTGTTAAGCCACACGGTAAAAGAAATGGTTATGTAGGCCTCCAGGGAGATGACGGAGTTATCAATTTTGAGTCACCCCGTTCAGATTTTTGTGGATATCTCTTTACACAATCCAGAGATGTCGCTCTCTGAAGCCTTTGCTCATGGCACTAACCAACAGGGAGATTAAATATTGATAGACTTTCCCTCTGCAGCTCAATTTTCCCTATAAGAATAAAGCTCACCCTTTTTCCGTAGGGAGAGACTACTTCTGCAACTTGGCATAATTTCCTGGGATTCGCGACCTTCATCTTTGCAAATTTTCAGTGCAAGATTCTGTCCCATCTACTCGCCTGTTCTTTCCTGTCTGGCAGAAGTCAAGATCTAAATCTGCTTGTAATACTCCCCCACCATGAACATTGATCCCCTTTTTTGGCCTTCAGTGTTGCCTCCTTTTTTCTGTAACTCAGCTAGTGTGGGACTCATAGCTGTTTATTAAAGCTGGAGAGTGCAAAATCAGGCTTCTGCATAGAAACCAATCAGCTTCAAGGTTTTATTGCCAAAGCTTAATTGAACATGCTGAGGTTAGAAGCGGATTGGTTTCTATGCAGAAGTGAGCCTGATTTTGCACTCTCCAGCTTTAGTAAATAAACCCCATTCTGTTGAAGGCTTTTACATTGTATTTATTTTTAGAGTGCCTTAAAAAAGTATTCATACCCCACATGTGGAAATTTTCCGTATTTTGTTATGTTACAACCAAAAACATAGATGTGTTTTATGTGATAGACCAACACAAAGTGGCACATAATTGTGAAGCGGAAGGAAAATGATTAATGATTTTCAAATTTTTTTCTGAAAAATGCGGTGTGCATTTGTATTCAGCCCCCTTTACTCTGATACCCCTAGCTAAAATCTAGTGAAAAAAATTGCCTTCAGAAGTCACCTAATTAGTAAATATAGAGTCCACGTGTGTCTAATTTAATCTCAGTATAAATACAACTGTTCTGTGAAGCCCTCATAGGTTTGTTAGAGAACATTAGTGAACAAACAGTATTATAAAGGCCAAGGAATACACCAGACAGGCAAGGGATAAAGATGTGGAGAAGTTTGAAGCAGGGTTAGGTTATAAAAAAAAACCCAAGCTTTGAATATCTCACAGAGCACTGTTCAATCCATCACTTGAAAATGGCAATAGTATGGGACAACTGCAAACCTACCAAGACATGGCCGTCCACCTAAAACTGACAAACCGGGCAAGGAAAGCAACTCTGGAGGAGCTGCAGAGATCCACAGCTCTGGTGAGAGAATCTGTCCACAGGACAAGTATTAGTCGTGCACTCCACAAATCTGGCCTTTATGGAAGAGTGGCAAGAAGAAAGCCATTGTTGAAAGAAAGCCATAAGAAGTCCCGTTTGCAGCTTGCTAGAAGTCATGTGGGGGACACAGAAAACATGTGAAAGAAGGTGCCCTGGTCAGATGACATCAAAATTGAACTTTTTGGTCTAAAAGCAAAACACTATGTATGGCAGAAAACTAACACTGCACATTATTCTGAAAACACTATAATCACCGTGAAACATGGTGGTGGCAACATCATGTTGTGGGGATGCTTTTATTCAGCAGGGACAGGGAAGCTGGTCAGAGTTTGTGGGAAGATGGATGGAGCCAAATACAGGCCAATCTTAGAAGAAAACTTGTCAGAGTCTGCAAAAGACTTGAAACTGGGGCGTAGGTTCACCTTCCAGCAGGACGACTCTAAACATGGTTGTAAATTATGCCAAGTCTATGACTGTCAGTAATATATAGGTACCACATCCCAAAAAGACATATACTGAAGAAGGAAAAGAAAAGCAGGGTGGGACTCTCAAGGGTGTTGTCGTTTGGTATCTAAGGATAAAAAAGTACAAAAAATTTTATTAAACAAAATTAAAAACTATACATAACACATATAATGGACCAATCTGTACTACATTACTGCTTCATGGATAGGTCAGTCAAGTTCCATCTAGGAAGATCTCTTCAGATGTTCTTTAAGACCTTGAAACCGCAACGCATTTCAGCTTTTAAGGAGACTTCATCAGGAAAAGAAAAATTATGCCTCCAATGGATTCAGGTGAAGTGCAAAGCCAGAATCAGAGTGTGATGAAATATAAAACTTTAAGGATCCCATAAATGGTCACGATATATACCAATCCCAGATAAACGGATCAATAGGCAGGGTCCCAGAGAACAAAATCAAACTGCATGTCATAAAATATAACTTGGGATCACATGGAAGATCACAATGGCTCCATAGCAATGGTAGTACTGTATGCACCCACTACACATCACTAATCATGGTCCCACACAGCACAAGGCCTTTAGTCCAATAATACAGAAATCAGGGTATATAGCTGCCAGAATTGCAACACTCAAATGTAGAGCTTCCCAGATTGCCTTGATGGTTCCAAACAAATCCGTAGAACAAACAGCACTATAATGTGGTGGGTGCATGCAGTAATACCGTTGCTACCTTAAAGTTATAATTCATCACACTCTGATTCTGGCTTGTTGTCTCTATCTTCTATGTCAGTTGACTGGGTCTATCCTCTTCGCACTTCACCTGACTCCATTGGAGGCCTGCCATACAGGACATGCATCTATGTGGTTTTTAGTATACTCTTTTTGGACCATTTTTTTTTTTCATCCTACTGATGATGGCTCATTAAGAGCTGAAACCCGTTGAGGTTTCTAGGTCTCAAACTCCATCTGAAGACATCTTCCCAGATGGAATGTAAGTGACCTGTCCATGAAACTATAATTTAATACAGATTGGGCCATTATATGTGTTATGTGTAATTTTTAATTTTGTTTAATAAAATTCTGTACTTTTTTTTATCTTAATAGTGCTTTCATTTGGTACGGAGAGTCCCACCCTTCTCTTCTTTTTCTTCTTCAGTAAATTACCCTAAACATATAGCCAGAGATACAATGGAATGGTTTAGGTCAAAGCATATTCATGTGTTAGAATGGCCGTGTCAAAGTCCAATCCAATTGAGAATCTGCAGCAAAACTTGAAAATTGCTGTTCACAGATGCTCTTCATCCAATCTGACAAAGCTTGAGCTATTTTGCAAAGAAGAATGGGCAAAAAATTCACTCTCTAGATGTACAAAGCTGGTAGAGACATGCTCAAAAAGTCTTGCAGCTGTAATTGCAGCGAAAGGTGGTTGTACACCTTTCGCTGAATACAAATGCACGCTACTCTTTTCAGATATTTGTAAAAAATTTTGAAAACCATTTAACCATTTATCATCTTCCTTCCACTTCACAACTTTTTGGTTGCAACATGTCGAAATTTGGAAAATTTCAATGGGTATGAATAATTTTTCAAGTCACTGTATGTATGTTTCCCCCCCCCCCCCCCCCCATTTTTTTCTTGTTTTCTTTTTGAGACTTTATCCATTCTAGTTGGTTATATTTGATGTTTTTCAAATGGGGTCGGGGAGGGAGGGGGGTAGGTCCATCGGATTGCTCTCCCCAGGGCTATAGCAGGAACTGGGCTCCCCTAAGGGGGCACTTGGCAGGGCAGAGTGCCAATGGTGGCGGGGCTTTGAGGAGTCTGGTATAGAATTCGCTTCTGAATTTGGATGTATCATGTTTCTTGTTTTTGCTAACTGATACAGTAGTTGTTCAGCAGTTCAGGTCAGGTTTACATCAGGTTCAGGAAAGGTTTACATCAGGATCAGGTCAGGATTTTATCCTGTTCACAACTGATGACCTGAATACTCAGAAATCAGACATGACTGTCAATCTGCACTGAATCCACAATGCCAGTGCACCGGACATATAGTTAGGTCCATATATATTTGGACACAGGCACAATTTTAGTTTTTTTTTCAGGTGTTTACCAAAACATATTCAAGCTATAGTTATGTAATGGATATGGGCTAAACGTGCACACTCTCAGGTTTAATTTGAGGGTATGTACATCCAAATTGGAGGAAGGGTTTAGGAATTACAGCTCTTAAGAGTAGCCATCGCCACTTTTTCAAGGGACCAACACCTGTACAAATGGCTGGCACTAGACCATTTTGTTAAGGGTTGTCTCGCACAACAATGGAAAACAATGGAAAGCACTTTAATATTATCATTCAAAAGAAAGGAAACCCATTTTCCTTCTTCCTACAAACCACCCTTTTTGCATAAGCATTATCCTTTGTTCTATTCAGCTAACATGGTGGATAAAACCAGGGGGGGTAGCCATTTTGATTGCTAACCACACTCCTTTCACCTTGCTGCAAGAGACTGCAGACCCAGAGGAGAGATTTTTGTTGGTGAAAGGCCATAATGGACCCGCGTTAATTTCATTTTTGTCATACCATACCCAAAATTGGGGTCAGTTATCTTTCTTTACGGGTATGTTCTGACAACTGGGCCCGCTCTTGGAAGTTTCTATTGTCTGCAGTGGCAGTTCCAGTATTGTCCTAGATTTGAGCTTAGAGACATCCAAGCCAATGGGGGTATGCTATCACTGACCCTCTAAAGACAGTACACATATTGCTAAACACCCCTAATTCATTGGGCCTTATCGGCCTCTGATTGGAAAAACATCCCACCTTCATAGATTACACTCATTTCCACATCAAGTCTATTCCAGGATAGATATTTTTACCTCACCTACATCGATTTCAGCGACTCAAAAAGTCAGCATTAGACATACGATGTGGTTGGATCACTCCTTAGTAATGATTGCTTTCACATGCACCCACCTATCTGGCGCCTGATGCATTGGCGCCTAAATGAATCAATCCTGAGCAATAGTTCCTACTCAGTGTCACTGAGGACCTGTCCCCCTGTCGTGGTATGGGCTGCCCATAATGCAACCATTAGATTGTAAGCTCAAAGGAGCAGGGCCCTCCTATCCCTCTTGTATTGAACTGTATTGTTGCTGTATTGTCTCCCGTTATATTGTACAGCGCTAAGCAAACTGTTGGCGCTATATAAATCCTGTATAATAATAATAATAATTGAGGTAAACTCATTCAAATAACATCACAGCTTAAGCGAGAATGGCAAGTAGACATTGAATACTTGGACAACGAACTACAAACTTTGCAGTGGGCCTATAAATTGTAACCTTCTGTGGATATATGCACTCGAATGGAAGAGACTAGAGTTTCACTTTATTGTTGGACCACCCAACTGGAAAGGAGTATCCGGTGGTCTTCCTCTAAAATTTTACATGCAGAATATACACAAGATCCTTCAAAATTCTGTTGCACTTCCATAAGTTTTATTTGTATCTTCTAAAAAAAAAAAAATTTATAAAAAATAAAAAAATAAAGGAACACTTTTTAATCTGAGTATAGCATCAAGTCAATGAAACTCCTGGGATATTGATCTGGTCAGTTAAATAGCATAGGGAGTTGTTAATCAGTTTCAGCTGCTTTGCTGTTGAAATTAACAATGGTGCATTAGACTTCTTATGGTTATCTTTTAACAATGGCTTTCTTCTTGCCACTCTTTCATAAAGGCCAGATTTGTGGAGTGCACGACTAATAGTTGTCCTGTGGACAGATTCTCCCACTTGAGCTGTGGATCTCTGCAGCTCCTCCAGAGTTACCATCAGCCTCTTAGCTGGTTCTCTGATTAATACTCTCCTTGCCTGGCCTATCAGTTTAGGTGGACGGCCATGTCTTAGTAGGTTTGCAGTTGTGCCATACTTGTTCCATTTTCGGATGATAGATTGAACAGTGCTCCATGAGATATTCAAAGCTTGGGATATTTTTCTATATCCTAACCCTGTGTTAAACTTCTCTACAGCTTTATCTCTGACCTGCCTGGTGTGTTCCTTGGCCTTCATGATGCTGTTTGTTCACTAATGTTCTTTAACAAACCTCTGAGGGCTTCACAGAACAGCTATATTTATACTAAGATTAAAATGCACACAGGTGGACTCTATTTACTAATTAAATTACTTCTGAAGGCAATTGGTTCCACTAGATTTTAGTTATGGGTATCAGAGTAAAGGGGGCTGAATACAATGCAAGCCACACTTTCAGATATTTGTAAAAATTTTGAAAACCATTTATCATTTTCCTTCCACTGTACAATTATGTGCCACTTTGTATTGGTCTGTCACATAAAATCCCAATAAAATACATTTAGGTTTTTGGTTGTAACATGACAAAATATGAAAACTTTCAAGGGGTATGAATACTTTTTCAAGGCACTGTACATACATACACACACATACAGGCGATTGATATTGTTTTCATCGTTACCCTACCGTTTGGCGGGCGGGCGGTCCCTCTCAAGGAGGACTGTTTTCGCTAGACCTTTAGTAAGCTTTTGACTCAGTCTCTTTGCCCTATTTGTTTGGGATCTTAGATGCTTGGGGATTTGGCCCTCATTTTCTTGACATTCGGCTAAAATTGGACTGGCAGATCACTATTCTGACCCGATTGCTGTAGCCAAAGGGTACTAGACAAGGATGTCCCATCTCACCCTTGATCTTTGCAATTGTTATTGCAAGCTTGGCTGAAGCAAATAAATGTGCACATTTGGTGGACGATTTGTTAATTTCTGTCATGCAGCTGGTGGTCTCACATCCTAATGTTATGCAGTTGTTACAGAGTTTAGTGAAATTTCACATCTCAAGATTAACTCCTCTAAATCGATGGCCTTGAATATTTCAGTATCCCCATCATTGTGGTCCTCGTTCTGAGATTCCGTCCCATTTGAGTGGTGGACAGAATACATTTAGTATCTTGGTATACATTTAACCTCCTCGATTGACCATCATTTATCCCCTTTTATATAAGGGGTTGGATAATCTGTGTCACTGGGAGGTCTATTATCTATCCAGGATAGGTAGGATACATTCAGTTAAAATGACCCTGCATTCTAGACTCTATTACTTCTGA
This sequence comes from Staurois parvus, assembly GCF_062004578.1. Taxonomy (NCBI): domain Eukaryota; kingdom Metazoa; phylum Chordata; class Amphibia; order Anura; family Ranidae; genus Staurois; species Staurois parvus. The sequence continues at coordinate 17,447,829 of NW_028317813.1, forward strand.
TAGATACCCATTGTGAATAATTATCCTGATTTATGTATATTCCAATCGAATATTGTTTAGTATGTTTGGGGGGTAAAGGGTATAAATTCTCCAAAAAGTTTTGTTTTTACCCAAATCCAAAGGTGACTAGTATGCTCGCGGGGTGAAAAAAAATGGATTGAAAAACAGGCTGTAAAAGAGTTTGGGGGTGTTTTTCTGCTAAGGGGACAGGACAACTGCACCACATCAAAGGGACGATGGATGGGGCAATGTACCATCAAATCTTGGGTGAGAACCTTCTTCCCTCAGCCAGGGCATTGAAAATGGGTCGTGGATGGGTGTTCCAGCATGACAATGACCCAAAACACACGGCCAAGACAACAAAGGAGTGGCTCAAGAAAAAGCACATTAAGGTCCTGGAGTGGCCTAGCCAGTCTCCAGACCATAATCCGATTGAAAATCTGTGGAGGGAGCTGAAAGTTCGAGTTGCAAAACGTCAGCCACTAAATCTTAATGACTTGGAGAGGATCTGCCAAGAGGAGTGGGCCAAAATCCCTCCTGAGATATGTACAAACCTGGTGGCCAACTACAAGAAACGTCTGAGCTCTGTGATTGCCAACAAGGGATTTGCCACCAAGTACCAAGCCATGTTTTGTGAAGGGGATCAAATACTTATTCCCCTCATGAACATGCAAAACAGTGCATAATTTGTTAGACATGCATTTATTTTGAATTTTTTTGTTGCTATTCTGTCTCTCAGTGTTACAATACACCTACCATTAAATTTTTTGAGTGACCACTTCTTTGTGAGTGGGCAAACATTCAAAATCAGCAGGGGATCAAATACTTATTTCCTTCACTATAGCTTGGACCGACACCATAAGGTATACTTTTCAGGGTGGTGGTAGATCACTTGAAAGAAACTTAGCAGTGGAGAGCATATCAAGTGAATAAAAGTATTGTCATATAGAATAGTACTTTTTATTTGGAAACTTATCAGACAGATATGCTGGCTGAAACCTTTTGATAATTTCAGCAATCAGTTACATTTTCATTCATTTCACCATGTACTTTGACCCCTGTCTCTGTGCCTCTCACTGACCCTGTTGTGTTTCAGGGACATGCTGTGAAAACATAAGACCAAGCTTCCCATGTATTGTTTGGCTCTCACTAACATCCATAACATTTCCTGTTCAGCTCTGAACCCAAGCCAGGATCTGGCAGTTCAGCTATGTAGACTATGCTAAACCCTCAGCACTACTTAAGCAGGTTATAGAACTGCAGTTACCAAAGTCCTGTAGGGAGCAAATCGTTATTGAACTTTCCCTTCACTGGACATAAAAAAAAAAAACTATCCATTTAAGACTTACTAAATAAATACACTGCATAGTTGAAAACTGATGCAAAAGTTTTAAATCTGTGACCTTTGTGAAGCTTTACCCTATATAAACAATTCATTCATGAATAAAAACATTTGTTTTGGTCTTTTTATTATAAGTGATCACATGACCTCTTTGTTTTCAGCTGCATCAGGGGCTTAACCATTTGCCCTGCAGAGAATTTACCCCCCCCCCTTCCCGACCAGGCCATTTTTTGCGATATGGTGCTGCGTTACTTAAACTGACAATTGCATGGTCATACAGTCATGCAATGCTGCATCCAAATGAAATGTATGTCCTTTTTTTCCTCGCAAATGGAGCTTTGAGTGGTATTTAATCACCTGTGCGGTTTTTATTTTTGCGCTATAAACAAAAAAAGATGAACAATTTTGTAAAAAAAAAAACAATATTTTTGACTTTTTGCTATAAAACATATATCCAGTAAAAAAATGTTAGAAAATCAAATTTCGTCATAAATTTAGGCCAAAATGTATTCTGCTAAGTCTTTGCTAAAATAAATTCCAATACGTGTAAATAAATTGGTTTATGTGAAAGTTATAGCGTCTACAAATGGAGGTATATATTGAAAATTTTTTTTGTTATATTAGTAATGACGGAGATCAGTGAGTTATAGCAGGACTGCGGCGGGCATTCTGACACTGGGTGGGAACTGATTCACTGCCACAGACATCACCAGTGACACTAATACAGTCATCAGTACTAATAAAAAGCACTGACACTGTACTAATGACACTGGGCAGGAAAAGGTTAACATCTGGAGCACTCAAAGGTTTACCTGTGTGCTGTTTTACTGTGTTGTCTGTGTGTGCTTTACCAGGTAAGCACGCTGCCAGGGGCGGACTGACCATTTAGAAACTCGGGCACTGCCTGAGGGCCCAGGGTCAGTAGGGGGCCCCATGAGATGCCCCTGGTACCTTTTTCATAGGCTTTTTTGAGTTTGGGCAAGGGCACAGGGGCCCCATGATCCCCTATTGCCTGGGGGCCCCATGAGTTGTCAGTCCGCCCCTGCACGCTGCTTTGTATTGCTCTGCTCCTTGATTGCTGGCAGGGAATTTCCAGCCGGATCAACAGCTGTAGCGCACACCCCCTACCCAGAAATACAAAAATCACATTTTGTGTGTGTGTGTGTATATATATATATATATATATATATATATATATATATATATACAGTGGGGATCGAAAGTTTGGGCAGCCCAGCTAAAAATTTGTATTAATGTGCATAAAGAAGCCAAGGAAAGATGGAAAAATCTCCAAAAGGCATCAAATTACAGATTAGACATTCTTATGTCAACAAAAGTTACATTTTATTTCTATCATTTACACTTTCAAAGTAACAGAAAACAAAAAAATGGCGTCTGCAAAAGTTTGGGCACCCTGCAGAATTTATACTGCCCCCTTTGCAAAGCTGAGACCTGCCAGTGTCATGGATTGTTCTCAATCATCGTCTGGGAAGACCAGGTGATGTCAAGCTCAAAGGTTTTAAATGCCCAGACTCATCTGACCTTGCCCTAACCATCAGCACCATGGGTTCTTCTAAGCAGTTGTCTAGAAAACTGAAACTGAAAATAGTTGACGCTCACAAAGCTGGAGAAGGCTATAAGAAGATAGCAAAGCGTTTTCAGATGTCAATATCCTCTGTTCGGAATGTAATTAAGAAATGGCAGTCATCAGGAACAGTGGAAGTTAAAGCAAGATCTGGAAGACCAAGAAAAATATCAGACAGAACAGCTCACAGGATTGTGAGAAAAACAATTCAAAACCCACGTTTGACTGCACGATCCCTCCAGAAAGATCTGGCAGACACTGGAGTTGTGGTACACTATTCCACTATAAAGAGATACTTGTACAAATATGGTCTTCATGGAAGAGTCATCAGAAGAAAACCTCTTCTACGTCCTCACCACATAAATCATCGTTTGAACTTTGCAAATGAACATATAGACAAGCCTGATGCATTTTGGAAACAAGTTCTGTGGACCGATGAGGTTAAAATTGAAATTTTTGGCCGGAATGAGCAAAGGTACGTTTGGAGAAGAAGGGGCACAGAATTTAATGAAAAGAACCTCTGTCCAACTGTTAAGCATGGGGTTGGATCAATCATGCTTTGGGGTTGTGTTGCAGCCAGTGGCACAGGGAACATCTCACGAGTAGAAGGAAAAATGGATTCAATAAAATTTCAGCAAATTTTGGATGGTAACTTGACGCCATCTGTGAAAAGCTGAAGTTAAAGAGAAGATGGCTTCTACAAATGGATAATGATCCTAAACACACCTCGAAATCCATGGGGGATAACATCAAGAGGCGTAAACTGAAGGCTTTGCCATGGCCTTCACAATCTCCTGACCTCAACATAATTGAAAATCTATGGATAGACCTTAAAAGAGCAGTGCGTGACAGACAGCCCAGATATCTCAAAGAACTGGAAGACTTTTGTAAGGAAGAATGGGCAAAGATACCTCAAACAAGAATTGAAAGACTCTTGGCTGGCTACAAAAAGCGTTTACAAGCTGTGATACTTGCCAAAGGGGGCAGTACAAGATATTAACTCTGCAGGGTGCCCAAACTCTTGCAGACGCCATTTTTTTGTTTTCTGTTATTTTGAAAGTGTAAATGATGGAAATAAAATCTAACTTTTGTTGACATATTATAAGAATGTCTAATCTGTAATTTGATGCCTTTTGGAGATTTTTCCATCTTTCCTTGGCTTCTTTATGCACATTAATACAAATTTTTAGCTGGGCTGCCCAAACTTTCGATCCCCACTGTGTGTATATATATATATATATATATATATATATATATACACACACACACACACACACACACACATAGTTATGTCCATATATATTTGGACACAGGCACAATTTTAGTTTTTTTTTCAGGTATTTACCAAAACATATTCAAGCTATAGTTATATGATGGATATGGGCTGAAAGTGCGCACTCTCGGGTTTAATTTAAGGGTATGTACGTCCAAATTGGAGGAAGGGTTTAGGAATTACAGCACTTAAGAGTAGCCATCCACCTTTTTCAAGGAACCAAAAGTAAATGGACAATTGAATATGATCATAAATAAAATGTCCATTTTTAATATCTTGTTGAGAATCCTTTACTGGCAATGACTGCCTGAAGACTGAAACCCGTGGACATTACCAAAGACTGGGTTTCCTAATTTCTGATGCTTTGCCAGGATCTAACTGTAGCTGTCTTCAGTTGTTCTTTGTTTGTGGGTCCTTTTGCCTTCAGCAAGTGAAATGCATGCTCAATTGGGTTGAGATCAGGTGATTGACGCGGCCATTGCAGAATATCCCACTTTTTCTTCAAAAGTTCCTGAGTTGCTTTTGCAGTGTGTTTTGGATCATTGTCCATCTATACTGTGAAGCGCCATCCAATCAACTTTGCTGCATTTGGCTGAATCTGGGCTGACAGTGTATCTCTAAACACTGCAGAATTCACCTGGCTGCTTCTGTCACATCATCAATAAACACCAATGACCCAGTGCCCAGTGGAAGCCATGCATGCCCATGCCATCACATTGCCTCCACCATGTTTTACAGATGAAGTTGTGTGCTTTGGATCATGAGCTGTTCCAAGCCTTCTCCATGCTTTTTTCTTCCTCTCATTCTGGTACAGATAAATCTTAGTTTCATCCGTCCAAAGAATGCTTTTCCAGAACTGGTCTGGCTTTTTTAGATGTTTTTTGCCAAAATCTAATCTGGCTTTTCTATTCTGCAGGCTTATGAATGGACACAGCACAGACACAGATCAGTGTAAAATGCAGATACAGAAATACACTAACTAGGTCGGCATGGGGCAGGAGGCAGAAAAGAGCTGTGCGGGGAAGGGGTGTCAACAAAAGTCTGACCACTGGAGTACAGGTAGGCTGTGCTTCCAAGTATAATACAAGGAAGCAAATTGACCATGCTGGTAATTGCTTCCATCCCCAGGCATTGTCAGGTTGAAATAGGAAAGCAGGGGACTGGCAGGATTACCATTAGAGATGAGCGAATTATTCAAAAATTCGATTCGGCTGATTCGCCGAATTTGCGGGAGAAATTCGATTCGATGCGAATTTATTCGCCGCGAATTTAACTTATTTAAAGGGTTTCTAGGCTTCAGAGAGCCTTTATATTAGTGCAGAACACTGTACCTTTAATTTAAATGCCCTTGGAGTCTGCTGGGGAAGAGAAATAATACTGTCAGTCAGTATGACATGCAGATGAGTGCCGTCGATCTTAGAATCACCGCACACTTCACTCATTTGGGCAGTCACGGGGCACGACGAAGAAGAAGGAGAAGAAGAAGAATGAAAAGAAGAATGAAAAGAAGAAGAAGAATGAAAAGAAGAAGAAGAAGAATGAAAAGAAGAAGAATGAAAAGAAGAATGAGAAGAAGAATGAAAAGAAGAATGAAAAGAAGAAGAAGAAGAAGAATGAAAAGAAGAAGAAGAAGAAGAATGAAAAGAAGAAGAAGAAAGAAAAGAAGAAGAAGAAGAAGAAAGAAAAGAAGACAGAAAAGAAGAAGAAGAAGAAAGAAAAGAAGAAGAAGAAGAATGAAAAGAAGAAGAAGAAGAATGAAAAGAAGAAGAAGAATGAAAAGAAGAATGAAAAGAAGAAGAATGAAAAGAAGAAGAGAGAAGAAGAATGAAAAGAAGAATGAAAAGAAGAAGAAGAATGAAAAGAAGAATGAAAAGAAGAAGAATGAAAAGAAGAATGAAAAGAAGAAGAAGAAGAATGAAAAGAAGAAGAAGAAGAATGAAAAGAAGAAGAAGAAGAATGAAAAGAAGAAGAAGAAGAATGAAAAGAAGAATGAAAAGAATGAAAAGAAGAATGAAAAGAAGAAGAAGAATGAAAAGAAGAAGAAGAATGAAAAGAAGAAGAAGAAGAATGAAAAGAAGAAGAAGAAGAAGAATGAGAAGAATGAAAAGAAGAATGAAAAGAAGAAGAAGAATGAAAAGAAGAAGAAGAATGAAAAGAAGAATGAAAAGAAGAAGAAGAAGAATGAAAAGAAGAAGAAGAAGAATGAAAAGAAGAATGAAAAGAAGAAGAAGAAGAATGAAAAGAAGAAGAATGAAAAGAAGAAGAAGAAGAAGAATGAGAAGGAGAATGAAAAGAAGAAGAAGAAGAATGAAAAGAAGAAGAAGAAGAATGAAAAGAAGAAGAAGAATGAAAAGAAGAAGAAGAAGAATGAAAAGAAGAAGAAGAATGAAAAGAAGAAGAAGAATGAAAAGAAGAAGAAGAAGAATGAAAAGAAGAAGAAGAATGAAAAGAAGAGGAAGAAGAATGAAAAGAAGAAGAAGAATGAAAAGAAGAGGAAGAAGAATGAAAAGAAGAATTAAAAGAAGAATGAGAAGAATAAAAAGAAGAATGAGAAGAATGAAAAGAAGAAGAAGAAGAATGAAAAGAAGAATGAAAAGAAGAAGAAGAAGAATGAAAAGAAGAAGAAGAAGAATGAAAAGAAGAATGAAAAGAAGAAGAAGAATGAAAAGAAGAAGAAGAAGAATGAAAAGAAGAAGAAGAAGAATGAAAAGAAGAATGAAAAGAAGAAGAAGAAGAATGAAAAGAAGAAGAATGAAAAGAAGAATGAAAAGAAGAAGAAGAAGAATGAAAAGAAGAAGAAGAAGAATGAAAAGAAGAAGAAGAAGAAGAATGAAAAGAAGAATGAAAAGAAGAAGAAGAAGAAGAATGAAAAGAAGAAGAAGAATGAAAAGAAGAAGAATTCCAGTACAGCAAAAAGTGTATCTGCAGAGAGCTCCGCTATTTCTGACAGTTCTCTGACAGTTCTGACAGTTCATTTACAGCGGTTGAAACATTGTATCTATTTATTTCCGAATAAAAACATCTGTATCCTAAATGGAAACAAATAGATGCAATGTTTCAACCGCTGTAAATGAACTGTCTTAACTGTCAGAGAACTGTCAGAAATAGCGGAGCTCTCTGCAGTGACACTTTTGCCGGCTGATCGGGGAAAATTCGATTCGTGCATCTGAAGTTTGCTAAAATTCGGATTCGATGCGAATCGAATTTTTCCTAATATTCGAAACGAATTCCACTTCGCCAAGTTCGATTCGTTCATCTCTAATTACCATGTATTTTACACAAAGGAAGCAATACAAAGAACAGGATACTTTCAAACACAAGTATCTGGTAACCCTGGGATCGATTCACGAATGCAGATCACATGTGGTATTTAGGTCAATTCACTATACGGTTAAAGTAAATTCACAGAAGGAAATAAATGATCAAATGCATACTTTAATTAGTGATCCAGGCATGCAGTAGCTAAGGAATTGGATTATAACTGATTTTTCAGGACGCTGAAGGCAACCTGCTCCTTAACAACGTGCTATTTACTACTGTTTGTTAAACACGCCGGTTACCGCCGATGTTACATTACCGCAAGTTTTCACTACTAAAATAACGCATCACTTCATAAAATAGCAGTATTTTAGTAGCGTTTTTTGGTGAATCGAAAAACACTCGGATGCAGTGAGATACAACTTTGTGAATGGAGCCACTGACATATCAGATAAATGGAGCTCTGGGGTAACATACACTTTAGCCAACAAAAACTGGAGAGTGTAAAATCTGGTGCAGCTGTTCATAGTAGTGAATTAGCTTCTAGTTCAGCTAGTTTAATTAAGCTTTGAGAAAAATGGAAGCCGATTGGTTTCAGTGCAGAGCTGCAACAGATTTTGCATGTCATGGTTGTCAGCCCCCCAGCACAGAGTAAACTAACCTATGGTATATGCCGGGTATGCTATTCCGGTACCATTTGAGATGGAATGGTGGAGGGCACATTTTAACAGAAAAAAAAGCACCTTACAAGAAAACTACATATTCATTGTGGATTGGAATATCAGCCAGTCACTAATTAACCCAACAGTAAAAGTGTGAGTCTGCTATTACCCAGTAGCTTTAGGTCTACTGAAACCTTTCAGTGCTGATCAGGTGATGAAATTGGATACATTTTAGAGGTTTATGAAACACTTGTTTTCCTGTAGAACTTTTTCTGTGCAGTCAGTAATTGGCTCTGTTAGCTTCCATATGCAAAATTCCTGGTTTACACAATGTAGTATGGTCACATTTTCAGAGGCTGTAATATAATATATGAAAAAATGCTTCCATTACATTTTTGTATTTAAAAATAAATAAAGCTGTAACCCTGAAACATGCAGGAATGTCACATTTTTGATGATTATAATGAAACATCCTGAGGTATTGGATTCTCTATCTATCTATCTATCTATCTATCTATCTATCTATCTATCTATCTATCTATCTATCTATCTATTTATTCAGTACAAATCAATTGGGAAGGTTGTAAAAAGGAAGCATATTGGTAGACAAAGGAAGACATCAAAGCATCAAGATAGAAAGTTTAAAGCAATATGCCTTGAAAACAGAAAATGTACAACAAAATATATGAGGAACAAATGGGCAGAAACTGGAGTCAATGTCCATGACCGAATTGTAAGACATTACCTAAAGGAAATGGGATTTACATACAGGAAAGCCAAACGAAAACCATCATTAAAACCTAAACAGAAAAAAACAAGGTTACAGTGGGCTAAAGAAAAGCAATCATAGACTGTGGATGACTGGATGAAAGTGATATTCAGTGATGAATGACGAATACGCATTGCGCAGGGTGATGATGCTGGAAATTGTGTTTGGTGCCTTTCCAATGAAATGTACAAAGAGGACTCCCTGAAGAAAACATACAAATTTCCACAAACATTGATGATATGGGGTTGCATGTCAGGTAAAGGTATGGGGGAGATGACTGTCATTAAATCTTTAATAAATTCACAAGTTTATATTGAGATTTTGGACACTTCTGTTGTTCCATCAATTTGGTGATGATGACATTTTTCAGGATGATATTGCATCTTGCCATAGGGCAAAAACCATGATAATTTTCCTTAACCACCTCGCTTCCGGCCATTGTATATAAACGGCCGGACGGTAGCAGTGCAGGGTCGGGTGGCCGTTTATAAACAGCCTCTCCGCCCCCTGCTTGTGCGCACTCCCTGGGAGCGTGCAGCACCACGATCCGGTGCCTGCTGTGTCCTCCGGACACAGTGGAACACCGATCATCTATATAAAAATGCAGCGCTTTTAGAAAGTATTAATAAAACACAGTCCAATGAAAGAAGTGCTCCGTGATTCCTAGTGCCAATGGTAAAAATTCACACTAACCAGAAAGCGTAAAAATATACGCATGTGTATATATATCCTGAAGAATCCCCTCTCCACTCTGGTCTGGTCAAAGGAATAGCCGGGAAAGATAGAAGTCCTACGCCCTCATGTGGTGAAAGAATGGTCCAGCAGGTCAGAGAAATATCAATCTGGGTAAGCCTCCCCCTTCACAGGAGCTGACACAGGGATCACTTGGGGCTGTAAGAATTGGAGAAGCTCCTCACAGGAGACATAGGGAAGTACTCATAGTGTAGTAGGTAAAGCTTTATTATGAGAACATAGGTGCATAGTGAACAGAGTATTTGGCAAGTATGGATGAACACACTGACCCTTAAAGAATAAAGATGGCCGCCGGGCCTCCTCGTGGCACCGGCGGCTTAGTGTCAACGGCGTCCTGGGTCCCTCCTGACGCGTTTCGTGCGCACGCACTTCTTCAGAGGTGGAACACCGATCATCGTACGGGACCTCTGTGCGAGGTCCTGATCATGTGATCACTGATTGGCCAGTCAGTGATCACATGCAGAGTAGTAAGCAAGATGTCACGTCTGACATCATTGCTTACTACGTGTGAAATCTGTGAATGATCACAGAGCTCACATGGTACAAGGCTATTCACAACAGCCTTGTACCATGTGACAAGCTGTGCCCAATCACAGCTCACACAGTAGTTCTCAATGGCTGCAAAAATGCTGCCAGAGAGGAGAAATGATTGCTTTTACAGCCTTTATGGGTGTAAAAGCAATCAGTGTCAAAAAAAAAAAAAAATCTTCATCACCCCCCACAAGCAGTACAGTGTCATCATGGTGACACTGTACTGCTAGGCTGACAGTATGTAAAAAAACAAATATAAAAAAATTAAATAAAAATGTAAAAAAAAAAATTTAATTATAATTTTTTGGTTATAAACTAATTTGTTTTTGTTTTTTTTTACTAAAAAGATAACAGAATACATTTTGGCCAAGAGTTATGATGAAATATTATTAAGAAAAACACTTTTTTCAAAATGTATGGACTTTTTCATTTATATAGCAAAAAAAAATAAAAATCCCAGTGGAGAATAAATACCACCAAAATAAAGCTTTATCTGTCTCAAAAAAATACTAAAAAGTTCATATGGGTACAGTGTTGCATGACCGCACAATTGTCATTCAAAGTGTGATAGCACTGAAAGCTGAAAATTGGCCTGGACAGGAAGGGGGTAAAAAGGGTCCGGACTGGAAGTTATTAAAAAAAAAAAGGACATATAATGTCAATGGCATGGCCTGCAAATAGTCCGGACCTCAAACCAATTGAAAATCTATGGTGGAAATTAAAGAGAATGGTCCATAACAAGGCTCCAACCTGCGTTTTTTTGCAATACATAGGCAGCCCAATCAAAATGAATGGACTTCAAACACACCCCAGCATCTACAAAGTTTAATTCCTGCTGCATTTTTTGCAGTGTACTACTATGAGACCCCCAACATTGGTGTCAGTAGCAGTGCCATTTAAACCCCCTTCCCTTATTGGTGTTCAGTGGCAGTGTTCTTTAACTGCTTTCCCACTGCCCTATAGCAGAAATACTGCTACAGAGCAGCAGGGCTGCACGAAATCAAGTATATATACACGTAATTTTGCATTTCCGGGTAGGGGGTGCGCGCATGCCCTACCCAAGCCGCCACTGGCGGCCTCAGCTGTCGATCACTGGGTCCTGGCGATTGTCAAGTATCACCGATGGGGAGAGACCTGTATGTAAACAATACAGATCTCTTCCATCAGCTCCTGCACATTGCTTTGTATTGCTCTGAATACAAAAGCACTGCTGACACAGTGAAAGATACACACAGTGAAAGACACACACAGCATATAGTAAAACAGCACACAGTTAACCGTTTGATCGCCCCAGATGTTAATCCCTTTCTGCCCAGTGCCATGAGTACAGTGTCAGTGCTTTTTATTAACACGGATCACTGTATTAGTGTCACTGGGCATGTCAGTGACCGATCGTTCCCCCCAGTGTCAGAATGCCCGCCACAGACCCTCAATAAGTTAATAATCAGGCCCCGACCTCTACACCCTTGGCAGACTGACCACACCCGAAATCTCAAACGACACAGTCGTGCGCTGGAGCGATTATGGCGTAAAACCAAATCCCACCAAGCGTTCACCCGTTATAAATCTGCCTTCCTAACATACACTTCCTCCCTTCACGCTGCCAAACAAGCTTACTTTGTCACCCTCATTAATACCTTCTCTTTGAGTCCTTGTCGGCTCTTCTCTACCTTTAACTCTCTACTTTCTCTACCCCCACCACCACCCAGCGCCTCACTCACTGCCCACGACATTGCACACCACTTCCAAAACAAGATCGATACAATTCGTAGGGACATCGCCACTACACAGACACCCACTCCACTTAGCATTCCTCATACCATACCTCCCTCAACACTTTCCTCCTTTGACCTCGCTACCACCAAAGAGGTCCTTAAGGTCTTCTCAGAAGCCCGCCTCACCACCTGTCCCCTCACAACTCCTTCGGTCACCCTCCTCTTCCATCCTATGCTCCCTCACTCACATCTTCAATCTCTCCCTCTCTACAGGTGCATTCCCCTCCCCTCTGAAGCACGCGCACATCACTCCCATACTTAAAAAACCCTCCCTAGACCCCACCAACCTGAACATCCTTAGACCCATCTCCCTGCTGCCATTTACCTCTAAACTCCTAGAACGCCTAGTCTACAATCGTCTGAGCTCCCACCTCACTGACAACAACCTTCTCGACCCCTTACAGTCTGGCTTTCGCCCCCTACACTCCACCGAAACTGCCCTACTAAAGCTCTCTAATGACCTAACTGCAAAAACCAATGTCCACTATTCAATACTCCTACTACTCGACCATCCTCTCCTCCTCAAAAAACGACACTCTTTTGGCTTCAGTGACTCCGCTCTCTCCTGGTTCTCATCCTATCTATTGCAGCGCTCCTTCAGTGTTACCTATAACGCTGCCACCTCCTCCTCACTCCCTCTCTCTGTAGGGGTCCCCCAAGGTTCTGTTCTTGGACCCCTTCTCTTCTCCATCTACACCTCCTCCCTTGGTCACTTGATAAACTCCCACGGCTTCAATTACCACCTCTATGCTGATGACACACAAATCTGTCTACCCCTCACCTCACCCCTTCAGTTTCCACCCGCATCGCTAGCCTACTAAGCAACATATTGGCTTGGATGTCACTGCACTTCCTCAAACTCAACCTTTCCAAAACTGAGCTCCTAGTATTCCTCCCTGCCCGCGCCACCCCCACTGACTTCACCATAAATATTGCTAACTCCATCCTCAGTCCATCCCCTCACGCCAAGGTACTAGGTGTAATCCTAGACTCCCATCCGTCCTTCCAGCCCCAGATCCAATCGCTGACAAAATCATGTAGACTTCACCTCCGCAATATCTCCAGGATACGACAACGACCCCAAACACACCAGTGAACGTGCAACATCTTGGTTCCAGACCAACAAGATTGACGTTATGGAGCGGCCAGCCCAATCCCTCGATCTTAGAACAATAGAAAACTTGTGGGGTGACATCAAAAATGCAGTTTCTGAGGCAAAACCAAGAAATAGAGAAGAACTGTGGAATGTAGTCCAATCATTCTGGGATGGAATACCTGTTCACAGGTGCCAGAAGTTGGTTGACTCCATGAAACACAGATGTACAGCAGTTCTCAGAAACAGTACTTATACAACTAAATATTAATTAAGTGATTCAAAGGAAAGCAAAATCTTCAAACATTTTTCAGTTTATATAGTGAATGTTTGAGTTTGTAAAGAAGAATACAAACGCTGCTATTTTTTTGAACAGTCTAATATTCACTTTTCTTAAATTTTTCTTAGAGGAACACCACAAATTTGATATATTTTTCTTCATGTTTTGATTTGGAATAGAATGTGTATTGTTCCCAATGCATTTGTGTGTATAGAAATAAAAGCTATTAGAAGAATTTGAGCTTTATTCAATTTTTTCAACACACTGCTATTATTTTGAACACAACTGTACCACGATTTGTAGACGCTATAACTTTCACATAAACCAATTAATTTACATGTGTTGGGATTTTCTTTTTTTTTTTTTAGCAAAGACTTGTAGCAGAATACATTTTGGCCTAAATTTATGACAAAATTAGATTTAATTTTTTTACTGGACATGTTTAATAGCAAAAAGTCAAAAATGTTGCTTTTTCTCAAATTTGTCGGTCAAAAAATAAACGCACAGGTGATCAAATACCACCGAAAGAAAGCTCAATTTGTGGGGAAAAAAAGGACAAATTTAATTTCAGTGCAATGTTGCGTGACCGTGCAGTTGTCAGTTAAAGTAATGCAGCACTGTATCGCAAAAATGGCCTGGTCAGGAAGGGGGGTAAATCCTCTGGAGGGCAAGTGGTTACTCTCCTCATAGTTTGATGGTCAGTTGCAGTGTTTTTCACCCCCGCATTAATGGTCCCTCTGTCTCATGCATGGGTGGTCAGTAGCATTATTTTTTTTTTTTACCCCCTGTCCACACTGTTAAGTCAGTGCAGCAGCAGCAGCAGCAGTGAAAATTAACCCTACCTGATCATGTGCTCCTGGATTGTGGAGATCAATCCACCTGACAGTACCATTTTTATGCCAGCACCTTAGTCCGCAGAGTCCACAGGTGACCCACAGGTGACCAACAGCTAGCAGCACCCATCTTACGACATGGTGGACCACACAAAAGGGAGCCAGCAGACTGGAACACTAGGGGCTAGGCAGAGTGGCCACTGTAAAAACTACCCTGTTGCCAAAAATATTCTCGCTCTCTTCTGTGCTCTCCCAATCTCAATACTGGCCTACTTCTTCTGGATCCTATCATGACAGGTGCTACAATATGTATGGGTGCTCATTAAACCTTGGTTGCTGAATACTATGTTATACTTACCCAGAATGAGGGGTGGTAGAGGCCTTGCCCCATTTTTCCAGTTACGATTTTATATTGCAAATGGCTCAACTGATTAAGTATAATGCCACTTAGTAAATTCCCCTGTGGGTGAGAATCAAAGCAGTGGACTGTGAACCCCTCTCTACAGACAGTTTACAATGGCTTATTCTCTTGGACTAAAATAAAATCCAATAGTGTTGTGCTACAATGATAATGCAAAAATAAATAAAAAAGTGCTCAAGTGCAAGAAAATATAAAGAATCAAAAAGTCTTTCAGTGCTCAATCAGCCCAAAGGCCATAAATTCTTATGCTTCCACTAACAGTGCTCCTCATCAAAATGAATTCAGTGACCCTCCACCGGAAATAGGATGGCTGCTTACCTCAGGTTGTGGACCTACAGTTAGGTCCATATATATTTGGACACAGGCACAGATTTTAGTTTTTTTTTTAGGTATTTACCAAAACATATTGAAGCTATAGTTATTTAACGGATATGGGCTGTAATTGCACACTCTAAGGTTTAATTTTGAGGGTATGTACATCCAAATTGGAGGAAGGGTTTAGGACTTACAGCTCTTAAGAGTAGCCATCCCCCCGTTTTTTCAAAGGGACCAAAAGTAATTGGACAATTGAATCAAAAACAGTTTCATGGCCAGGTGTGGGCTACTCCACTATTTTTTCATCAATTAAGCAGGTAAAAGGTCTGAAGTTGATTCTAAGTGTCATATTTGCATTTTGAATCTATTGCTGTGAACATACATCATGCGTTCAAAAGAGCTGTCCATGCAATTGAAACAGGCCATTGTAAGGCTTCAAAAACAAAACAGCAGAGATAGCAGCAACATTAGGAGTGGCTGATCAACAGTTTGGTACATTCTGAGGAAAGAAGAACTCACTGGTGAGCTCAGCAACATAAAAAGGCATGGACGTCCATGGAAGACAACAATGGTGGATGATCACAGGATCCTCTCTATGGTAAAGAAAAACCCATTCACAACATCCAGACAAGTGAAGGACACTCTCCAGGAGGTTGGCGTATCATTGTCAAAGACTACAATCAAGAGAAGACTTC
Source organism: Staurois parvus (assembly GCF_062004578.1). Taxonomy (NCBI): domain Eukaryota; kingdom Metazoa; phylum Chordata; class Amphibia; order Anura; family Ranidae; genus Staurois; species Staurois parvus. The sequence goes on from NW_028317813.1 coordinate 17,463,414, forward strand.
ACGAGAGCAAATACAGAGGGTTCACCACAAGGTGCAAACCATTCATAAGCCTGAATAATAGAAAAGCCAGATTAGACTGCCAAAAAACATCTAAAAAAGCCAGACCAGTTCTGGAAAAGCATTCTTTGGAAAGATGAAACTAGGATTAATCTGTACCAGTCTGATGGGAAGAAAAAAAAAATGTGGAGAAGGCTTGGAACAGCTTACGATCCAAAGCACACAACATCATCTGTAAAACATGGTGGAGGCAGTGTGATGGCGTGGGCATGCATGGCTTCCAGTGGCACTGGGTCATTGGTGTTTATTGATGTGACAGAAGCAGCCAGATTAATTCTGCAGTGTTTAAAGATATACTGTCAGCCCAGATTCAGCCAAATGCAGCACAGTTGATTGGGCAGCACTTCACAGTACAGGACAGTGATCCAAAACACACTGCAAAAGCAACCTAGGAGCTTTGGAAGGAGAAGAAGTGGAATATTCTGCAATGGCCAAGTCAATCACCTGATCTCAACCCAATTGAACACACATTTCACTTGCAAAGCATCAGAAAGGAGGAAACCCAGTCTTTGCTAATGTCCATGGGTTGCAGTCTTCAGGCAGTCATTGCCAGTAAAGGATTCTCAACAAAATATAATAAATTAACATTTTATTTATAATTATATTCATTTGTCCAATTACATGTGAGCCCCTGAAAATGGAGGAACTGTGTATAAAAATAGTTGCAGTTCCTAAAATTTGTACTTGTTATTTATGTTAAACCCCTTGAATTAAACCTGAAAGTCTGCACGTGGGTTGGTGACATAACACATGGGGGTGGAGCTTAGTGACACCACTTCCAGTTAAGGAACCACAGATCGGAAGTTCAGGGTTTTATGTTGATACGCATTTTATATTCTGCTATATTGTGAGTGCATACTTTGTTGTTATGCTCATTTTGTGTGTATTAAATGGTTTACACTATTGGAGGCTGTTCTCTCTTTATATGCTGAGGCTGAGTGGTGAGGAGGTTTCTGTGGGTGATCGTCATTACCATCCTTGATGCTATACAGTACAACTCCTTCGCTGCCATCTGGAGTTTGTGTATGGAATGATCATGCTTTTTAGGCCTATGTTGCTATATAGGTCCACAACCTGAGGTGAGCGGCCAATCTATTTCAGGTGGAGGGTCACTAAATTCATTTTGGTGTGGAGCACTATTAGTGGAAGCACAAGAATTTATGGCCTTGGGCTGATTGAGCACTGAAAGACTCTGATGATTTGTTATATTATTTTCTTGCACTTGAGCACTGTATTTATTTTTGCATCATCATTGTATGTTTAAATGTTATAAGTAGTGCAACACTATTGGATTTTATTTTTAATGTATATTGCGTGTGGGAACACTAAGTATTTTTTGCAGCAAATCACACTCCACTATTTTTAATATATATCTATATCTCTTTATAGAATCATTCTTTTGGAATGTGTCAAACTGTCAAACCCTATATCCCTTCAGCCCTTATGCCTATGGTTTGCCAGAAATGTAAAATCCCTGCATTGTCCACTATCTTTCTTTTTTTCTTCACTGACATCTATAGTCAGGTCCATAAATATTGGGACATCGACACAATTCTAAACTTTTTGGCTCTATACACCACCACAATGGATTTGAAATGAAACAAGATGTGCTTTAACTGCAGACTGTCAGCTTTAATGTGAGGGTATTTACATCCAAATCAGGTGAACGGTGTAGGAATTACAACAGTTTGCATATGTGCCTGCCACTTGTTAAGGGACCAAAAGTAATGGGACAGAATAATAATCATAAATCAAACTTTTGCTTTTTAATACTTGGTTGCAAATCCTTTGCAGTCAATTACAGCCTGAAGTCTGGAATGCATAGACATCATCATACGCTGGGTTTCATCCCTGGTGATGCTCTGCCAGGCCTCTACTGCAACTGTCTTCAGTTCCTGCTTGTTCTTGGGGCATTTTCCCTTCAGTTTTGTCTTCAGCAAGTGAAATGCATGCTCAAATCGGATTCAGGTCAGGTGATTGACTTGGCCATTGCATAACATTCCACTTCTTTCCCTTAAAAAAAACTCTTTGGTTGCTTTTGCAGTATGCTTTGGGTCATTGTCCATCTGAACTGTGAAGCGGCGTCCAATGAGTTCTGAAGCATTTGGCTGAATATGAGCAGATAATATTGCCTGAAACACTTCAGAATTCATCCTGCTGCTTTTGTCAGCTGTCACATCATCAATAAATACAAGAGAAGCAGTTCCATTGGCAGCCATACATGCCCACGCCATGACACTACCACCACGCTTCACTGATAAGGTGGTATACTTAGGATCATGAACAGTTCCTTTCCTTCTCCATTTTCTTCTCTTCCCATCACTCTGGTACAAGTTGATCTTGGTCTCATCTGTCCATAGGATGTTGTTCCAGAACTGTGAAGGCTTTTTTAGATGTCATTTGGCAAACTCTAATCTGGCCTTCCTGTTTTTGAGGCTCACCAATGGTTTACATCTTGTGGTGAACCCTCTGTATTCACTCTGGTGAAGTCTTCTCTTGATTGTTGACTTTGACACACATACACCTACCTCCTGGAGAGCGTTCTTGAGCTGGCCAACTGTTGTGAAGGGTGTTTTCTTCACCAGGGAAAGAACTCTTCGGTCATCCACCACAGTTGTTTTACGTGGTCTTCCGGGTCTTTTGGTGTTGCTGAGCTCACCGGTGCGTTCCTTCTTTTTAAGAATGTTCCAAACAGTTGTTTTGGCCACGCCTAATGTTTTTGCTATCTCTCTGATGGGTTTGTTTTGTTTTTTCAGCCTAATGATGGCTTGCTTCACTGATAGTGACAGCTCTTTGGATCTCATCTTGAGAGTTGACAGCAACAGATTTCAAATGCAAATAGCACACTTGAAATGAACTCTGGACCTTTTATCTGCTCATTGTAATTGGGATAATGAGGGAATAAACACACACCTGGCCATGGAACAGCTGAGAAGCCAACTGTCCCATTACTTTTGGTCCCTTAACAAGTGGGAGGCACATATGCAAACTGTTGTAATTCCTACACCGTTCACCTGACTTGGATGTAAATACCCTCAAATTAAAGCTGACAGTCTGCAGTTAAAGCACATATTGTTAATTTCAAATCCATTGTGGTGGTGTATAGAGCCAAAAATGTTAGAATTGTGTCGATGTCCCAATATTTATGGACCTTACTGTATTTTGCCCAGCAATTGAGTTGCCACAATCTTTTGTTTCCTGGTTCGCTTTGAATCTTACTCACCTCTACCAACTGGCGGGTCCTAAAATGACAGAGTTGGGTCAGCGCAGTGTGCAGTAGTTGCCAACTGTCTGCAGAGTCAATAGCTAAAGACCTCCAAACTTTGTGTAACCTTCAGATTAGCACAACAGTGCGTAGAGAGCTTCATGGAATGGGTTTCCATGGCTGAGCAGCTGCATCCAAGCCTTACATCACCAAGTGCAATGCAAAGCGTCGGATGCAGTGGTGTAAGGCACGCCGCCACTAGACTCTAGAACAGTGGAAACATTCTCTGGAGTGATGAATCACACTTCTCTGTCTGGCAATCTGATGGACATGTCTGGGTTTGGCGGTTGCCAGAACAGTACTTGCCTGACTGCATTGTGCCAAATGTAAAGTTTAGTGGAGGGGGGATTATGGTGTGGGGTTGTTTTCCAGGGGTTGGCCCCTTCGTTCCAGTGAAGAGAACTCTTAAGGCACCAACATTTTGGGCAATTTCATGCTCCCAATTTTGTGGGAACAGTTTGGGGAAGGCCCCCAGAGCACAAAGCAATGTCCATAAATACATGGATGAGTTAGTTTGGGGTGGAGGAACTGGCCTGCATAGAGTCCTGACCTCAACCCAATAGAACACCTTTGGGATGAATTAGAGCAGAGACTGCGAGCCAGGCCTTCTAGTCCAACATCAGTGCCTGACCTCACAAATGCGCTTCTGGAAGAATGGTCAAACATTCCCATAGACACACTCCTAAACCTTGTGGACAGCCTTCGCACAAGATTTTAGGCTGTTATATCTGCAATGGGTGGGCTAACTCAATATTGAACCCTATGGACTAAGACTGGGATGCCATTAAAGTTCATGTGCATGTAAAGGCAGACATCCGAATTCTTTTGGCAATATAGTGTATGTGCGTTAAACTACTACTCACCAAGTCCTCTCATGGTTGTTATTCCGATATATTAGCTACATTTTACCCTCCTCCTCCCTGTCATGATCAGAAATGACTACTTATCTCGTTGTAGATTTAGAACCCGAAGACTGCACAGACATTTGGACAGCAACTAGGTCCTGCTCACAGAACGTGGTTGCTCTGGAACGTTCATTCATGGTCTCTGTGGTATCCCGTCCCTGCCTGTATAAACAAGTTCCTTCCCTAGTCACCAGCTTGTTTCAGGGATTATGGGGTGCTAGTACACATCCCCACATGTGGTGGATGTGCCCTCTAGTGCTCACTTTCTGAGCTAAAGTATTTGAGATGTTCTCAACATTTTTTTGGAAGATCACAGTCTCTGGAGCCAACAGTTGCTCTTCTTAATAGAAAAATACCTTTGTGCTCCCTAAAAGTCAATTTAAGCATCTCCTGAAGGTCGCTACTGCTGCTAAGCAGATGTTAGTGAAGGCCTGGAAAACATCTAAACTATGTATTACCAAGACTAGGAATAAGGTCACACAGGCCATGATTTATGGCAAGATTGAAGCTACCTTGCATGATAGGATCCCTGCATATACTAAGCTGTGACAACCTTGGAATGTGCAGTTTCTCCCAGCAGCTAAAAACCCCTCCCCTCCTTCCTTCTGTACTTTTTCTTTCATTATGTAAATGTTAATGTTCTGCATTAATAATGCCTCAGCCTGCAAATACTAGGGTTTAGTTATTTGTGATCATCAAGCTTTTAGATCTTTACAGTGGAAGTATTCACCAATTAATGTTGAATAATTATTTTACTGTGTTCGCTGCTTTGTGAAACTGCAATAAAAATTTTTGAACCAAAAAAAACTGTCCCTTCATCTGCTCATGTAAATGACAGAAAAAAGGCTGAAGTCCAGGCAGATATTAAAAAAAAGTGAACTTTGTTAAAGGTTCAGTCATAACAAAACTATGCTTAAATTTACTCCCACCCCAATTCTAAGTCTATAATGTCTAACCTGTAAAAGGAAAGATACTATATACTGACCTATGCTGAAGTCACTGCAGTCTGGTCAAATGATCTCTCCAGCGCCAGCTTCAGTGAAGAGGAGAGATCGCCGACAACAGCCGCAGAGCCTGGGCAATGACATCATCCATAGGCTTACTATGGGGTATCCATTGTCTGCTATCTATCCTCTACACCAGTGGTTCTCAACCTTTCTAATGCCGCAACCCCTTAATACAGTTCCTCATGTTGTGGTGACCCCCAACCATAATATTATTTTCGTTGCTACTTCATAACTGTAATTTTGCAGTGGGAGGAGTAGTGCCACGTCATTGGTGTCAGTGGGAGGAATAGCGCCCCATCATTGGTGTCAGTGGGAGGAATAGCGCCCCATCATTGGTGTCAGTGGGAGGAGTAGCGCCCCATCATTGGTGTCAGTGGGGGGAATAGCGTCCCATCATTGGTGTCAGTGGGAGGAATAGCGTCCCATCACTGATGTCAATGGGAGGAATAGCGCCCCTTCATTGGTGTCAGTGGTAGGAATAGCGCCCCGTCATTGGTGTCAGTGGGAGGAATAGTGCCCCATCATTGGTGTCAGTGGGAGGAATAGTGCCCCATCATTGATGTCAGTGGGAGGAATAGCACCCCCATCACTGGTGTCAGTGGGAGGAATAGCAGCCCCATCGTTGGTATCAGGGGGAGGAATAATGCCCCATCGTTGGTGTCAGTGGGGGAGGAATAGTGCCCCATCGTTGGTGTCAGTGGGGGGAGGAATAGTGCCCCATCGTTGGTGTCAGTGGGGGGAGGAATAGTGCCCCATCGTTGGTGTCAGTGGGGGGAGGAATAGTGCCCCATCGTTGGTGTCAGTGGGGGGAGGAATAGTGCCCCATCGTTGGTGTCAGTGGGGGGAGGAATAGTGCCCCATCGTTGGTGTCAGTGGGGGGAGGAATAGTGCCCCATCGTTGGTGTCAGTGGGGGGAGGAATAGTGCCCCATCGTTGGTGTCAGTGGGGGGAGGAATAGTGCCCCATCGTTGGTGTCAGTGGGGGGAGGAATAGTGCCCCATCGTTGGTGTCAGTGGGGGGAGGAATAGTGCCCCATCGTTGGTGTCAGTGGGGGGAGGAATAGTGCCCCATCGTTGGTGTCAGTGGGGGGAGGAATAGTGCCCCATCGTTGGTGTCAGTGGGGGGAGGAATAGTGCCCCATCGTTGGTGTCAGTGGGGGGAGGAATAGTGCCCCATCGTTGGTGTCAGTGGGGGGAGGAATAGTGCCCCATCGTTGGTGTCAGTGGGGGGAGGAATAGTGCCCCATCGTTGGTGTCAGTGGGGGGAGGAATAGTGCCCCATCGTTGGTGTCAGTGGGGGGAGGAATAGTGCCCCATCGTTGGTGTCAGTGGGGGGAGGAATAGTGCCCCATCGTTGGTGTCAGTGGGGGGAGGAATAGTGCCCCATCGTTGGTGTCAGTGGGGGGAGGAATAGTGCCCCATCGTTGGTGTCAGTGGGGGGAGGAATAGTGCCCCATCGTTGGTGTCAGTGGGGGGAGGAATAGTGCCCCATCGTTGGTGTCAGTGGGGGGAGGAATAGTGCCCCATCGTTGGTGTCAGTGGGGGGAGGAATAGTGCCCCATCGTTGGTGTCAGTGGGGGGAGGAATAGTGCCCCATCGTTGGTGTCAGTGGGGGGAGGAATAGTGCCCCATCGTTGGTGTCAGTGGGGGGAGGAATAGTGCCCCATCGTTGGTGTCAGTGGGGGGAGGAATAGTGCCCCATCGTTGGTGTCAGTGGGGGGAGGAATAGTGCCCCATCGTTGGTGTCAGTGGGGGGAGGAATAGTGCCCCATCGTTGGTGTCAGTGGGGGGAGGAATAGTGCCCCATCGTTGGTGTCAGTGGGGGGAGGAATAGTGCCCCATCGTTGGTGTCAGTGGGGGGAGGAATAGTGCCCCATCGTTGGTGTCAGTGGGGGGAGGAATAGTGCCCCATCGTTGGTGTCAGTGGGGGGAGGAATAGTGCCCCATCGTTGGTGTCAGTGGGGGGAGGAATAGTGCCCCATCGTTGGTGTCAGTGGGGGGAGGAATAGTGCCCCATCGTTGGTGTCAGTGGGGGGAGGAATAGTGCCCCATCGTTGGTGTCAGTGGGGGGAGGAATAGTGCCCCATCGTTGGTGTCAGTGGGGGGAGGAATAGTGCCCCATCGTTGGTGTCAGTGGGGGGAGGAATAGTGCCCCATCGTTGGTGTCAGTGGGGGGAGGAATAGTGCCCCATCGTTGGTGTCAGTGGGGGGAGGAATAGTGCCCCATCGTTGGTGTCAGTGGGGGGAGGAATAGTGCCCCATCGTTGGTGTCAGTGGGGGGAGGAATAGTGCCCCATCGTTGGTGTCAGTGGGGGGAGGAATAGTGCCCCATCGTTGGTGTCAGTGGGGGGAGGAATAGTGCCCCATCGTTGGTGTCAGTGGGGGGAGGAATAGTGCCCCATCGTTGGTGTCAGTGGGGGGAGGAATAGTGCCCCATCGTTGGTGTCAGTGGGGGGAGGAATAGTGCCCCATCGTTGGTGTCAGTGGGGGGAGGAATAGTGCCCCATCGTTGGTGTCAGTGGGGGGAGGAATAGTGCCCCATCGTTGGTGTCAGTGGGGGGAGGAATAGTGCCCCATCGTTGGTGTCAGTGGGGGGAGGAATAGTGCCCCATCGTTGGTGTCAGTGGGGGGAGGAATAGTGCCCCATCGTTGGTGTCAGTGGGGGGAGGAATAGTGCCCCATCGTTGGTGTCAGTGGGGGGAGGAATAGTGCCCCATCGTTGGTGTCAGTGGGGGGAGGAATAGTGCCCCATCGTTGGTGTCAGTGGGGGGAGGAATAGTGCCCCATCGTTGGTGTCAGTGGGGGGAGGAATAGTGCCCCATCGTTGGTGTCAGTGGGGGGAGGAATCGTGCCCCATCGTTGGTGTCAGTGGGGGGAGGAATCGTGCCCCATCGTTGGTGTCAGTGGGGGGAGGAATCGTGCCCCATCGTTGGTGTCAGTGGGGGGAGGAATCGTGCCTCATCGTTGGTGTCAGTGGGGGGAGGAATCGTGCCTCATCGTTGGTGTCAGTGGGGGGAGGAATAGTGCCTCATCGTTGGTGTCAATGGGAAGAATAGTGTCCCATCACTGATGTCAATGGGAGGAATAGTGCCCCATCATTGGTATCAGTAGTAGGAATAATGCCCCATCATTGGTGTCAGTGGTAGGAATAGTGCCCCATCATTGGTGTCAGTGGGAGGAATAGTGCCCCATCATAGGTGTCAGTGGGAGGAATAGTGCCCCATCATAGGTGTCAGTGGGAGGAATAGTTCCCCGTCATAGGTGTCAGTGGGGGGAATAGTGCCCCGTCATTGGTGTCAGTGGGAGGAATAGTGCCCCGTCATTGGTGTCAGTGGGAGGAATAGTGCCCCGTCATTGGTGTCAGTGGGAGGAATAGTGCCCCGTCATTGGTGTCAGTGGGAGGAATAGTGCCCCGTCATTGGTGTCAGTGGGAGGAATAGTGCCCCGTCATTGGTGTCAGTGGGAGAAATAGCACCCCCATCACTGGTGTCAGTGGGAGGAATAGTGCTCCATCGTTGGTATCAGGGGGAGGAATAATGCCCCAATGTTGGTGTCAGTGGGAGGAATAGTGCCCCATCGTTGGTATCAGTGGGAGGAATAGTGCCCCATCACTGGTGTCAGTGGGAGGAATAGTGCCCCATCGTTGGTATCAGGGGGAGGAATAATGCCCCAATGTTGGTGTCAGTGGGAGGAATAGTGCCCCATCGTTGGTGTCAGTGGGAGGAATAGTGCCCCATCGTTGGTGTCAGTGGGGGAGGAATAGTGCCCCATCATTGGTATCAGTGGGAGGAATAGTGCCCCATCATTGGTGTCAGTGGGAGGAATAGTGCCCCATCGTTGGTGTCAGTGGGGGAGGAATAGTGCCCCATCGTTGGTGTCAGTGGGGGGAGGAATAGTGCCCCATCGTTGGTGTCAGTGGGGGGAGGAATAGTGCCCCATCGTTGGTGTCAGTGGGGGAGGAATAGTGCCTCATCGTTGGTGTCAGTGGGGGGAGGAATAGTGCCCCATCATTGGTAGTAGTGAATCCAATGATGGGGCACTATTCCTCCCACTGACACCAATGATACTTACCTTGCTGACCCCTGCTCCAGCCTGGGCTCGCTCCCTCCCTCTACCATGGTACAGACACTTACCTGTCAGATGTCTTCCTTCTCCGGCCGCTCTCCTCCTCTTCACCCGCTCGATCTTCGCGGTGCCGCTCGGCTCCTCCTCTCCAAGCTCCACCTCCTCGCCGGTGATTGGCCGCCTGTGTGCCTCTCCTGAGCTACAGTTCCGGCGGCCAATCACCGGCGAGGATCTCGAGGGTGTGTCCAGATGACAGGGGCGGCATGTCATCCCGCCCACACCTGGAGACGGATAGAGCAGCAGTGTCTCGGTTCCTAAGGCCATCGGAAATATGTGTTTTCCGATGGTCTTAGGCGACCCCTGGGAAAGTGTCGTTCGACCCCCAAAGGGGTCGCGACCCCCAGGTTGAGAACCGCTGCTCTACACTGAAGCTAGTACTGGAACCTGATCATGTGACCAGACCAGAGCCATTGCAGAATCGGCAAGCATAGGAATCTTTCCTTTTATAGGGTAGATAGAATAGGTGTAGATTTAAGCTTGGTTAGGTTTTGACTTGCCTTCCACTTTAAATATTAATAGGATTAAATTATATTTTCAAATGTAGCTAGTACAAGTAAATTAACTTGACTTTTGTACAGCAGCATGAAGACTGGAAGAGGGAGGAGTATTACTACAAGCCAATCACATGTATTACATACAAATATGTGGAAGAAGATTAAGCTGACAGGATACCTTGAAGTATTTTTTGCCAAGATATCACAAGAGCAAAAATCTCAATTTCCTTCATCATTTTAAGGCGAAGTGGTTTTCCTTGAGGCTTTTGCAGCAAAAAACCTTGATGCCAAAAGCAACTGCTGCATATCCCTATTACACAGCCAACCTAAAAGAAGCATGAAGATAAGAAAAAAGTCAAAAACGAATCAGCATACCTATTCCAGATCAGTAACTCAAAGCACTGAAACAAGAGGATCGATATCATAACTAATATTTTCAAGGACACTAAAAGCAACAACAGCCTTCATATTTTTCTCAGGAAAGACTTCTGTTAGGTCAATCTTAATAAATACTGTAGGTCTAACATGTTTCTGCTCAAGGACAAATGCATGAACACACTTACTGCCCATTCACATCAGAATACAGAGCAGGAAACCCACGTTCTGTGTGGGTTTCCCACACCACATTGAAAACACACTGCAGTTGAGATCTGCACTGGGTGTTAATGTAACATTAATGACACCCCAAAACACAGGTCGCAAGCGCAGTGAACTTCTTAAAGTAGGGCATGCACAACTTTTGGTGCAGTCCAGTGTGCCAAAATCTAAATTACCTTATAATTGTATTACCTTTCAACCATGTAGTTTTAGATTTTTAAATAATGGTTTTTGTAAGTGTACATCTAAAACATTGGTTCAGCACACACATGCATTTATGGGACATGCACTCTTTATTCCTGTAATGAGAAACACATTGCAAAATCAAGTTTTTATTTATTTTTTTATTCTAAATTAAACTCACATGATGTGATACAAAAAGAAAAGTCACAATCTAAAAATGTTTACAAAATATACAAAACTTTACAGTGATCATTAAATGTTTAATATTAACAAGTTTATGTCTACAGTAACTATTTAAAAAACAAGTTAGAGGTAATTCTAAATTCCCTAAAATATTTCACTGCATACAATCAGTTGAACACAATTCTAATGACAGTAAGATGCTGATTTCTTTTGGGAAAGCAAAGAATTGAGAAGTTGTGCAAACATCTGCATGATCTTTAGGCCATGCATGTTTTTCTATGACAATTGTGACCTCCAGTGGCCAAAACAGGAATAACTTAGTGTCACATTGTGTTAATCTGTCATTCGAATTTTACATGCTGGCGGCACAATATCTGGTGCACTGTGCAAACGTGCAGAGGTCCAAGATTTCCTATGATGCCAATCTGCTTGTTAAGGAGTCTAGATGAATTCACATGCTGTATGAAAACATTAGGATATAGGTTAAAGAGTGGCCACACTATTTTATCAATTTGGAAAACCTGGTAGTACCTGGAATGTCTGCCACAGCAAGGGTAGCATTTGTTAAAGCAAATCAGCACCAAAATGTACAAGATTATCTAAGCCCCTTCTGATTTTTAGAAAACCTTTGAACTCAGGGAGTTTACACAGCGCAAAGAACCTTTTAGGTTTAGGTACAATTGTACCATATACTTGTAGGGGCAGCCAGTCTGTAAACTCTAGCTTTGATCTAAAGTATGAATAGACTATTTTCTAATACCTTGTGATTTTTCCATCAATTGGAGACAACTGGAAGTCTATGGAGAACAGCAAGTCAAGGCAGATGGTATATGGCCACTAGGTAAAAATCATCTGACCTATATAGGTGTCTTTCAGATGCACTTACATATGATATGACCACAGATATACAAGAGGGGAAGGGTAATGTTTGATATTTGGGTGGTGTTCTAGCATTCAACTGTATGCCTCATTGTTATCCATTTTTTAAAACGTATGCATGGGTTATTTTGTGGCAGTGCATTGAAAGCCCATAAGCTCAAATGTGGACGTAAACTAATAATATTTAAAGGCATATATGCTGTGATTTAATCAAACAATGCAACAAACTACCAGTCCCATGGAGAGAACATTCCTTAAATACAGCTTGGTGCATTGCCATCTGAATTACTGCCAGAGGCAGCACTACAAAATCTCACTTACACCCTACCCCATGAATTCCAATCAAAGCCACACATACCAGTGTGAACAAAGAATAGTGAGGAAGAGCCCAAGTCATTTCTTTAGTGTTCACAAGGGCAGATAGCAGCTAAAGAATCAGAATACAAAGTGAAAATCTAGTTGTATGCTGCTTACACTGGGCACCACCTGAGACACAATTTTCACTTTGTTATAAGTAGAAAGGGTCCTGCATGCAATCGACTTCCATGGACAGTGAATTTTATGAGCAAATGTATGCAACCTCCGGTGAGGCTCTTTTGGCCTAAATAGGCTAAGGACAATTGACAGAGCTGCATTTTTCCAGCAAATAAAAGTAACATACCTAATAGGTAAAGTATTGTAGAGCTCTCAAGTTATTGTTGTAGCTTTATAAAAACATTGGATGTATTTAGGTCTACTGGTTTCTTAAACAAAAAGACAGCAAATCTTCCCTTTGGGATAGTTAGCATTGAGAAGAAGTAGAACATACACATGGAACAGATATTGTAAGGCACTGACCCTGTTGATATGGAAATGTTAGTGATAAACAAAGTAAGTAGCTATGATGTGTAATGTATTTATTCCTCATAAATGAAATTTAAACGATATCTAATCCAGGAACAAAAACATAATACAGTATATTGTAGCTCATCAGTCCCCTTAGATGTGGTGGTTGCATTTGTTTTTTTTTTCCTTTCAGGCTACGAACATTTTCTGCAAGTACAGAAAACACCTGTTGATCTTGCCAGAAATTCTGGTCTGCGAATTGAACTGCAATCCCAAACTATTTAATCTGTCTTCCAAGCTATCTTCTGTAAACTACAAATCGCTATGCCTCCTATGTAATGGAGATGTAAACGAGGAGTTGTGTGAACTTCAAATTAGGAGTGCAGCCTAAAGTGACAATGCTGTTCTTAGGTCCCTTCCATAGGGGAAATTGGATCAGGTTCACCTGTCAGTTTTACAGGCTGACCTGATCGGATGGCCCATATAACTGTATGGATAGGTAGGTGTAAACAGACTTGTGTTAGTTTACACCCGCCTACCTCCAATTCAATCTGATAAAAAGAAATGGAAGGGGGTCTGTTCCCCTTTGTCTAGGCAGGCAGTCGGGTGTTAACAGCCAGCTGGTCCAATTACACCCCAACGCCCATACAGCAAAGAAGGCTGTGTCCTCTCTGCATAAACTGCGAAGACCCCAATCTGTCATCTGCCCACTCTGCTCAGTGGTGGATCAGTAAACAGATCCCCCACTGAGCAAAGCAGATCCACCCCATGTGAAAGCAGGGGAAATAAATGGAAAGAAAAGATGGGAAACAGAAATCTATTGCAGCCACCACATCTAAGGACTCTTAGGTTGCATTACAGTTACAGTATGCTTTTATTCTTCCACTTAGAAGCACTTTAAGAGACAATGGTTTTCCCACAATCACTGCTCACCATCAAAAAACACAGCTCTACAGAAAAACAAACATTCAGCAAGCAAATGGTACTGTACCCTTACACAGAGATAAAACTAGGAGACTGCCTGGATGTGATTCCACACACATACTGGGATTTGGGTAAGCAAAGTTCCTGAGTCTTTTGTATAGTGTCTCTATCCAACATGATATTGTGCTAAGCTCTTCCAGTTAAAGACAATAAAGATGTATTTCTGAGTGGTTTACCAAGGCAGAAGACAGAGCATGGCACTGTAACAGGCATTTAGTATTCATTTAAAGAATTAGGAGCTGTTTATTGCAAAATTTACCTTGTTACACTGGTCTTAAAGTGAGCATTTTGTCAAGATTGACAAGCCTTTGGGCACAGCTCAAACATTTGAATGAGGAAGAAGGAGTTTAAAGTGTTGGGGGATAATGCAAGAGGTAGTCAACAGAACATTGTAACGCCATATCCTCTTTAAAAAAAGATGAACTGAGGGCAACATATTGGCAGCTAGGTAAAGATCAGAAATTGTGCAAGCACATTTTTCCACCTGGAAATGTACTTTCTATGGTGCACTGCAGACAAAAAAAAAAAAAAATCACACTTGAATAATGCCCAGTGAAAAAATGCTGACCTCTTAACTATGCCTCCCAGCAAGCCTAGCATAGCGCCATGATGTTAGGAAGAAAGGGGGTGTGGATTTGGCAGGGGAATAGGTGGAGATCATCAGCACTTATAAGTAAACTTCTCTCCTTTCAAAAGGTCACCAAGAGATGGGGCCTAGCAGGAAGAATAAAAATTAGCTAACTCCACCAGATGCTGAGACATGAAACCTCATGATTTCATCACTTGCAGTCCAAAGACTTTGCTACGATTACCTGAACATCCATCTTACTAAACGGGAATGTAATATTTGTCAGCGGTCATTGCAGAAACTACATCTTAAAATGTGTCAAGTAGATCTCTGTAAAGGCAATACAATTAGGCCCCATGCACATGGTTGTCTAAACACGTGTCCAGGTATGCTTGGAGCCAATTTCTGAATGTCACTTGAAGCATGTAATGCTTTTCTAAGGCTGAATGCACAACTAGACGTCTGTCGGCATCTAGCTGAGTTCACACGAACAAGGAATCTCTGCGTCCCGGGACTATTTAGCCACGTAAACACATGTAACCCCCAACTAAACTTTGACACAAGAGAAATGGACCTGGAAGTATTAAGTATGTTTACGCCTCCCAGAACTTTTTCTCCTGGGATAGCAAAGGTCTGTGGGCATGGGCCGTTACTTGGAGATTTTCACCTACGTTTAAAATAAACGGTTTGCTCTCGGTCTTGGATATTGTTGTCTCACTGTACTGCTTGTTTATTGTACTATGCCACTGTTCAATAAACCATCATCCTGGTTGTTAAAAATATAAACGATTTACTCCATTTGAAAATAAAGTTTTTGTGTGGCTACAGTGTTGCAGAAATTATGAGAAACTTGAAAAATAAATATGTAAAACTAAAAACGTGAATTCTACATAGAGCCAGCCAAGGCTCAATAAGTGGCAACATTTAAAGTGGAACTATACTCACCTTGAATCCAGCAATGCGCCATCCCCAGAACTACCTGCTAAAATCTTCGGGCAGCCAGCTTCCAGGTCTCGATCGCTTGCTGTCTTTGGCTGGGCTGAGATTATGTCAGTGCGGGAGTTCAGTCAGCTTTGTGATTCCTGAATTTGTGCAATGAGCTTATACAACTTACTGTACAAGGGCAGACTGGCCAGTAAGTAGCTTTAATGCAGAATAGAAAAAGCAGGCCTCTTCTGCATTAAAAATCTTGCCTGTCTGCCCATTTTCAAGCCTAAAGTTCCACTTTAAGGAGATAGGCAGCTCTGTAAGCTCGAAGGCAAGACAGTACCTTACAGTAGGGTGCCATTTTGGAAAGGACTAGCAGTGAAGCCAAAGTTTTTAAACTTCACAACCATTTTACCCAATTATGCAGCATCACGGCATGATGAAGTTACTAACCATAGTGGTGCATATTCACTAATCAATATCAAAAATATTTCTCACCAACTCTTACAAGTTAAGCAGAAACTCTGCATTATCCTTTACTATCCAATGGCTATACAAAAATGCTTTCATTAATGAGCATTCACTCAAATTGATCCCAATTTGCAAATGCCTGAAACAAAAATTTGTAAAGCTAGAGTTTTGCTTTAAAGCAAATCTGTACTCTGACAATGGAAGCCATAATCCGTGCCTAATGATGAGTGCCTACAAGTACCTGGCATATAGTTTTGTATTGCTTGGAATCTTTTCCTCGTGGGATGCTGCATGAGACTGCCACCTTCCTCCCAAGGAGCCCAGGGGTAGGTGACAGATGTCAATCACCGCCCACTCTCTCTAGATCTTACTCTGATTCTAATTTCTTTTAAGTGAAGCACCTTTTGAAGTACTTCATACTTCTGAAGAACTGGGACTTTGTTAAAGAAGAACCATGGTTCAGGCAAAATAAAATAAATCATCCATTAGTACCCCCCCTACACAAAACGGTTAATACCATTTTGAAAATCCTTACCATTTAGGAGAAAATATTAACTGAATTTTCAAGACCTCATCTCTGTAATTCAAAAGATAACAGCATCTGCTCCGCCAAGGAGGAGGTGTAACAGCCGAGGATTACATAATATCTTCTCTCTCTCTGCAGTAAATGGAAACTACAATTCCCATCCACAACAGGGAATTGTAGTGAATGTGGGCGGGCACACTAGGCCTGTTTATGTTGAATGTGTCCAAGAGTCCCGGGCCACCCACCACTGCAAGTGGGGCTGAATAACATTGCTGCTTCCTGGAGAAAGAACTACAGAAGGGATGTGCCAATACCAGTGACTAAGGGAATGGGAGGCATAACATCCACCGGTCTTACAAATAGAAAACCAAAGATAATTAAATGGAATAGGCCATTTCACAGCAACTACTGAGTGAACCAGAAGATGGATGACATGTTCAGTGGAGGTAGGAAATCAGCAACAAGGACATGTTAAGAAATTTTTCCCTGGAGTTCTGCTTAAAGTAAGCACAGAGACCAGGTTGCTCCCATTTCCATTACATTCAGGAAAGATTAAGAGGTATTTTAACGTTTAGCATGTGTGATTAGTTTAATGCCCATAACCTAGTCACTGGCTCACTTTAAGAAATAATAAAATTTTTCCTGTGTATCCATCTTTTTGTTTTTTACAATTACAGTGAAACTCACAGGTTTAGCGCGCTCAATTTACACCAAACATCAAGGGCTCATTCACACGAGTGTCTGTGTAAGGTCTGGCGGAGGGTCTTTTAGTGAATAGCAATGCTTACTTTTTTTTTTTTAAATTTGAAGTATCACATAGTGACATTTCATTCACATCTCCACAAAGCAAAGCTGTGTGTTTTGGTGACATGCAGTGCCATCAAGTGAGCTGCAGGAAAAATGCAGCATGTTTGCATTTCTCCACACCAACATGTGGTGTGAAAGAGGGACATAGAAAATTTCCAATGTGCACCACTGGTGATCTGTACTTTTCTTTTGTAGAAAACTGCAGGTCACTCTATATAGTGTGAATGTACCCTCCTATCCTTTACAGCCAAGGAAGTTGCCATCCTAGTCTCTGTTGGCTCTGTAGCTTTCATGGTGCTGCACATTTGATCAGTTATGACATCAGGCATTAGTTAGCTTGACAGTTTGATTGAGAGCAAGGGTTTAGTTCAAAATGAGAGGGCTTATAAGCAGGTAAGCTACATTATATCACAGAAGAGACATGCAATGTCCCTACTGTGATTAAAAACAAAAACGTGGACTTCTGTTTTAACAAACCACTTTTAATATGCATGGGCAACATTTTTTATAAGTTTTCTAATTTGATTGAATTTGTACAAGCCAAAAAGATCACCTTTTCTGGATATGTAGCATTTACAAAGTGCCTGTGAAACACATATTGGTACAATGGTTTCAATTGCTGGCTTATATTGGCAAAAGCATTCACAATGTTATGCCTGTATTCAAAAGATAAACATTGGTGTGAAATGACAAGTATTCTGGCTCAAACGATTAAAATTCATAAAAAAATTAAAAATCACATAAAATAGAAAAACAGGATGAAGCACAGAGAAAAACACCACAAAAGGCTGTGAAATGGAGAAAAGTGAACTGCAAGAAACAATAAATTTGGCCCCGTTCACACACATTTTGCGTCAGAACACGCTAAAACGTGTAAAAGGCAATGTTTTTGATAGAGGCTGTTCACATCTGTCTGCTACAGTGCAATTTTGAAAATGTCTCAGTTCTGCTTTTTTGTCCACTTTTATGTTTTTGGAGGTCCAAAGAAATGTGCAAAAAGCACATTAAAAACCCCATAAAAACAGAAATGCAAAAGTGTGAATCTAGGCTTTTTAACTTAAACTCCAGTCAAAATAAAAATTAAAGTCAGCAGCTACAAAAAACTGTAGCCAACTCACCTGTCCCTCAATCCCATAGTGCCCTCACACCGGCCGGGTTCACAGGTATGTCCTGTGTCTATGGCGCCGGCATCTCCAGTGTTGGCACCCGGCTGTGACAGCTTGTGGACAATTTCTGCTTTCGAACACCTAGGCAATTGCAGTGGAAGTGGGTACCTGTAAAATTCAGGTACCCCCTCCACACCCTGTTCTCCAAAAGGTACCAATCCTTAAATACAGAGCTTTGCCTGCCGCTCCCTGTTAAGTATTTTCATGAAATCAAACATTAAAATTCAAGCTCTGCATCCCCCGAGCCACACCATCAGTGTTTTCAAATGCCACACATGCATTCTAAAGAGTATTACTACTAATATGCAGGTTTAGGGTGTTGGTTGAATGTCTGTAGCTAAGTCCTCATTATCTCCTCTAACTAGTCTGGTTAGGGGGGGAAACATTCACTGGAGCACGGGTTTCTGATACACACCTGCTCAGCTTTGAGGAAAACATTTCATACTTATGACTACTATAGCCATGAGGATCTCATCAACGGTGAATATTTCTTCAGAAAGAAACAAAAATATATCAGAACTAGTATGAATGCGAGTTAGGGACCTTAGAGTGCAAGCTTCTTGAGGGCAGGGACTGATGTGAATGTACAAATGTACTGTATATGTAAAGTGCTGCGTAAATTGATGGCGCTTAAGTACCTGTAATAATAGTAAACTATATTATGTAGTCAAATGAATGAAAACAGTTCTTGGTACTTAAATGTAACCTAGCAACTTTTACAAGGTAATTCACTTTCAGCAATGTATCACATGTGAACCACTAGCACTGGTGTTTAGACCACAACCAAGAATTGTTTACTTTCTGCATTTGTGCTAATCTTTAGGTAAGGTTCAAGCTGCTGCAATCTGATTTTGATCTGACTGTCAGTGCAATAATGTAGTGCAACTTGGATGCTACTGCTAAGTGGTTTGCATATTTCATGGGACCAGAATCGTGGGGGAACGGTACCAAAGTAGTACAGGAACCTTTTCCAGAATTGCATTGATGTGAACAGATATCATTTAAAACAAAGTTATTTCCATTGTCATGCGATTCTGTGCAACTCAAATTGCATCTGAAATCGCACTATTGTGAACGAAGCCTAACTCAGTAATCAACACTGCAAAATATTTAGGCATTAATAATAACAATATGATGGATCTTGAAAGGCCAGGATTCAAGTACAAATACAAAGATCAATTAAAAGTGCAAAGTATTTTCAGTGCCCTGTTTTACTTCCCAATTTTCTTACAATTTAAAATTCTTTACAAAATCACAAAACCTTTTTTTTTTTTTAAAAAATAGGTACTTGCAGGCACCATAGGGTGTCAGCATTTCAGCACGGTTACCTTTAAAGCTCAATTCCGGGCTAAAATGTTTAAAACAGCATCTCCGTCCGAATTAGTTACCACTCTCACCCTGCAAAATTCAACCTGGTAAACAAAGGACAATCTGTGAAAGCAGAGCACCATGGCACCCCCAAAGAAGACCTCCCTCACAGTGCCATGCATTCATATATAATGATTCTGACAGTGGCATTGACAACCACCAGGAAAAGATTCCCAAAGGAAGAACAACCTTGCATGTCATGTGACCATTCCACAAATAGTTTAAAAAAGAGAATATAAGAGTGGGGTGCCCAGGACAGGAGGTCACTAGGGACCAGGAGGGTAAGCACTTAAACTGAACTTATGTACAGAAATGCCTTGCATCACCCTGCAGCCTGACAATAACGTAATGCACAAAAGAGAACAAATGCAAAATTCTACTTTGCAAAAAGTTCAAGAAGGCATGTAAAAGCTAATGACCTATCGACTTTAAAAAAAAAAAAAAAAAAAAAAAGCCCTTTATTTTTATACTGTTGTGCTACCTATTTTGTACATTTCACTCTTTGAAGAGATATTCTCACACATCTAATCCAACTGTGAAAGTAAGGGCTTTAAAAAGGTTCAAAATTTGTTTATTTCAAGTGCATTCTCCCTATACACCCCATGGAGTGCTCAGTAAGAGTCTGGTACCTCCGGCTTTTCCTATGGGAGCAGAAGGAGAATTTCAAAGAGCATAGCCCTGGCAAATAATTTGCTAACTGGTATCCTGGGTCCTATGCAGCAAAAAAGACCTAATGGAGGACTGCAAACCACCATTTTTATTCATCTTAAACACTATTTGAAAAACAATATCCACTTTCATGATGATATGCAAGTTGATGGAGCATGACTACTATGCAGTGTAGGGTAAACCATTCTAGGTAATCAGCCATTTCACACACAATGGGGGGGATTTCCTAAAGGCAAATTTGATGAGTGCAAGTGCTGTTGCACTCATCAAATGCAGCTGCTTCAGAGATTAGTAAATGAGACAAAACTTTACTTCGCAAAAAATACCCATCAGATGCAAGAAAACAAAACAGCATTTTGCTTACGCATGATTGGATGATGGAGGTCAGCAGACAGTCCCCTAATTGGCTAAGCTCTGGAGTAACTGCATAGTCTATTTGTCTTTAGTAAATCCACGCCAGAGGATTTTATTTACCCTTTTAATACACAGTGGGGGAGATTTAGTAAAACTGGTGCAAACAGAATTTGGTGCAGCTGTGCATATAACCAATCAGCTTCTAACCTCAGCTTCTTGAATTAGGCTTTGACAATAAAATTTAGAAGCTGATTGGTTACTATGCACAGCTGCACCAGTTTTAGTAAATGCCCCCCCAGTATGTCAGAGGTCCAAATACATGACTACCATGTTTTGTTTTTTTTAATTGAAATTACATTTAAACTTGCATTTTGGACTTGCGTTGTGCTTAGACATCAGCCAGGTGATCTTAATGTACTAAAATGAAGAAGATAACACCAACACGATACACCGTGTTCAGATAATGGGCCTCTTCCTCAGGCAGCAGTGATGTCACTGCAAAGAGGCCCTTAATGGCCTCAAAGTGTCACTTTTTGTTGGTGACATAAAATTGCCCTGCCTGTTTATCAGAACATGGTGTGCTGCTGACATCTTGGACTGGACTAATGCTTTGGTGGCACAATACTCCAATGACTATGGTCACGTTGCTGTATGGAGTGTGCTGGACTCTTTTTATTTACCAAAACCTTCAGACACTTTAGATACAAACCTTTCTTTCTTCCAAACATTGAATACATTTTCTAAAATGGCATCACGTAAATAGTGTGACTGAACAGGGAAAACAGAATACCAAATCTGCCGAGTCTTGACTAAGTGCTTCTTCCAGGTTTACAAAATGCAATGAAGAATGGTGAACAGGTGTTCAATGATCTCTGGCCGCTCTCCAACCTCTCTACACCCTATAGCTGTCCTGGACTTAAAGAGAAGTCAGGTGAGCTCAGGGACAAGTAGCAGAGATTTGGTTTTGCAGAAGCTGGGGGTGGGTGGTTCTGCCAAAAGCAACTGAGTAGTGCACATAGCAAAAAAGGTCTAGGGAGAGCACTGGTGTGACTTGTGATGGTGTGAAAGTAGAGAATAATAACTGTCAGACAACTAGAATTTCTAGAGCCATGGTAGCAATTGGAGCTTTCATATTCATTCCCATACAGGTTTATTTAAAGCAGCACTACACCCAAATGAGAGTTGGAGCCTTGGAAGTTCTAGTGCGCATGAGAAAAAGACTTGCATCAATGTGAGAAATGTAGTACTGGGTGGAATTACCATTCACACAAGAACTTAAAGTAATGGAATGCATTTGTTTCTGTGTGGAGAGCAGAAAAACATTATTAAAATGGTGTTTGAAGGGTTTGGCATCTTTAAAGTCCACTGTACTATCATCCACTGTCTTAAACGATCTTATCCCAATTCTATATTACAAGGGCTTCCACAATAGCTCTGCATGTGCTGCATTACATCTTTAAAACAAAACTGACATTTCATATGCCACCTAAAACTAAAATGTTTAGTTTTAAAAATAGTTAAGTGGCATGAAAAGTCCTTCCTATTCTATAGAGTGGGAAAAAAGACATACTCTAGTTTAATTAGATGGTTAATCGCAATATGTTATTTTTTCTGATTTGTGTAAAACTGTAATCTAGCTACCTGAGGCAAAACAAGTAACAATGATGTACTCAACCCAAAATTTGAACTTATAGTAAACATAGGTTGCAACACAAGTTAGCGCAAAATGTGAACCTGTTGAGACTTCCTGCCAAAGATTTGAGTTTACAGAGACCCAAGAAACTTCACATTAAAGTGAACATAAAAAGCACACATGTAAAAGAAACTAAAAATTAGTAGCAAGATTTTAAACAATGAAATACCTTGCGGTGTTCAACTGCTACATTAAAGTGGGACAGAATAAACAGAAAAAAAATTAAAAAGTTCACAGTCCTCTGCCTTACATTCCCTTTAACCCATCAGCTATCAGCATTCTTGTCTGTTTCTTTGGAGTGGATAGTGTACATGAATGTTTGGTCAATGGTGAAGTCTGAAGGCAGGTTTCCTCTGTGCACTGCTATGTGTTCACCCATGAGGTTTAAGGTGGAGCTATAGTGCCCACATACGATGCACCTGTACATAAGGGCGCCTGCATGTGTCTTCAAGTGGCACTTGATGGTTGAACGGCCTCGGAAGAACTTAAGACACACTTTGCACTGATAAGGCTTTTCTCCAGTATGTATGCGCCTGTGATAGTTAAACTCACTAGTATGGGAGAAGCATTTTCCACAAACCTTACAAGTGTATTTGCTGTGGCCTGTCTGTCCTACAACTGAATGGTCATCTACTGTAAAATCCTCGGGGGCTTTTCTCTTAAACAATGGAATCTGGAGTTGGGAGAATTCAGAAAATCCAGGACGGTCTATAGGAATACTGCCACATCGATGCTGGTTGAGGTGCTGTCGGTAAGTTGTTTCTAACTTGAAACCTTGGGAACAAAGGTGGCAGCGGAATAATGCTTCTTCCGTGCTCTGATGGACAGCCATATGCTTTTCAAGTAAATGGCGGTCAAGGAAGCTGCTAGCACAGAGAGAACAAGAGAAAACCGATATGGACATGTGTGATAAAACATGCCACATGAGACCACAAAGTGTTAAGTGTCTCTGATCACATATTCCACAAGACAGGTTTTTGTTGTTGAGGTGCTCCAAAGCATGGGACCGCACAGAATGGAAATCCCGTAACATGTTCCTATGACAGGCTCCACATTGAAGTTCAGTACCTAGTGCTCCCACAAATGTGTTGACTTCGCCAGGAAGGGGCTGACCTGGTTGAACAATTATGTTATGTTCGGAGGTAACACCTTGTTGTCCTCTGTGGAGGGTGAGCTGCCACTGGCTGAAAAACTTGTCTTCACACATATCACAGGAAAAGAGAAAGATGCCAATATGTGATAGGACATGAGTGATCATAGCACCACGGTCATGGAATCGGGCCTGACAAACTTTGCAGCTACCTTTAACTAGATCTACATGTTCTCGAGCATGCTGGCGAATACGCTGTAAATTAGGTTCAAGAACTTTCTTGCACACTTGACAAGGCATAGCTTTTCCACTCTGATTTTCTCCATGACCAAATAATAGCAGCTCATCTTCGCTACCATCACTCAGTTCAATAATTTCCCCAGAAGGACCAGAGTCTTCATCTCCTCCTTCGTCAAACTGCAACGTTTCTTCTTCCAGATCGTCCAACTGAAGATCACCCATAGCTTCAAAACCTCCAGCAGATTCCTTGGAATTTCCACTAACAGAGGAATCCCCTGGAAAATAACCTGTTTTATTATAGTCACCATTGTGCTGAGTTTTATAGGGAGGGCAGGTGCTTGTTGGACCAAATCCAGGGTTCATTGCACAGTGTGAGGACTGGTACTTTGCTGAAGAACTTTGCTCCTCTGTTTTTGCTGGCAATGGAAAGTGTGCTGTTTCATTTATATTAGCTTCATGTTCTTCTCCTTTCAAAGAACCAGATACATCTGTCTGTGCAGTAAACTGTTTTTCTGTAGGAGGGAGATGGTTGTCCACTCCATTTCCCTTGGATTCAATTTGATTATGTTCTGTTAAAGCAGCACTTACAGTTCCCAAACGGCCTTCACTGGAGGACACAGAGCACTGGTTTTTGTGTCCTGAAGATCCCTCTAGATCAGGAAAGGTCGCATGGCATGCTTTTATCAAGTCTGCCATGCCAAGTTTCTCAGCAACTTCATAAATCACTCCCACATTTATAAGGTCAGTGAAAAGCTCTGAAGTGTAGATAAAGCTCAGGACTTTCTCGAAATTAGTTGGGGTTATGAAATCCACCACATAAGTTCGAGCAATATCCAAATCAGTGTTTAAGAACAATTTTTGAAAATAGGCAGCCGCAGAGCCAAGTACAGCTTTATGAGCTGGAAAAGACCTATTTCCCACAACAATATTAACATCACAAAATGCTCCAGACAACCTAGATTGGTTCAGCTCACGTAGCAGGTTGCTGGGGTGGTCTCTGCTGTTGAGTTTGATTCTCATACCCATTTTTATATCCCAGTGATAATGAAAAAGCCTTGTGAAGGGTCTTCAGGCCTGGCCCTTTAATCTGGTTACTCCTTGCACAAACGAAGTGGCACCTCACCCCCCTTCTAATGAGCTGTGAGGAATTATCTAGAAAATAAAATATAAAAAAAGTACTCAAATGTTAAGAATACACATATGTAAACAAACTGCAAATTACATATTTAATTCACTTTGAACTGTACTGAGAAAAATATGTAGGCAGCTATAACTAAGCTCCTTCTGATTTTGCCATTCTCATTGCTATTTCTGACTTCAGTATGTTAAGTCACTGACATGGAACCTGGTCAATAATCACTGCATATGTTGATCAGCATGGCAGAAAGGCAATTAAAATATTCAATAGCAGGTCAAATGCTAGACAACGTATTTCTCTCAGTACATATTGACCTAAAGCATGGAAGGTGTCCAGAGTTTTTTTTTCCATATTTGAAGATGTATGGTTCCAAAATTCTATAAAAATTCAGTACATACAGTAAATACAATGGAAAAAAATGGATTTTGGATTTACCAGTAAAATCTGTTTCCTTCAGTACAAGACATGGGCTTTTTTAAATCATTAGGCCTGGGTTATATGTAACTACCCAGAGGCGTCCCTAGGGTTGGTGTCACCCAGTGCGGTAACACTTGGTGACACCTCCTCTGATGATCCCCGCAGAATGGATCGGATCTGCGGATTGAGCATAATGGATCAGACTCCGATCCATTGTACTCAATCCGCAGATCCGATGCATCCTGCGGGGATCGTCAGCTTTCTTTACAACTTACCTTTTCTTGGAGCGGGTCCGGTGTCACCCCGTATAGGTTGCATGCCGACGAGGATCTATATGCAACCTATACGGGGTGACACCAGAAAAGGTAAGTTGTAAAGAAAGCCAACAATCCCCGCAGGATGGCACAAAAAACTGGCACTAATCATTCTCATACAATGTAAATGAATAAAAATGCACATTTGTCACAAGGAGAAATAAACACATCTATATATTTAGCAACATTTAAAACCATTAAATTAGAATGCAGTGCTCCAAATTAGGTTTCAATGAACAGAACCTCCTTAGGAAATATGCAGATGGAACCTCAGATATCTAGGCTTTTGTGTTCTCTATTGATGTGTTATTGGTGTCATCACATCAAGATCAATACAGCTCTCCAAGGTCCTCAGAATTAAAGTTGTGGATGCCTAAGATTATGACAAAGGACGTAAAAAGACCTAAAAATTATTTAAAACCAAATCATATCACTATCACACACACCATTATAAGGAATCTAATATAAAAAGTAGCATAGATCAAACCAACTGCAAATTTGTCCTGGACTGGTCAGTTATATCAGATCCAATTATAAAAGCCTGACACAGCAGATTGCAACCCTGCCTAGAACCACCCCTCCCAAATGATTCTAACACGAGCTTGATCATAGAGATTTGTTTTGATTAAACTCGTATTGGGGAAACTTTGGAGAGGTGGCCCTAAGCAGGGCTGCACTGTGCTTTATCCAGTGTGAAACTTCCTGCTGAGTTTGTGGAGCATGGTTGGGCTCCCTTGGTCAGTATCCAGAATTCCAGGGGCAAGGGTTTTATTAATGCAAGCTGGGAGCAGGGACATCTCTATACATGTCTTACAACAGTATATGTCAAAGTGCATGCATCTACAATCAAAAAGATTGCACCAATTTAACCTGCATGTGAAGTGTGCCAAGACAGTCCTTACTGCCAAAGAGGAAGGCTACAACTTCTTATTGAGCATATAGTCCTTCAGAAACAATATGCTGTGGACTGGTGAATCGGACATAAATGAAAACGTATTTTTAGTAGAAGGGGAGAACCCTTTCAACTTGTTAATGCAGTCTCAAGGAAATGTGTGATGTAGCAAGAAAAAGAAAAAAATTTACAAAAATCCTTCATGCCCCCTCCCAGCAGCTCTTCAGGCTGGCTTTTAATCCTAGGAGGCTGTATGGCTTTTCTATCATACCATGATTATTCTCGTAGGGGTTACATGATGGGGAGACGTGTCCCACTGGCTGTGACAGAAATCTGTTGCCAGCTTCTCTTTAAGGGCTCATTCACACCTGAATAATTTCTGACGTTTGCCAAACGCCCCTATAGCGTTTGACAGGCGTTAGGGAAGCATTTTTAACGCTTCCTAATTTCTGACGTTTGCCAAACGCACCCTATGCGCGTTTTGGAGGCATTTGCCAAGCGTTAAAACCACACCACAAACGCCTATAATGAAGTTTAATGGTATTAACGCTCCACAAACACCTGCCAGGCGTTTGAGGAGCATCACCATAGACTTGAATGGGAGGCTTCAATTCCTCCTGACTGGACATGAGGCTTCAATTTTGTTGCGAAGCTAATGCTTCAGTGAACAGCTGTGTGCTGTCATGTGCAGAATTTTCATTGGTGTTTGAGAAGCGTTAAAAACGCTTCCCAAACGCCTGCTAACAAAGCTAGTGTGAACTTAGCCTAAGTGTGCTGGGAATACACAGGGAGCATGCTCTCAGCACACATCCTCATCCTGCACCATGGAACCATGTGCAGTGGCTGAGCATTAAAGCCCACTTTTCCTGTTGTCACATATATGTGCTGTGTGGTATGCAACAGGTTGAAGAATGTTCAGTTTTTGTTAAAAGGGGAGGGAGGAGGATAACAATGCCCTAAACTTTGATTTTAGAGTGAAGGTCCGCTTTAAGAATGAATGGCAACACAGGTCAATGCACAAATCCAGTCTGTTATTATATGTGCAGTGCTGTGAAGGAGCCCTAAAAGAAGAGGATTGCTCATGAGTAAAATGCATGAACCCTGTCATTTGTACTTAACTACCTGTCTCTACAAGTTTATTTACTAAACCTGGTTTACTCACAATCTCATGCACTTCTGTATAGAAACCAATCAGCTTTCAGGTTGTATTGCTAAAGCTTAATTAAATAAGCTGAGGTTAGAAGCAGATTGGCTACCATGCACAGGATTCTGAGTGAACCAGCTTTAGTAAATAAACCCCTAGCTGTCTCTACCTACCTCCCACCTGGCCTATAATCAAATGATGGTCAAGCAGAAACTTTCTAATCCTGTGTAGATGTCATATGATATCCTCCAGGTGTGCACATCCACCAGACACCAGTGGATGACAGCTCACGGTCAGCCCCAGTACCATGTGATCACTGTGACCAATCACAGCAAGCACATGTCAAATGTACGGCATGAATGGCTTTGATTCATAGTCATGCATCATGTATTATTGTGATCTCTGTGAATGGTAACAGTGATCACATGGTACAGACAGGGCCAAACACAGTGCACCTGTACCATGTGATAGTTGTGGCAGAACCAATCACAGCTATCACAATTGTACATAATGGCACATGAATAGATGCCATTCATAAAAAAAATGACTGCATATAAAAAGTAATCACCGCTGTTATATGCAATCAAAGTGTATAAAAAAATAAGTAAATAAAATCCCAATCACCTCCCCAGAGCTGTACAGTGTCAATAAAATAATGCTGCCTTGCTCTGGTCACAGTATGTTAAAATTTTTTTTTTTATTTTAATTTTTTTTTTCATAAACATACTGTACCAATCAGTATCCTTTATCATCGCCTCATGATGCTATATTGCTCTGGTGACAGTATGTGTAAAAAAAAAAAAAAACTTACCATGTCTCTTACTAAATACATTGGACGGTCTATCCAAAAAGGGTCATTTTGGGGGGTATTTGTACTGTCCTGGCATTTTAGGGCTTCAAGAAATGACAGGCAGTCAGTACATCAGGACTGATTTTCAGATATATAAAGTATTATTCACCATAGTTTGTAGACTCTAGCTTTCACTCAGGACTAATATTATACATAGATTTGGGTTATTTTTACCAAAGAAATACAAATATATTAAATTTTGGACTAAATTTATGAGAAAAGATTTGCAAAATTTTAGCCACTTCAGCACCTCTACCTGACCATTTTTTGCAATTCAGCACTGTGCTACTTTAACTGGTAATCTAGTGGACATGCAATGCTGTACCCAAACGAAATTTAGGTCTTTTTTTTTTCCCACACAAATAAAGCTTTCTTTTGGTAGTATTTGATCACCACTGGGTTTTTTTATTTTCTGTGATATAAACAGAAAAAAAAACCCCAGAAAATTTTGAAAACAAAAAAGTATATAAAATTTTATTTTCTACTTTCGGTTATCCAGTAAACTCAAACTTAGTGATACATTTAGGCCAAAAAGTATTCTGCTACATGTCTTTGGTAAAAAATATCCCAATATGTTAAAAAAAAAAATACATAACAGGATGCCTGTAGCTGCAGGTATCATCCTGATATAACCACTCAAAGTCCAGTGACGTACCAGTACGTTGCTGGTTCTTGTTGGACATATATGTAACAGCAGAGAACATGGGCATATGATGAATTGGGTCTGTGGACCAATATGACCGCAATTCATTCTTTTTTGTAATTCCCATATTGAGGATTAGGCCCCAAAAAAGTTTTAAATATGGAAACCGAGGTAGGTTTTCATGCAAATTGTCTGGCAAGAGCTGGATCTGGGTGGGTGGCGATGTATTGTTGTGCATATAAATTGCTTTGGCCCACAATCAACTGATACAAATCTCCAGTGAAAACAGTGGAGTGGCTAAATGATAGTGCTGGCAGCGATTGGGGCTGATCGTACTAAAACTGCATTTTTGGGGACACTATCCCCACTAAGGGGGCACTAGTATAGTTCTGTTTCTGATCAATATATTGATCCATACAAACAGTGCACTAGTAATAGGGGTGATTAGCAACCTATAGTGTGAGCGCGATAGTGTGCAGGCAATCTAACACTAGCTGACCCTGGCTGGGAGGGGCACAAACTGACCCTGACGCCATCGGATGTCACAAGTGGCAGTAATACAGTGATCAGTGAAAACTTCTGACACTGTACTAATGGTGACTGACTGGGAGACAGGGGTGATCATGCATGCATGCATGCCGACAACCAAAAATAGAAAGCGATGTTAGGGTATATCACTTTGCCCAGAGCTGCCGCTTGCCCACACATTGTGGTGGGGCAGGCAGCCGGCAAGTAGTTAACTGCTTTACCACCGCCTACAGCAGAAATACTGCAACAGGGCAACGGGGCTGGGCAAAATCACGTATATACACATTTTGCATTTCAGGGTAGGGGGTGCGCACCCTATTTGTGCCGCCATTGGCGGCCTCAGCTGTCGATCACCTGGTCCTGGCCAGTGATTCCCCGCTGACACCCAGCGATCACTGACGGGGGAGAGGTCTGTATGTAAACAATACGGATCTCTTCCCTGTCAGCTCCTGCACACGGCTTTGTATTGCTCTGCATAGTGAAACACACACACAGCACACAGTAAAACAGCACACATTAAACCCTTTGATCGCCCGTGATGTTAACCCCTCCCTGTGTGATTAGTACAGTGTCAGTGCTTTTTATTAGCACTGATCACTGTATTAGTGTCACTTGGGATGTCAGTGACAGTTAGTCAGTTCCCCCCCAGTATCAGAATGCCCACCACAGTCCCACTATAAGTCGCTGATCACTGCCATATATAAAAAAATATATGTACATATTTTAAAAAAAAATCCAGTATATATACACCACCATTTGTAGAAGCTATAAAATGTTCACGTAAGATAATTAATTTACATGCATTGGTATTTTTTATTAGCAAAGACATGTAGCAGAATACATTTGGCCTAAATTTATGAAAAAATTTGATTACATTTTTATTTACTGGACATGTTCAACCACTTGCCATCCGCCTGCTGTTTATAAACGGCAGGACGGTGGCACTCCTGGGGCGGGTTACCGTTCATAAACGGCACCCGCCATTTCTAGCTGTGCGTGCTCCCTGGGAGCGCGCAGCACCACCATCCAGTGCCTGCTGTGTCCTCCGGACACAGTGAAACACCGATCATCAGAAGGGACCTCTGTGCGAGGTCCTGATCATGCGATTGCTGATTGGCCAATCAGTGATCACATGCAAAGTAGTAAGCAAGATGTCAATCTGTGAATGATCACAGTGGTCACATGGTACAAAGCTATTCACAACAGCCTTATACCATGTGACAAGCTGTGACCAATCACAGCTCACTCAGTAGTTCTCAATGGCTGCAAGAATGCAGACAGAGAGAAAGAGAAATGATTGCTTTTACATCCTATATGGGTGTAAAAGCAATCACTGTAAAAAAAAAAAAAATCTTCATCACCCCCACAAGTAGTAAAGTGTCACCATGGTGACACTGTACTGCTAGGGTGACAGTATGTAAAAAAAAAAACAAAAAAAAACCCATAAATAATACTATAAAAAAATAAAATAAAAATGTAAAAAAAATGTTTAAAAATAATAATTTTTGGTTATAAACTAATTTGGCTTTTTTTGTTTTTTTACTAAAAAGATAACGGAATACATTTCAGTCAAGATTTATGATGAAAGATTATTTATTTGCAAAATTGTATAAGAAAAACTTTTTTTCAAAATGTTTGGAAGTTTTAATTTACATAGCAAAAAAATAAAAATCCCAGCGGTAAATAAATACCACCAAAATAAAGCCTTATCTGTCTCAAAAAAATGGTAAAAAATTCCTATGGGTACAGTGTTGCATGACCGCACAATTGTCATTCAAAGTGTGATAGCGCTGAAAGCTGAAAATTGCCCTGGACAGGAAGGGGGTAAAAGTGTCCGGACAGGAAGTGGTTAATAACAAAAAGTCAAAAATATTGTTTCTTTCTCAAAATTGTTACTTTTTTTGCTTATAGCGCAAAAAAAAAAAAAAAAAAAACGCAGAGGTGATCAAATACCACTGAAAGAAAGCTCCATTTGTGGGGGGGAAAAAAAGGACATAATTTCATTTGGGTGCAGCGCTGCATGACCATGCAACTGTCAGTTAAAGTAAAGCAGCACCGTATCGCAAAAATGGCCTGGTCATGAAGGAGGGTAAATCCTCTGGAGGGCAAGTGTGGTTAATGAAAAAAAGAAAAATTCGCAATATTTTAATTAACATTTTAAACAACAAAAAAAAAAACTTTCATCAGAGTAGTTCAATGTTACCATAGTAACGGGGGTGGGGGGAGAGATTCACACAGCGCTCTCCAGTGTACCTACAACCAGAGCAATGTACTGGGACATCGCTCTGCCTGTAGCTGCCGCACAGAACAAGTCTGTGTGCTTATCTGTTCAGATGGTGTTGAACAGATGTAAATGGATATCATCCATTTACTTCTGTATATCTCCATTTTTATGGTCCTTTCAGATGGGCGAACCAGTTTAGTGGATCCGCTTGCTCAGCAGGAGATCTTGCCACTGATCCCCTGCGGATGATAGGTCTGTGTCCACTCCGCTGCTCCAGAGGACACAGAGCAGCTCGCTCTCCTCAATGGGCGGTCGGATGAAAAACGAACTACCTGTCCATTTCCATCCAACTTGATTTGTCCATTTTTTGCAGGTCAGATCGGATTGGATGTCGGCGGGTGTAAACGGACGTGTCTGCTCCATAGAGAATGGAGGTTCCAATCGGGTCTGCCTGAAAAATGGCAGTTAGGCAAGAAACATTTTTTGTTTACTTTTGTCACCTTTGATCAGTTTCTTCAACAACTAATAACAATGGATATAAACTGAACTAAAGACAGATGTGAAGACTGATGTAAATGGAATCAGTTCTCTTCAAATAACTAGTAGTGCACTGAAATGAAAACTCTCGGACCAAAACCGAAAATTCAGGATGCATTTGGCCGAACACCGAAACCAAAATACAGGTTTTTTTTTTATTTCACATTATTATATTTGACTTTATTATTTTATTATCAGCACTTTTTCAGTCAATAGGCTGCTTTCACACTGAGCAGTTTTTGAAGCACTTCTGCGTAAAAAAAAAAAGGGGGATTAAGAAAAGCTCAAGAAAAATGCATTCCTTTAAATTCATTGTATGTATTCACACTGGTCCATTGCACTTCCTCTGTGGTGTTAAAAAATCCTGCTTGCCGCATTTTGGGTGCATATTTGGTAAGTTGGGAAAAAAAAGTGCACCTTCCCATTGTGACCTGGTTCACACCAAAGAGTTTTTAGGGCTTTTTACAGAAACACACTACAGTACATTTAACATGGTTTCCTATGTGACATATTCACATCTGTGCTTTTTTGTGCTGCTGTGTTTTTGGAAAGGGTCAAGGACTTTTTTTTTTTTTTTAAACACAAAACCTTGCATTTTTGGTTCAATAGACTTCAATGGAGATGCTGTAGAAAATGCATGTAGTGCGTTTTTGACATGTTTTCATATGTAGGCCAAAAAAAAAAAACAAAAAAAAAAAAACAAAAAAAAAAAAAAACGCAAAACGGATTAAAAAACACATCACAAACGTGCAAAAATGCAAACTGCACTGGTGTGAACCAGGCCTGAAATTGAAGACGCATCAAAAAAGCACAAGTGTTGCGTTTTTAATCTGCCCAACAAGTTGGCAAAAAAAAAAAAACATGCCAAAAAAAAAAAAAAACACCCAAAACCCCCCCAGCAAATTGCATAAAAAACATGTCAAATACTTTTATATAAAAAACGAAAAAAAAACACACTGCAAAAAGCATTGCAAAACTGAGAACGTGAAAACTGCATTGGTGTGATCCAGGCCTGAAATGCATTGAAAATGCATCAGATACACAGAAAAAGAGTGTCAAAAACATATGTGCAAAAGATGCAGAACACGCTGCAAAACTGACAAAACGCAAACTGCATTGGTGTGTAAACAGGCCTGAAATGCCTTGCAAATGCAGCAAAAATGCATAAAAAAAATGCACGTGTTGTGTTTTTGATGCATTTTTATCTGTCCAGCAGCAAGTTAGTAAAAAAAAAAACAAAAACCTTAAAAAATGCCTCCAAAACGTACATGCAAAAACGCACTGCAAAATGGACAAAACGCAAACTGTACTGGTGTGACCCAGGCCTAAAATGCATTGAAAACCCATCAAAAATGAACAGGTGCTGCATTTTGATGCAGTTTTTTGTCACCTGACGTATGAAAAATACACTCTAAACGTGGTAAAATTGAGTGTTTCTGGCAGCAATTATCGGCTGCTTTTTTCCTATCAGCAAAATGCCGGTATAACCCTTCCTACTTATGCTATCTAAAATTTTTAAAAGTTTTGCCTTTAATTTTACTTAAAGTGGAACTACACTGCATCTGAGCACCACAAACCAAAAACATTATTTAATTTATTTTTAATATTCAAAGCAAACTCTCCCAGTCATCCATGTCTCCACGCTATATTTTACTGAAAAACCACTTTGAAAAACACCCCTTAGCATTTCTGGCTGTGGCCAACTTGAGTAGGCGCAGATGATTCATGTAGTATTTGCTTTCTGGAATCCATCTGCCCTTAGCTCAGGTATGCAGGCGGGAAGGTGTGCCTAGGCCTGGAAACCAGGAAGCAACTGAATAAATGCAAAAAAAAAGCTTGAGGGCCAATTCACACCAGATACGGTTCAGTGTGCTTTTTTTCTGCATCCAAGATCCACAGAAAGTAGGTTATATAGTTGTCATTGTCATAGTTATCATCAGTGCTTGCAGTAGAGGGGGAAAAAAAACCCCCAGAGTTAGACTTACCGGTAACTCATTTTCTAGAAGTCTTCCAGGACAGCCCCTTGAGACTTAGAGCTCCTCCCTCCGGGACAAGAAACATGTAAGCCCAGAAACCTAAAAAGGCATCCCTCTTAAGTATTCCCAAGAACCATAGGAAGGCACTAAAAGACACAACCATTTATGCATAAACATACATTACCGTACAAGAATCAGGGTGGGAAATCCTGCCTGTCCTGGAAGACTTATAGAAAATACGTTGCTGGTAAGTCTAACTCTGGTTTTCTCAAAAACGTCTTCCAGTACAGCCCCTTGAGACGATAATCAAGAACTTACCCATTAGGGTGGGGCTATTGTCTGGAGGACCTTGCGCCCAAATACCTAATCCTCACTAGAAAGCAGATCCAGATCTTGCTGGAGAGAGGCCTGAAATAAAACACTAAGGGCTAAGGCTTGTACCTTTAAAGTAATAAGCGAAAGACTCTGGTCTGCCCCATTCTGGAAAAAAATCTAAGACTGCTGGGATATCCAGAGGACTCTGACCCTGATCTGGCAACCAGGAGTTGAATCTTTTCCAAACCTTAGTATAAATAGCTCTGGTTACTGGCTTGCGGCAATTTAAAGTTTTCACTACCCTGTCCAAAAACCCCTGAGCTTTCAGTTGTTCCTCAGTAACCATGCCGCCAATTTCGAAGTCTTCACCTGAGGGTGCAGCACCGGACCCTGCTAAATCAGATCCTCCCTATCTAGAAGAAGAAACGAGGGAACAGAGGAAAGGCTCCACAGCAGAGAACCATGGTGTCTTTGGCCAAAACGGGGCCACCAGAATGAGGTTGGTATTTTTTGACAAAAATTTCCGCAAGACTGCTGGGATCCACCTTATTGGAGGAAACGCATAGCAGAGACTGAATTCCTATACATTTGTGAGGGCATCTATACCCAGTGCCCGATCCTGTGAATTTAGGGAGAAGAACTGTCTGACCTTCCTGTTCTCTTGGGAAGCAAAGAGATCTAACTCCAGCATGCCCCATCTCATAGTGATAGTCGCAAGCACTTCTTGGTTGAGAGATCATTTGTCGTACTTGACTGGATGCCGACTAAGGAAGTCTGCTAGGGAATTCTGCTCTACCTTCAGATGGATGGCATATAGCGAACACAAATTTTGTCTGACCCAAGACAGTATGCTGCCTGTGATTGCTTGGAGAGGAAGACTTCTTGTACCCCCTTGCTTGTTGTATGCCACCAGTCACATTGTCTGAACAGATCTGCAGGTGACGGTCTATTACATCTGCCCGAAAGGCATCCAGCGCTTGCTGGACTACCAGAAGATCCCTCTGATTTGAGGACCTCCGCGTTTCCCCCCCCCCAAGGACCATGACCCCTGGGTCATTCTGCTGCCTAGATGGGCTCCCCATCCAAACCTGCTGGCATCGGTCGTGACGATTACTGGATTCCGTGTGGTCCACTCCAGACCCCTGCCAAGAATGTACTGAATTCACCACCACTAAAAGGGATCTTTTGATCCTGGAAGGGACCTGGACTGGAAGATCCATGCAGTCCTGTCCCTGTTCCAAACCCTCAGAAGAAAAGACTACAGTGAGCGTTGGTGGAAACCAGGGAACAGCCGGGAAGCAAGATGTCATAAAACCCACCGCCTTCATGACGTCCCTTATTGAAACAACCAGATTGTTCTGCAGCCCTGCTAGCGCCTGGTCTATCTTGAGAAATATTTCCTGTGGAAGGAAGATCTTCCTTTCTACCAGGGAAATCTCACACCCCAGCTAGGAAACTTTCTGGAGGGAGTCAAACCAGACTTGTCTCTGTTGATGAGCCACCCCCCAGACTCTGAAGGAAGTCCTGAGCAACCCACAGATCCTCTACCAACGGTAAGAACTGGCCATGAAGAGCAGATAGTCCAGATAAGGAATGATTGTATAGGCATACCTCAATTTACGAATTTAATTCGTTCTGCGTATAGCAAAAAATTCTTAAATCGAAACACCGTTTCCCATAGGAATGCACTGAAAACCAATAAATCTGTTCCAGAGGTCAGAAAAAAAGTAAGCGATACTAAAATACCACGAGTTATTTTATCAAGTCATGCAATATTTTTGTAGCGACAACCCTGTGTTAATGTTTCAGCTGTCAGCAGGGTTCCCCACTGACAGCTGAATGTAAAAGAAAGATTTGCCAGCAATGAAAAAAATAATTTAAAAAACGGCATGGGGTCCCCCCCCATCCATTACAAGCCCTTTGGGTCTGGTATGGATTTTGAGGGGAACCTCCACGGCAAAATTAAAACGTCGTGGAGTCCCACCTCCATTTATACCATGCCCTTCAGCTCTGGTATGGGTTCTGAGGGGAACCCCCCCCCCATGTTGAGGGCATGTGGCCTAATATGGTTGGGGGGGGGGGGCTCGCTCATCCCCCCCCCCCTTTCCTGACCTGCCAGGCTGCATGCTCGTTTAAGGGTCTGGTATGGATCTGGGGGGGGTTCCATTTTTTTTACATTTCGGTGTGGGGGGTTCCCCTCAAAACCCATACCAGACCCAGAGGGCTTGGTATGAATGGAGAGGGGACCTCACAATGTTGTTTTATTTATTATGGTTCCAGTTTTTAAATGTAATTAGCTTTTTTTTCTTCACTATAGCTCAGAGATTCAGCTGTCACTTTCCCGCCAGATAAAAGAAAGAAAGTTTCCTTTTAGTTTATTTCCCTAGTTATAAAAAACAATGTTTACTTTTAGTTTCTTAAATTCTGTGAGCTATAGTGAAGAAAAAAAAAGCTGGCAATTGCATTTAAAAATCGGCACCGACATACACTTCGTATTGCGAAAAAAATTTGTAAAAAAAATAGTAAACCGAGGCATTATTTTCAATGGATTTTCGTTCGTACACCGAAAATTACGTTAACTGAGGCGTTCATAAACCGAGGTACACCTGTAATAGACTTCATCCTTAGGAGGGGCTAAGGTCTCTGCCAGCACTATTTTAAAAAGTTTTGGTGCTGAGGCCAGACAGAAAGGTAGAGCCTGACTCTGTCAAAATCGGCACAGAGATCCACCACTGGCAGCTTAGGTATTTCTGACACGCATGCTGTATGGGGATGTGAAGATATGCATCCCTCAGGTCTAGCATGGCCATGAAACAATCTGGCTACAGGATGTTTCTTACACAGAAGATCGATTCCATCTTGAAGTGTTTGTACCTTTGAGACTAATGGATTTTTCACTACAAAAACATATTAATAATATCCCATCCCTTGCTCGTTCCAGGGAACCTGAGTAAAGACTTGTTGATCCACAAGGTCTCCCCCACTGAGGGAGAAAGTTCCCCAGTCTTCTTCCCACTGGGATGCTCAAGTCATTGAGACTTGATGAGGCCCTGAGGAGGATTAAATAAGACCCCCCCCTTACCCTTGTTTTTGCACCCTGTCCAATGTTTCTTAGGTTGGACATCCTTGTTTTGCTGACAGAGTTTTCTGACAAAAAAACCCCCTGGAGCAATATTTCTTTTTACTCTCCGAAAATGCCCTCTTTTTATCGACTGTATGCTCCAAGGCCTCCTGGAGGCATGGACCAAAAGGTTATCGCATGAAAAGGGTAAGGCACAGAGGCACAGTTTGGACGCTGAATCCCCTGCCAGGTCTTCAACCACAATACCCTCTTTGCCGAATTTACCAGGGCAGACGTTCTTGTGGCTAGTTTGACTGATTTGGCCAAGTCATCTACGAGGAAACCTACTGCTCTGTACAGCAAATAGAAAGATTTCAATATCTGTTGCCTGGAAGTCCCTGCCGAGAGATGCGTCTGAAACTGAGTAAGCTAGCACTCAAGATTTCTGGCGGCACATGTGGCAAATAAAGCCGGCGTAAAGCTGATGGAGGTAGAATCCCAGGAGCTCTCCAGAGCAAAATTTCCTCCATCTTCTTAGAGATCTTAGATTAGGGGGCGTCCAGCTTTGGAACCTTGTTTCATGGCTGGGATCCATCTTCTTCAAAAGGAAACCTCCTTTTAAGACTATCCGAAAAAAAAGTGCTGTCTTTCAGGGGTCTCCCACTCCAGCTTGATGGCATCAAGCAGGGAACTATGAACTGAAAAACCCTAGTCTTTTTTTTGCATGTAGACCTTGGTACATGAGGTCATGCTTAGACAAATGTACATCCTCCTCAATCTCTAAGGTTTCATAGATCACTTCAAAGGAAGTCATCTACATCATCAAGGGTCAATTTGTATCTAGAACCCTTACAGGAGCAACCTTTTCTATCGTCCTCCTCTGAGTCTGAGCCAGACCCAGCCTGCGAGGAAGCAAGGGACCTGGGATCTTCCTCCGGGTCTTCCTGCCCCTGGCTCAATGTCTCCGATACTGGAGTAGTACCTGCAGACTGGGTCCAAGGCCTCAGGAGGTGTTTGCATCCTATCCAGCAAGGATCTAAATGACAAACGTAGTTGCCATATCATCCTTAATGGAAGGGAGAACTATATGGCAGGTTGCAAATGACTCATCCTTAATCAGACTATCCACGCGATTGCGGCATAAGGGCTTTTCCCAAGCTCAACCCAACTTGGCTGCACAAACTGCCCACTTCCTTTTGGGGGCCTGATTCTGTGTTTTAACCTACAACAAGCCAAAACACAATACAGAGCATAATAAGCCTGGGCTCCTACATTCCAGACACCACTGTGTTGGGGGAAGAAAAGAAAAACAAAAAACAAAAAAAAAAACACAGAAGTGAGCCCCACCATCACCTCAGCGACTGGGAGAAAAAAAAACTACCCCCAGGATTCAGCAAGGAGAATACCAATTCCCAAGCCTACCTGATAGGAGCCGGTGCCAGAGGAACCAGGGTCCGCCTGCTAGGAGGGGGGCCAGCACCCTACATTCTGTTCCTGTGGTGTGATAGCCACAGCCTCTGCTGAGTTTTCCTCACACATCACCAGCCACCCAAGAACACTGTTGCCTGCACCGCTGTGGAGACTGGAACTACGAGTCTCCGGCGCCCACTGATGATATTACTCTGGTCGGAAGTTCTGGCCAACAAGCTTGGAGCGTAGCCGCTCTGCCTTCCGGAAATTGCGGCCGCTTGCTCGCCGGAGGATGCCAAGCTGGCCAGGATCCATTGGCGGTGCAGCTGGACACCATCAGTGGTCTTCCTCCTCTGAGGACTGGAAAGCAACAGAAGCGCAACCCCACTCCTATTGCCTAATGGAGGGATCGTGCTGGGCAAGGAGGAGGTAACTTACCAAACCAGGAGCCACCAGCACTGCTCTTGAGCCTAGGGCTCCTACACAGGTTTCTGAATGTGCAACCTATCCTTACAGATGAAACACTAAAACTGAAGAGGAAGGCCTGGAGATCCACCTTTTAATGTTCTGGGCTTACGTGTTTCCTGTCCGATGGAGGGGCTCTACTTCTCAAGGGGCTGTCCTGGAAAACGTTTTTGAGAAAAAGAAGAGTAGAACAGGCTGCATTTTTCCTGCAAAGAACTGTACTGGAACATGGTAAAAACGCAATGGGACACACATGTCCCTATTTAAATTGAAGAAAAAGAGGGCTAAAAGTTAACTGGAACCAATAAAATAAAACGCACTGGAACGCGTCAAAAACACACCAGAATGCACATGCAAAAATGTATTCAGAACGCATCTGAACTGCGTTTCTATAGTGTGAACTGGTCCTAATACAAGTAAATATGATATACCTTCCTTTCTCTTTACTGATGCTAGCAGCATAAGGATTAAAAATAGTCAATGTCAATTTTGAAATACAAAAAAAAAAAAAAAGTGAAAAAATAGTTAATGTTGATTGAGAGAGTGAAGTTCCACTTTAATGCCCCATTCACACTATGACACACAAAGCCAGGCGTTTCATTTAACCACTAGCCTACAGGGCACTTATACCCCCGTCCTGGCCAGGCCAATTTCCAGCTTTCAGCGCTGTCGCACTTTGAATGACATATGCGTGGTCAAACAACACTGTACCCATATGACATTTTTATCATTTTTTTGTGACAGGGCTTTATTTTGGTGGTATTTAATAACCTCTGGGTTTTTAATTTTTTCCTAAACGAACCAAAAACCACTGAAAATTGTGAAAAAAAAGGGTTTTTTTTGGTTTTTGTAATAAAATTTTGTAAATAAGTGATTTTTCTCCTTCACTGATGTGCGCTAATGAGGCTGCACCGATGGGCACTGATAGGCTGCACTGATGGACACTGTATAGGTGGCACTCATGGGCATTGACAGGCATCACTGATGGGCACTGAAAGGCAGCACTGATACATGGCACTGATATATGACACTGACTGGCACTGATAGGTGGTACTGATTGGCATTGATAGGTGGCACTGATGGGTGACACTGAAAGGCAGCTCAGATGGGCACTGATATGTGGCATTGATGTGCACTGGTAGGCAATGATATGTGGCACTGATGGGCACTGATATATGGCATTGATGGACACTGACAGGTGACACTGCTGGGGCTACACTGATCATCAGGGCACACTGTTCATCAGTGCCCTGTTATCAGTGTACATGTCCCCTCCGCGGAAAGCCGATAACCGGCTCTCCTCTCGAGCCATCAGCGCGACAGCTCAAGAGGAGAGAAATGCCGATAACCAGCATTTCCCTGTTTACATGTGATCAGCTGTGATTGGACACAGCTGATCACATGACTGAGCCGACATCTTCGGCTCTTTCCGTGATTGGTGATCCGCTGTGTCCGAGGGACACAGCGCACCGCCGATCGCCGCGCGCTCCCTGAGCCGCGCATGCGCAGTGAGAATGGGACGACGTCATATGACGTCCTCTCAGAACGAGAGAACCACCTTACGCCCGTCATATTACTATATGGCGGGTGGGAGGTAGTTAAATTTCAATGATCTGACCTATGTGCTGTAAAGATGCTTTTACACTTTTCTAAGCTTCACACAAAAGCCGTGCCTCTGCTTGCTGCCCTTGGGGTACCATTATCAATAAAATGGCACCAAAAGTGACACACAAAATTTTTGCATGTAAATCCATGTACAGAATCACATGACTTTACATGTTTTCACAAAACGCTGTAGCGTGAATGCAGCTGTAAAGCAGGACTAAGGTTTGCTATTCACCTTTCCAACAGTCCCTCTATTAAGTCGGCATCTTCTCCTGTGTGATCATTTTTGGCCAGCGCAGGAGGATGTCACTTTTGTGCATAAGCTTCTCATTCCAGCACACAGGGAATGGGCCGGCTGCTGTAAGCTGAGCTACGCATGTGCAGCTCAGTTTACAGTCTGAGCATCGGTGTGAGCTGGCAGGTAGGTGTTGTTTATTGCAGAAGAGATCTTGCATGTCTCATCTGCAATAAAAACCCTGCCATAAAAACTGTGCCTGCTCACAGTATGTAATAGCAGAATTTTAGTTCTGCTTTAGGTCTCATGCACACTGGACTTAACTACTTGACCTCTGGAAGGTTTATTACCCCCTTCATGACCAGGGCAGCTTTTGCTATTCAGAACTGTGCTACTTTAACTGGCAATTACACGGTCATGCAACACTATACCCAAATAAAATTTACATAATTTTTTTCACACAAATAGAGCTTTCTTATGGTGGTATTTTCTAGTTATTATACAAACTAAAAAAAGACAGCATTTTTAATATATATATATATATATATATATATATATATATTCTACTTTCTATTATAAAACATATCCAATTAATTTAGGCCAACATTTGTTCTGCTACAGGTCTTTTTACTGCTACAGTAAAAAAAAATCCCAATAAGTAATATGTTAATTGGTTTGTATGCAAGGTAGTGTGTACAAACTAGTCTATACATGTGAAAATTGATTAATTCTGATGTACTGACGGCCTCTCTCATTTCTTGAGGCTCTTAAAGCGGTATTAAACCGCAGGCAAAAAAATAAATAAAAAGATCCCCTGCAAGGTAATGTCATAATGTGCTAGTATGCATCGCATACTAGCACATTCTGAAGGACTCACCTTAAAATGAAGCCCTCCAGCGGTGTCACTGCCGCAGAGGCTTCCATCCAGGTTCACAGGCCCTGGCCGTCTAGACCCACAATGACGTTACTCCTGCGCGGGAGTCCTGGGCCACGGCACAGTACTCTGCAGGAACAGCACAGGTATGTTGTTCCTTCAGAGTGCATGTGCCGGTTCTCAAAAAGGGCATTTCACCTACAGGTAAGCTTTATTATAAGCTTACCTGTAGGTAAAAGTTAAATAAAAAGTTTATTACCACTTTAAAGTGTAAACTCACATTTTTTTTTTTAAAAATCCCCGACAGACAGGGTATTTATGACAGAAGAGACCCTATCGTCATAAATGCTCCCTCCTGCCTGCCAGGCATCATACGCACAGCTCAGCGCACATTTACAGCCCCAGATCTGTGTTGAGGCGATGAGAGTCCCGCACCGATGCACGGCAGTGACATCATCGTGGCCCGGCCAAAGGCACAGAACACGGAAAGAAGACCAGGCGGAGATGGAAGTGCCCAGAGCCCGCCAGACTGATCACACCACAGTGCCGGTGACAGGTAAGTTTGCCATAATGCACAAATATGCAGTATATACTAGAACATTATGTCATAACCCACCTGGGGGCTCATAGAAATACGATGGACTGAACTGCCACTTTAAAACACCTGGTCTGGCTTTTTTAGAAGTTCATTGGCAAAGTCTAATCTGGCTTTTCTATTCTTCAGGCTTAGGAATGGTTTGCACCTTGTGGTGAACACTTGGTATTTGCTCTCGTGAAGTCTTCTCTTGATTGTAGACTTTGACAATGATATGCCCACCTCCTGGAGAGTATCCTTCACTCGTCTGGATGTTGTGAATGGGTTTTTATTTACCATAGAGAGGATCCTGCGATTATCCACCACTGTTGTCTTCCAAGGACGTCCATGCCTTTTTATGTTGCTGAGCTCACCAGTGCATTCTTCTTTCCTCAGAATCTACCAAACTGTTGATTTGGCCACTACTAATGTTGCTGCTATCTCTCAGATGGATTTGTTTTGTTTTTAAAGCCTTACAATGGCCTGTTTCACTTGCATGGACAGCTCCCATGATGTAGGTTCACAGCAATAGATTCAAAATGCAAATACCATAGAAATGCAAATCAACTCCAGACCTTTTCCCTGCTTAATTGATGAAGAAATAATGAAGGAGCAGACCACACCTGGCCATGAAACATCTTTTGATTCAATTGTCCAATTGCATCTGAGCCCCTGAAAAAGGGGGGATGGCTACTCTTAAGAGCTGTAATTCCTAAACCTTGCTACAGCCCATATCCATTAAATAACTATAGCTTGAAGATGTTTTGGTAAATACCTGAAAAAAAAATTAAAATTGTGCCCGTGTCCAAATATATATGGACCTAACTGTAATTACTCAGTCATGCAACACTGCTCATATGAAATTATTTTTTGAGACACGGGACACAGCCGATGACATATCACTACACTGACCCGTTGCCAGTGTCATGTGACCGCTGTGACCAATCACAGCAGATCACATGTCAATTGTATACAATGGATGGCTTCCTTTCATGCCATCCATTGTATACAATTATGTTGTTAGCTGTGACTGGTCAAGGCAGTTACATGACAGGGACAATCACAGCCCATCTGTATCATGTGATCAGCTTTGCCCAATCACAGCTAATCACAACAAAAAACTGAATGAATCAGTTTCATTCAGTAACAATGATTGCAAATATCAATGAAATACATTGGTATTAGCAATCATAAAGTGTTAGAAAAAAAAATCCTGATCACTTGCCCAAAGTAGTTCAATGTTACTATGGTAACATTGTATTGCTTTGGTCACAGTGTGCTGAAAAATAAAATAGTAAAAAAAACAAAAAAATAGAAACATTTGAAAAAAAATAAAACTCAATTATTATTATTTTCACCAAAGAAATGTAGCAGAATACATTTTGACCTAAATTTATGAAGAAATGTTATTTATTTGCAAAATTTTATAACAGAAATGAAGAAAAGTGTGTTTTTTTTCAAAAGTTTCAGATGTTTGTTTTATTTAGCAAAAAATAAAAATACTCAGTGGTGAGTAAATACTACCAAAAGAAAGCTCTATTTGTGTGAAAAAAATGATACAAATTTCATAAGGATACAGTGTTACATGACCGCGCAATTGTCTTTCAAAGTGCGAAAATTGGCCTGGGCAGGAAGGGGGTAAGAGTGCCCGGTATTGAAGTGGTTAACAAGTTAATTCTCAAACATGGCATAGGCATACTTGCAACTACACCCCAAAACACATTCTGCTACTCCTCCGGAGTATGGCGATACCACATGTATGAGACTTTTTCACAGTCTAGCCATTTAGAGAGGCCCAACATCCAAGAAGATTCACTTTAAGACCAGGCCTCCTTCTGACACTTTGTTTACAAGTGAAAAATCAGTATTTTTGCTAGAACTTAGAACCCCCAAACATTATATATTTTTATCAGAGGCCCTAGAAAATAAAATGGTGGGTTTTGCAAATTTTTACGTCACATGGTATTTGCGCAGCGGGTTTTTTTCAACGCAATTTTACACACTACTGCAAAAATACACTTGAATATATTTTAATGCAACACAATATAATACGCAATTTTTGTAAAATATAAAATTTGGTGTTGCGCTGAGTAAATACATACAAAACATGTCACGGTTTAAATTGTGCACGATTCTGAAATGGTGCCAAACTTCAGCATTTAAAAATCTTCATAGACAATGCCTTATAAGCTTTTACAGGTTACCAGTTTAGTTACAGAGAAAGTCTGATACCTCACGCGTGATACGATCGCCGTTTACATATGCGTACGGGACCAACACGTGTTTGCCTTTGTGAGTACGGGGGTGCTTTATTTTTTATTTTTTTTTATATTATTTACTGGTGGTACACTGACAGATGTTTTTGTGAACTTGCACTCTGT
This sequence comes from Staurois parvus, assembly GCF_062004578.1. NCBI lineage: Eukaryota > Metazoa > Chordata > Amphibia > Anura > Ranidae > Staurois > Staurois parvus. The sequence continues at coordinate 17,508,379 of NW_028317813.1, forward strand.
GACAGGTGATGATCGGCCACCGGTGGACACCGACAGATGTTGCAGTGGTATACTGTGACAGATGTTTATTGGACACTGGTATACTATGACAGATGTTTTGTGCACTGGGACACTGGCACAGATGTTGATGTGACACTGACACAGGGACAGATGGTGTTTGGTGTACTGTGTAGGGATGGCTGTAAGCTGTATTCTCTGCATAGCTGGACACTAACATCATCAGCTATGCAGAGAGCTGTAATAGGCTGCAGCATCCAGCTCTCCCCACACTGAGCTCAACAGGAAGCTCTGACACAGACACATGTCTCTGTTTACACTGAGTAATGGCTGTGATTGGACACTGCCATCACAGGATCAGGAGGGTCAATCATAGTGCCCATGTCCAAATCTGTGATGTGCTGTGTTTGAGGGACACCGCCATCACAGGATTGCACTGCTGCGTGGCCCTGAGGCCATGCGAGGCGCACGTTCTGAGAGGACATTCAGGAATGTTCATTTAGAACGGGAAAGCTCCCACCCGGCCACTGCACATAAACGGCTCAGAAGTGTGCCTTGTGCAGCCTCAGGCTGTTAAAATGCCAGGACAGTACATATACAGGGATGTGCTATTTATATCGCCCCACACCTGGGACATGTGATGCCAGGCAGGTTTTTTTTTGTTTTTTTAATTTAAATATTTAGCCCTGATGCGGACAGGTGGAAGCATTTGGGTGGCTATGCTGCCACCCCATTGCTTCCACACACACCACTAAATTGCCAGCGACCCCACCGTGTGCAAACCTCCCCCAGCTATGTACCCTGGGCTCCACTTACTCATCAGCAGGCTTGAGACTAGCGTAGTGGGGTGCCGACTGGTAGAAGGGAAGGAGGAGAGTGGATGTGTGTCCGCTCTCCTCCCCTTCTTGTCCTGACCTGGAGGTGACGTGTATGATATCACTTTTGGGTCACTGTTGACAGATCTGCACTGCATTACATTCAATGGAGCACAGGGGAGACACGCAGGGGCTTTTAGACCCTGCAGGTCTCAAAAAGAACCTGTCACCAAAAAATCATCACGTCACAAAAAAAAGTTTAAAAAAGGGTTTTTCATTGTAATAAAATTACAAAGTTACACCCAAGCACAACTACCCCCCCAAAAAAATAAATGTTGAGGCCCCCACATATAGTACAAACGTAAATGCACATGACAGGGCTCCTATGCATGAAAACGGCAATTTTGATACACGTTACATAATGCCTCGCACGCTGGAATGACAGCAATAATTCTAGCACCAGACCACCTCTGTAACGCTAAAATGATGACCTGTAGGGGGGCTTTAAAAGCGTTGCCTATAGAAATGATAGGATACTAAAGTTTGTCGCCATTTCACGAGTGCAAGCAAATTTTAGCTTTGACATGTTGGGTATCTACTTACTCGGTGCAACCTCATCTTTTATATTTTACCAAAAAATTGGTTAACTTGTTGGCTTCATGTGCCCTAAAATTAACTTAAGGCGGAGTTCCACCCAAAAGGGGGAGTTCCACTTTGTCCCCTGCTCCCCATTAAGGATTAGCACCTTTGGGGAGCAGGCGGGTCGGGATTGGAGCGGGTACCCGAATTTGAATTTGCCTAGGCGATCGGAAGCAGAAGTTATCCTCACCCCCCCCCCCCCCCCCGATAGTCTTGTGGGACATGTGGCAGGTCCCAGAAGACTACGGGGCTATTCACAAAGCGCAGCACTTCTCACGCACGCGCAGTGGGCACAAGGCTGTGAAGCCCCAAGCTGTCACAGCCGGGTGCCCACACTATTATTATTATTATAATACAGGATTTATATAGCACTAAGTTTGCTCAGCGCTTTACAGTATAAAGGGAGACAATACAGCAACAATACAGTTCCATACAAGAGGGTTAGGAGGGTCCTGCTCATTGGAGCTTACAATCTAGGAGGGAGGGGCTAGTGGTACAAAAGGTAGTAACTGTGGGGGATGGATTGGTAGGAGGAGTAGAAGTTTCCATTATTAGCTGAGGGCAGGATAGGCTTTCCTGAAGAGATAGGTTTTCAGAGATAGCCTAAAAGTAAGCAGAGTAGGCGATAGTCTGATAGACTGGGGTTGAGAGTTCCAGAGGATGGGGGATGCTCTGGAGAAGTCCTGGACAGGAGCATGGGAGGAGACAAGGGAGCTAGAGAGCAGGAGGTCGTGTGAGGAGCGGAGAGTACGGTTTGGGTGATATTTGGAGACAAGATTGGGGATGTAATTTGGGGCAGAGTTATAAACGGCTTTATATGTTATTGTTAATGTTTTGCATTTTATCCGTTGGGCAATGGGAAGCCAATGGAGGGATTGGCAGAGAGGGGTGGCAGATACAGAACAGTTAGTAAGGTGGATGAGTCTGGCAGCAGCATTCCTGATAGACTTAAGAGGGGATAGCCTGAGATTAGGTAGGCCAACGAGGAGGGAGTTACAATAGCCAAGGCGAGATATAACAAGGGAGTGAATAAGTTGCTTAGTGGTGTCCGAGGTTAGGAACGGGCATATCTTGGAGATGTTGTCTACAAGTTTTGGAGAGTGATTGGATTTGGGGCTGAAAGGACAGATGGAAGTCTAGGATTACACCTAGCACCCTAGCATGAGGGGAGGAACTTATGGCTGTGTTATTGATCTTGATGGAGAAGTCAGGGGATTGAGTTTGAGGAAGTGGAGTGACATCCATGTCGATATGTCGCTTAGTAGGTTAGTAATGCGAGAGGAGACTGAAGGGATGAGGTGAGGAGTAGAAAGATAGATTTGTGTGTCAACAGCATAGAGATGGTACATAAAGCCACGGGAGTTTATCAAGTGACGAAGGGAGGAGGTGTAGATGGAGAAGAGTAGGGGTCCAAGGACAGAACCTTGAGGGACCCCTACAGAAAGAGGGAGTGGAGAGGAGGAGCCAGAGTTATAGGTAACACTCAAGGAGCGCTGCGATAGGTAGAAAGAGAACCAGGAGAAAGCAGAGTCTTGGAGGCCAAGAGAGTGGAGTTTTTTTGGAGGAGGAGGGGATGGTCAACAGTATCAAAAAGCAGCAGAGAGGTCAAGTAGTAACAGTACGGAGTAGTGGCCTATGGTTTTAGCAGTTTGTAGATCATTAGTGAGTTTTAGTAGGGCAGTTTCAGTGGATGTTGTGAGCGAAAGCCAGACTGTAAAGGTTTAAGAAGGTTGTTGTCGGTGAGGTAGGAGCTCAGGCAATTGTAGACTAAGCGTTCTAAGAATTTCGAAGTAAACGGGAGCAGGGAGATGGGTCTTAAGTTGTTCAGGTTGGTGGGGTCCAGGGAGGGCTTTTTAAGTATGGAAGTGATGTGTGCATGCTTTAGAGGGGAGGGGAAGGCACCGTTAGAGAGGGAGAGATTGAAGATGTGAGGGAGCATAGGATGGAAGAAGAGGGTGACCGTAGTAATTGTGAGTGAACAGAATCCAGGGGGGCAGGTAGTGAGACGGGCTTCTGAGAAAACCTTATTGACCTCTTCGGTAGTAGCAAGGTCAAAAGACGAAAGTGTTGAGGGAGGTTTAGTATAAGGTATGCTAAGTGTAATGGATATCCGTGCAGTAGTGATGCCCCTACGAATTGCATCAATCTTATTGTTGAAATGATTTGCAATCTCCTAAGCAGTGAGTGAGGTACTGGTGGAGGTGGAGAAAGTAGAGAGTTAAAAGTAGAGAAGAGACGACGAGGACAGGATGACAAGCTATTGATGAGAGTGACAAAGTAGGCTTGTTTGGCAGCATGGAGGGAGGAATTGTATGTTAAGAAAGCAGATTTATATAGGGTGAATGCTTGGTGAGATTTGGTTTTACGCCACAGTCGCTCCAGCGCACTACTATGTCTCTTAAGATTTATGGTGTCGCCAGTCTGCCATGGTTGCAATGGTCGGGGCCTGATGCTTCATGTTGTTAGAGGAGCAAGTGAGTCTAATGTGGATGAAAGCAAACTGTTGTAGACAGCAGTGGCCAGGTCAGGGCAGGACAGGGGAGAGATTCTGTGATAGAGGCGGTCAGTTGCAGAGTGGAAAGGAGCAGGGTTCAAGTTGCGAAGGTTTCTGCGGGTAATTGTTTGCTGCTTGGAGGGATAGGTGTTTGAAGATGAAGACACTGTGAAGGTGATGAGATTGTGATCAGAGAGAGGAAAGGGGGTGTTTGTGAGGTTGTAGGGAGTACAACAATGGGAAAGTACAAGATCTAATGTATTCCCATCAGAGTGAGTGGAGGACTGTGTCCATTGCGTTAAGACAAAAGATGAGGTTAGGTTGAAGAGTTGGGATGCAGCCGGGTTGTTGACATTAATGGGGATGTTTAAATCTCAGAGAATGATAGTGGGTAGTTCAGAGGAGAGAAAGTAGGGTAGCCAGGCGGAAAAATCATCAAGAAAGCGGGACACCGGTCCAGGAGGCCGATAGATCACTGCAATCCTCAGATAACTGGGAGAAAACAGCCGAATGCAGTGAGTCTCGAAAGAAGAGAAGGATAGAGAGGGAGGGTTAGGGAGGACTTGAAAGGTGCTCAATGGGGATAGAAGCAAACCAACTCCACCACCTTTCCGACCACTGGGTCTGGGTGAGTGGGTCCAGAGAAGGCCTCCATAAGAAAGTGCTGCAGGAGAAGCAGAATCTGCTGCTTGGAGCCAGGTTTCTGTAATTGCTAGTAGGTTAAGGGAGCGGGTGACAAAAAGGTCATGGACAGAGGTGAGCTTATTACAGACAGAGTGGGCATTCCAGAGTGCACATGAAAAAGGGAGGGTGGTTTTTGGGAGCACGGGGACTGATATTAAATTGAGGAGATTGTGGCTATGCCTGGAAGAAAGAGGGTGCCTGGTGTGGGGGTGAAATAGTGGAGGACCAGGGTTTGGGGAGATATCCCCAGAGGTTAGGAGAAGAAGGAGGGTGAGGAAAGAAAGATGGGAGCGGGATGAATACGAGTGCACATGCCTTCCAGTCCTAGTGTTTGGGTCAGCAGGTGAGTAAAGTATCAGCAGGAGGTGATGAGAGCAGTAGTAGGGAGATGGTAGCAGTGGGGGTGAGATGTATAAGGTTTGGGGTGGAGCAGATAGGTGAAGAAAGGATATTTTGGGAACACAGAAGAGTAATATGAAAAGGGGGAGTAAAGGTGGCATATTACAAAGGTACACGGAGTGGGACTCAAGACTTATAGATGTTTCCCAAGGTGTTTGCTTGCAGTCCATTCAGAGTGCAGTAGAGTTCTTTGTTGTATCCTCCTGCTGCTTGAGTTATCCTGCTTTAGTTAAACTGCTGTGTTCAACTACAGCTCCACACTCCAGCATACACCACACTCGCGCAGAGACCTGCCCCCATATGCTGGTCTACATTTATAGGGAGATGGTCAAATGAGCAACTCTTCTCTGCCCCAATTAGGAACTGATAAGGATCACATGAATTGGGGGGGGGGGGGATATTTCTCAAAGACAGAACAGACACAGGCCAGAGCCATAAAAGAAGTGCAACAAGAGGTGAGAATCAATCAACACAAACAGACCAAAATATATACACTATTTGTTCTGAGATTTGCAGAAAGTCTATGCATTGCTGAAGTTGCAGTTTAGAGTGGAGATGAGAGCAGCAATTTACCTGTGAAAAAGCAGTTAAAAATGCTTGCACCAGGGAGAGAAGATGGCCAGTGAAACCAGCGGTGGTGAGGACATTGCTGGACCAAGGGACAGGTAAGTGTCTGTAATTTAAAGTCAACAGCTACAATTTTTGTAGCTGCTTACTTTTTTTTTTCAGCTGGAACTCCACTTTAGGTGTGTTTTTTACTGAAATGTTGCATTTCCTAGACCTTTGTGGTAATATTGTATGACAAAAAAATTGGAATTACCACTATTTTATTTCAAGGGTGTCTGTTTTCCAAAGATATCTATATTTTCTGGGGTTTATGTAATCTTCAGGCCTAAAGTGATTTTTTTTAAACGTGTACAAAAGATGCAAAAAAAAAAAAAAAGGGCTCTGGCAGCAAAAGGGATAAAGGATAAGTTCACCTTCGGGAACATGTTACATCTGTTTTTAGGGTGGAACATGTAACATGTTCCAGCTCCTCCAGCGGCTCAGCAGTATAGGGAGAAGCTCCCCGCACCCGCTGTTACTTTTTGAAAAGAGCGTGGCTGTGCAGGGTTCCACCCACATGGCCGTAACATTCATTCACAGAGTTCTGTGAATGAATCAACTACAAGTATCAACAGCCTTTGCAGATGTTGGCTTGCAGTTATCAATGACCTACCATGGAGTTGTTGAGCGCTCTGGTAGTTAATTGATTCTTCCTGTCAGTATGAAATTGCCTGCCTGTATGATGCACAATGTACAGACAGATTACACTGACAGTCTGCAGGAGTCCTGCACTGATTGGCTCCTAAAAAATAAATACATTTATATTTTACCTGTAAAAAGGGTGTATTTATTTTTCTTTTTATAAAGGTGAACTTATCCTTTAGCGGAGACCGAAGCTTGATTTGGCTGCTCAGCATGTGCATGTACTGAGCACCCAAGTGCTTCCATGTGTGAGGGTAACCTGAAAGAATAAAGGTTTTTTTTTTCTCTCATTGGATCCGGCACCTCATTTACCCACTCAACAGATGCGCACCTGCTGAGCGATAAGACAGCCGGACACTCCCCTTTCCTGACAAGCACATAATCGGGAATCATCACACTGCAAGGTCTCTCCATTCCCTGCTAGTCCTCGGGTACAATACTGGAGACAGTCAAAAAGGTGGCAAGGACATAAACAGCACAATGTTAAAAACCATTAAAGCGCCATAAAGCGACACTGCATCTTTTTGTTTTTAATCAGGACAAGCAGATTGGGACCCGGATTTAGTCCCTTGAACAAGTGTTTTTTTTTTTTTTTCAAAAATTTCCACACCCCTGATATCCACCCTAAATGACCCCTTCTTGGAAAGTAGACAGTCTGAAGTATTTAGTAAGAAAAAAGGCGAGTTTTTTTAACTAAATATTATTTAGTAGGAAACTAAATATTATTGTAAAGACAAGATTGGGGATGTAATTTGGGGCAGAGTTATAAATGGCTTTATATGTTATTGTTAATGTTTTGCATTTTATCCGTTGGGCAATGGGAAGCCAGTGGAGGGATTGGCAGAGAGTGATGGCAGATACAGAACAGTTAGTAAGGTGGATGGGTCTGGCAGCAGCATTCATGATAGACTGAAGAGGGGATAGCCTGAGATTGGTAGGCCAACGAGGAGGGAGTTACGATAGCCAAGGCGAGATATAACAAGGGAGTGAAAAGTTGCTTAGTGGTGTCCGAGGTTAGGAACGGGCATATCTTGGAGATGTTGCGGAGGTGAAGTCTACAAGATTTGGACAGTGAATGGATTTGGGGCTGAAAGGACAGATGGAAGTCTAGGATTACACCTAGCACCCTAGCATGAGGGGAGGAACTTATGGCTGTGTTATTGATCTTGATGGAGAAGTCAGGGGTTTGAGTTTGAGGAAGTGGAGTGACATCCATGTCAATATGTCGCTTAGTAGGTTAGTAATGCGAGTGGAGACTGAAGGGGTGAGCTGAGGAGTAGAAAGATAGATTTGTGTGTCAACAGCATAGAGATGGTACATAAAGCCACGGGAGTTTATCAAGTGACGAAGGGAGGAGGTGTAGATGGAGAAGAGAAGGGGTCCAAGGACAGAACCTTGAGGGACCCCTACAGAAAGAGGGAGTGGAGAGGAGGAGCCAGAGTTATAGGTAACACTCAAGGAGCGCTGCGATAGGTAGAAAGAGAACCAGGAGAAAGCAGAGTCTTGGAGGCCAAGAGAGTGGAGTTTTTTTGGAGGAGGAGGGGATGGTCAACAGTATCAAAAAGCAGCAGAGAGGTCAAGTAGTAACAGTACGGAGTAGTGGCCATTGGTTTTAGCAGTTTGTAGATCATTAGTGAGTTTTAGTAGGGCAGTTTCAGTGGATGTTGTGAGCGAAAGCCAGACTGTAAAGGTTCAAGAAGGTTGTTGTCAGTGAGGTAGGAGCTCAGGCAATTGTAGACTAATTTAAATATTATTTAGTAGGAAACTAAATATTATTGTAAATACAAAAAAAAAAAATATACTGTCATCAGTGCAATGCAACATCATCATATGACTGATGTGGCAGTAATCGGGAATACTGATTGGTGACAGTAGGTAGTTTAAAAAATTACGTTTGAACATTTTTACACTATTTTACCATAGTGACACTGTATTGCTTTGTAGGGGGGATGACGGTGATCAGGATTATTTTTTTACACTTTGATTGCTGTTAGAGCAATGTTTTGAACGGTCATGAATGGGTTACATTCATAACAGCTGTGTTTAGCCCACAACCATCACATGGTACCTGTGTGGGCCAATCACAGCATCACTCTATGGAAACACAGCTTTTATGAATGAAATTAATTCATAACCGCTTTGTTGACATTGTGATCGCATAGCGTACAGGAAGCCACAATCCACTATGTGGACATAGTGGTCGTAGGAGCAGCAAGCAGTCGGCTAGATGAAGTACATGTCCTTGATCCAGTCTGCCTGTACTGCCCTGCCGTAGATGTACTGTGGTCGGGCAGCAACCAGTTAAAGATGTATGACGCTTCTGTTTTTCCAGCCTGTAAAAGAACCCTTACGTAAGCCTATGTGTCCATGCACACATAGGGGTCCATTCAATAAAGGTTACCGCATGCGATAACGTCACGTGACTCATTTGCATAAGTTATTGCATGCAGCAACAAAATGTCCAATTTACAAGAAAAAAAAATTCTGCGGCATTTACAGCAAAATTAAAAATATGTTGGTAAATACCGCAAAAAAAGTAGTAAGCTGTCAAGTCCAATTCACAAACAGAACAGAAACTAAAAAAAAATGCGATATTAGTCACCAAGGTTTTGCTGGCAGTATCACATGCAGTATTTTTTCAAACCCCCTAGGGGTCTAGTATGGATATTAAGGGGAACCCCGCACCAATTTGTTTTTTTGTTTTTTTAAATGGTGTGGGATTTCCCCCCAGATCCATACCAAACCCAAAATCCCTTAGGATTGTGAGGGGACCCGAACGCCATTTTTTCTTTTTATATTGGTGTGGGATTCACCCAAAATCCATACCAGACCTAAGGGCCGTTGTTTTTTTTTATAATTAATATAATTTATATATAATTTTGGTGTGGGATTTTCCTTAAAATCCATACCAGACCCAAAGGGGGAGGGGGAGCCCCACACTGGTTTTTTCATCATTTGCAATTGCTGGCATGTTTTGTTTTCATTCAGCTGCCAGTGGGACACTGCATCTGGCTTCCTTAACTGCTTCCCGACCGCCCTATAGCAGATATGCCGCTACAGGGCAGCATGGGTGCACAAAATCACACATACATACATTATATATATATATATATATATATATAATATATATATATATATATATGTGTGATTTTGTATTTCTGGGTAGGGGGGGAGGCGCGCGCGCGTGCCCTACCCGCGCCGCCATTCATATCCGCAGCTGTCAATCACTGGATACTGGCCAGTGATTACTTGCAGGCTCCCGCTGATTGCTGAGCATCTCCGATGGGGAGGAGAACTGTTTGTAAACAAAACATTTCTCCTCCCTGTCAGCTTGTGCACACTGCATTGGATGATTGTGCACAGCCCAGTGAAGCACACAGACACAGCACATAGTAAAACAGCACACAGCTAACCCTCTGATTGCCCCCGTTAACCCCTTCCTGCCCAGTGCCATTAGTACAGTCTCAGTGCTTTTTTTAGCACTACTCACTGTATTAGTGTCACTGGGGATGCCAGTGACACCAAGTCAGTTCCCCCCCATTGTCAAAATGCCCGCTGCAGTCCAACTATAAGTCGCTGATTGCCGCTATTACTAGTAAAAATAAAAATTCCAGTATCTATACTGCCATTTGTAAACGCTATAACTTTCACGTAAACCAATTAATTTACACATATCAGGATTTTTTTAGCAAAGACATGTAGCAGAATACATTTTGGCCTAAACTTATGACGAAATTTCACTTTTAAATTTTTTTACTGGACATGTTTAATAGCAAAAAGTCAAAAATAGTTTTTTTCTCAATTGTCAGTTTATTTTTCAGAATGCAAAAAAAAAAAAAAAAAACGCACAGGCGATCAAATACCACCAAAAGAAAGCTTTATCTGTGGGAATAAAAGGATATAAATTTTATTTGGGTGCAGCATTGCATGACCGCGCAATTGTCAGTTAAGGTAACGCTGCGGCGTAACGCAAAAAATGGCCTGGTCAGAAGGGGGGGGGTTAAAATTCTTAGCAAATTACTCATTTGCAAAAAATGTACCGCACGGTTTCAGTCGTTTATTGACCCCATAGACGTTTACAGGTGTGTTGGAAGAGCGGTGTTTACAGGCAGAAATCAAAACCAAAAAAACACGCACCATGTTCAGGGGAGGAGCTATAAAGCAGAAAAAACGTAGAACGCACCTAAACATGTGTGATCGTGGCAGGACCCTTCAAGTGCTTGAACATTAATGCATTCCACTGGCCAGAATAAATTCATGTTAAGAAATTAATATGAGCCAATGGGATGCATTAACACTTGACGCTTCTAAACACATGTGCAGTGCGCAGCTTTAGGGGCTATTTTTAAGCTGCTTTTCTGCTGCCAGTTCAGGGGTGCCACAGGGCTGCCTTATATATATGAAGCCAAAATGAGCACAGTGAAGCCCCCCTCAAGTCTTTCTCCCCCACATCTTCCACAACATAGCTCTGAACAAAGCCTCCTCCACACTGATCACTTGGCTGAAATGTACAACACCCGAATCTTCAATAATTGGAAGAAGTGTACCTCAACCAATCAGACACCAGCCTGCTGAGGGGAGATCAGTAAAAAGCTGAATTCTGATTGGTTGCCATTGGTTACAGCATTTCTTATCTTAGCCTTGTTGTATGTACGGAAACAATAATAAGTCCGTCACTCCCCCACACACTGGCCGTCCCTCTCCGGAGTACAGGGGTGTGCGGAAGGGGAGGGCAGGTGTCCGGGCCTACAGCCAGCTCTGTATCAATGTAAACAGAGTGCCCTTTCCTCTCAGCCTCCATACAATCATCCCCAGATGCCGGGGAGGCCTCCCTACACACTATCCTCCTTCCCTGATTGCACTGTAGCGCCGAGGCCAAGCGCCCACCCAAATATGCGGCTCACCTTAACGGAATCTGTCCGGTGCCTCACCGGCAGGGTACACAAAGGCAGCTCAGCAGCTCCGGCCTCCGTACAAGATGACGAGAGCGACCCCGTCCAGAGGAAGAGCGACATTATCACACGTCGTATAACCCCCAAGGCTATAACAGCGCCACCTAGGGCTCGGAGGATGAAGTAGTATAACTAGGACTAGAGATTGGAAGGAACGAGTATTATATGGCACTCTATATATTATTATTATTATTTCAAGTACTTATATAGCACCGTCCATTTACACAGCGCTTTACACATATATATTGTACATTCACATCAGTCCCTAACCCTCAAGGGGTGTACAATCTAAAGTCCCTAACTTACATTCATGCACATACTAGGGCCAATTTACCTACCAGCATGTCTATGGAGTTTGGGAGGAAACCCACGCAGGCACAGGGAGAACATGCAAACTCTAGGCAGGTGGTGCTGTGGCTGGGATTCGAACCAACAACCGTAGTACTGCCAGGTGGAAGTGCTAACCATTTAGCCACTGTGCTGCCTGTATATCAGATTGGGGATGGGAAGGATGGAGTAGTATAAGGCACTGTATAAAAGATTAGGGATGGGAAGGATGGAGTAGTATAAGGCACTGTATATAAGATTAGGGATGGGAAGGATGGAGTAGTATAAGGCACTGTATATAAGATTAGGGATGGGAAGGATGGAGTAGTATACGGTACTTTATATAAAATTAGGGATTGGAAGGAAGGATAGAGTAGTATACGGCACTGTATATAAGATTTGGAATGGAGTAGTATGCAGCACTGTATATAAGATTCGGGATGGGAAGGATGGAGTAGTATACGGCACTGTATATAAGATTAAGGATGGGAAGGATGGAGTAGTATACAGCACTGTATATAAGATTCAAGATGGGAAGGATGATGTAGTATACGGCACTGTATATGAGATTCGAGATGGGAAGGATGGGGTAGTATACGGCACTGTATATAAGATTCGGAATGGGAAGAATGGAGTAGTATGCAGCACTGTACATAAGATTAGGGATGGGAAGGATGGAGTAGTATACAGCACTGTATATAAGATTCGGGATGGGAAGGATGGGGTAGTATACGGCACTGTATATAAGATTCGAAATGGGAAGGTTGGGGTAGTATACGGCACTGTATATAAGATTCGGAATGGGAAGAATGGAGTAGTTTACAGCACTGTACATAAGATTAGGGATCGGAAGGATGGAGTAGTATACAGCACTGTATATAAGATTAGGGATGGGAAGGATGAAGTAGTATATGGCACTGTATATAAGATTGGGAATGGTAAGGATGGAGTAGTATACGGTACTGTATATAAGATTAGGGATGGGAAGGATGGAGCAGTATACGGCACTGTATATAAGATTGGGAATGGTAAGGATGGAGTAGTATACGGTACTGTATATAAGATTAGGGATGGGAAGGATGGAGCAGTATACAGCACTGTATATAAGATTGGGAATGGTAAGGATGGAGTAGTATACTGTACGTTACTGTATATAAGATTAGGGATGGGAAGGATGGAGTAGTATACGGTACTGTATATAAGATTAGGGATGGGAAGGATGGAGCAGTATACGGGACTGTATATAAGATTGGGAATGTGGTAAGGATGGAGCAGTATACAGCACTGTATATAAGATTGGGATGGTAAGGATAGAGTAGTATACGGTACTATATAAAAGATTGTGGATGGCAAAGATGGAGTAGTATACGGCACTGTATATATAAGATTTGAGACGGAGTTGTATGCGGCACTGTATATATACGATTAGGGATGGGAAGGATGGAGTAGTATACAGCACTGTATATAAGATTGGGGATGGGAAGGATGGAGTAGTATGCAGCACTCTATATAAGATTAGGTATGGGAAGGATGGAGTAGTTTGCAGCACTGTATATAAGATTGGGGATGGGAAGGATGGAGCAGTATACGGCACTGTATATAAGATTAGGGATGGGAAGGATGGAGTGGTATACAGCACTATAGATAAGATTAGGATGGTAAATATGGAGTAGTATACAGCACTGTATACATGATTTGGGATGGGTAGGATGGAGTAGTTACATAGTTAGTCTGCCTGAAAAAAGACAAAAATCCATCCAGTTCAACCATTAAAAATAAATAAAAAAAAAAAATAAAATCCTATACCCACAGTTGATCCACAGGAAGGCAAAAAAAACAGCAAATCCCGATCCAATTTGCTCCTGCAGGGGAAAAAAATTCCTTGCTGATCCCCGGAAGGCTATCGGATATTCTTTTGATCAACTTTACATATAAATGTTAGTATCCAGTTATATTCTGTGTATCTTGGAAACAATCCAGGCCTTTTTTAAAGCAAACTAATGAGCTGGCCAGAACCAACTCTTGAGTGAGTCTATTCCACATTTTCACAGCTCTCACTGTGAAGAAACCTTTCTGTGGAGATTACATTTCTTTTTCTCCAGACGTAAAGAGTGCCCCCTTGCCCTCTGTGGTGACCTCAGGGTGAATAGTTCTACACAGTGTTAACTATATGAACCACTGATGTATTTATACATGTTGATCATATCCCCATTTAATCTCCTCTTCTGAAAAGAGAATTCAGTTCCTCTAATCTTTCCTCATAGCTGATCTCCTCCATGCCTCTTATCAGTTTGGTTGCCCTTCTCTGTACTTTCTCCAGTTCCCCAATGTTCTTTTTGTGAATTGGTGGTCAAATCTGAAATGCTATTCCAAATGAGATCTTACTAATGATTTGTACCGGGGTAATATGATATCTCTCTCTCTGGAGTCTCTATGTCTTTTAATACAAGAGAGGATTTTGCTCGCTTTAGAATCCGCAGCTTGGCATTGCATGCCATTATTAAGCTTGTGGTCTACCAGAACCCCCAGATCCTTCTCCACCATTGATTCCCTCAGTTGTACCCCCCCCCCCCAGTATGTATGGTGCATGCATATTCTTACCCCCAAGTGCATAACCTTACATTTATCAACATTAAACCTCATTTGCCACATAGTTGCCCAATTAAACAGTGCATTGAGGTTGGCTTGTAAGTTGGAGATATCCTGTAAGGACGTTATTCCACTGCACAGCTTGGTGTCATCTGCAAAGACTGAAATAGCATTTTTAATCCCAGACTCGATATCATTTATATATATATATATATATATATATATATATATATATTAAAAAGTAAGGGTCCCAACACTGAACCTTGGGGTACACCACTGATGACCCTAGACCATTCAGAGTATGAATCATTAAGCACTACTCTCTGAATACGATCTTTTAGCCAGTTTTCTATCCATTTGTTTGACAACTTCTGTCTTTCATGAATCCATGCTGTCTGTTGCTTAAAATATTTTTTCCCGAAAAGACATCATCTATGTGGTCTTTTATTAAACTCTCCAGTATCTTCCCAACTATAGAAGTTAAACTAACAGGTCTATAATTACTTGGTAAAGATTTTGACCCTTTTTAAATATTGGCACCACATTGGCCTTACGCCAATCCAGTTGTACTATGCCAGTCATTAAAGAGTCCCTAGAAATTAGAAACAATGGCTTTGAAATGACAGAGCTCAATTCTTTAACCTTCCTGGAGGTATTCCGGAGTGTAGCTCAGGGTAAAGTTTCAGCACCACAAGCAGTAAACCTGGAGCAACGCTGCACTCGGGAATACCTTGCAGCGTTGCTCCGGGATCTCTTCTGCACTTACCTTGTCCTTCGTTCCCGTGATGTCCCCCCTGCATCGTCCCCGACCATCTCTATTCCGGGTTCCGTTCCCTGTGGCGCCGGGACGTACGGGGACGGAACGCCCAGGAAATTAAAAAATGTCAAAAAGTGACATTCACTAAATACACTAAAATCACATAGTAAAACATTACTGTATCAAACCATTTCACATACATTTTGTCCCTAGTGCTTTGTCCTGTGCCCTGCCTGCATTTTTACTGTTCTTTCTGCCTGGAAACTGAGAAATGTCCATGGTATCCAAAAAGCGTCCCTTTTGGTCAAAAGCAGTTTTAGACCACCTAGAGAACAGCGATAGTAAATCAGAACTACTTGCAGAATTGAGTGATAATGAATCGTGGGGAAATTCGTCATCAGACACTGAAACTGATTTTGCGACTTTGCTCAGTGATGTGCGAACTTGGGGCTATATTTTAAATTTCAGTGTTTTTGGTTTGATTATATTATTGAAATAAATTTTTTAGTATTATAATATTTTTTATAAATATTTATTAAATTATAATTTATGATTTTGTGGTTCAAATGTTAACATACCTGGGATGTTAACTAGACTCTTGTTCGGACAGATTTCAGTGAGCTATTCCTAAAGATTACAGGCCAACAATAAAAAAACGACATATTTCCATGCAAAAAAAGTACCGCTTTGAGCACAGAAATATTGATATAATCATACCGCTAGGGAGGTTAAGGACCCATGGGTGTATTCCATCGGGTCCAGGTGCTTTATTAACCTTTTATTCTGTCTAAATATTTTTGGATCATATCAATTGTGAGCTAATGTGTATCATCTGGAACTGTGTCAATACCATGCCCATTATGGACAAGATCTCCCCCATGGTCCTTTGTATACACAAAAGGTATTTAATAAATTTGCCTTCTTTTTGTCCCCAGTCTCCGTTATGTCTCCATTTTGTCCCCAGATTATTTTGTAAAGGGCCTACATGCTCGGACTGGACCTTTTTACTATTAATATATTTGAAGAATTTTTTGAGGTTGGTCCTGCTATCTTTTGCAATCTGTCATTCGTTTTCAATTTTTGCAGCCTTTATTTCATTTTTGCATATTCTATTATATTCTTTGTAATGTTTAAACTATGATAGAGTTCCTTCATTTTTATATTTAATAAAAGCTCTTTTCTTATTATCTATAGCTTTTTTTAACTTTGGCCGTAAGCCACATAGGTTTGATTTTCAGCCTTTTAAACTTGTTGCCCATGGGAAAATATTTTGCAGTGTGTTCACATAGTCTTTTTGAAGAACTCCCATTTCTGTGTTGTGTTCATTGATGCCAATATTCCCTCCCAGCCTAAGTCTTGGAGAGCAGCTCTCAGCCTTGAAAAATTAGCTGTCTTAAAATTGAGCATTTTTTTTCTTTCCGTATGTGCTTGCTGTTTACAGCTAACAATAAATGAAATCATGTTATGGTCACTGCTACCCAGATATTCTTTTATATGGACGTTTGTAATAAGCTATGCATGGTTTGAGATTACCAGGTCCAACAGAGCATCATTCCTAGTTGGGGTCTCTACAGTATGAACTGTACCATAAAATTGTCCTGTTGTAGGTTTAAAAATGTTTGCCCTTTAACTGCAGTACCATTACTCCAGTCAATTTCCGGGCTGTTAAAATCCCCCGTTATTATCACTGTTCAAGCCCGTGCAGCCCTTTCGATCTGTGCAAGGAGCGGAGTCTCCACCTCCTCATTAATACTGGGAGGCCTATAACAAACTGTAATGATTACCTTTGTAGTATGCACCCCCATGTGCAGTTCCACCCATAATGCTTTAGCCTCATCACACTATCCATCTACTAGGTCCTCTTTCACACTCGCTCTGAGATCACTTCTCACATAGAGACAGACACCACCACCTTTCCTATTTACCCTGTTTCTCCGTAAGATAACATAGCCAGGAATATTAATGGCCCAGTCATGTGAAGAACGAAGCCAAGATTCAGCAATACCAATTAAATCATAGTTCTCTTCATGCACCAAAGCTTCCAACTCACCTATTTTGCTTGGCAGACTTCTGGCATGGGTGAACAAAAACTTTAATTCACTGACACCTTGTTCACACGTATTTTGCATATTTTTTATTTTCATACACATGGTACCAATTCCACTGGTTGTTTGTAACATGGGTACCTTCTTGTCATCTGCCATAGCCCTCCCCCATCTTTCCCCATTCCACCCACCAATAAGTACTGACCTCTGTCTGATCTGTCTACCCCATTATAATCTAATTCTCCCTCCTCCCTCAATCCTAGTTTAAAAACTCCTCTAGCTTTCCCATAAACCTCTCCCCCAGCACAGCAGACCCCCTTCCATTTAGGTGCAAACCATCTCTAGCATATAGGTTGCACCCCAATGAAAAGTCAGCCCAGTGCTCTAGAAACCCAAATCCTTCCCTCTTACACAAGGTCTTCAGCCATGCATTGAGTTCTCTAATCTCCCCCTGTCTTTCTTGAGTTGCGCAGGGAAGGAAGATTAGGGATGGTAAATATGGAGTAGTATACGGTACTGTATATAAGATTAGGGATGGGAAGGATGGAGTAGTATGCAGCACTGTATATAAGATTAGGGATGGGAAGGATGGAGTAATATGCAGCACTGTATATAAGATTAGGGATGGGAAGGATGGAGTAGTATGCAGCACTGTATATAAGATTAGGGATGGGAAGGATGGAGTAGTATGCAGCACTGTATATAAGATTAGGGATGGGAAGGATGGAGTAGTATGCAGCACTGTATATAAGATTAGGGATGGGAAGGATGGAGTAGTATACGGCACTGTATATAAGATTAGGGATGGGAAGGATGGAGTAGCATACAGCACTGTATATAAAAGTAGGGATGGTAAATATGGAGTAGTATACAGCACTGTATAGGTGAATAGGAGAACCAGAACCTTTGCTAAGTGGAAGAGTGGGTTTGATAATGAAGTTAGCAGTGCCTCCACTAAGGATAAGGCCTCTGTGAACAGAAGGGGTTCTCTTCCTGGGAAACTAAGCAGTAATCTAATCTGCAACCAACATATAACATTAACCATAAATATATAGATTCACACCAGTATGGACAAATTGCAAGCTTTATTAAGAAGAGAATAATAACAATACAACACATCCAATATACAAACAGGTTTGATCACCAAAGAACCCAACAAGAGTCCTGGAGGAATTGTACATATGTACTTGGGAATATAGACACTATTCTGCCAAAAGTATTGGGACGCCTGCCTTTACTTGCACATGAACTTTAATGCCATTCCAGTCTTAGTCCATAGGGTTCAATATTGAGTTGGCCCACCATTTGCAGCTATACCAGCTTCAAATCTTCTGGGAAGACTGTCCACAAGATTTAGGAGTGTGTCTATGGGAATGTTTGACCATTCTTCCAAAAGTGCATTTGTGAGGTCAGGCACTGATGTCGTATGAGAGGATGAGAAGGCCTGACTCGCAGTCTGTTGTAATGGGCTTGCAGGAGCCCCTAAAAGAACAACCTCACACCATAATTGCCCCTCCACCAAAGTTCACGCTTGGCTCAGTGCAGTCAGGCAAGTACCATTCTACTGGCAACCCCCAAACCCAGACCCATCCATGGGATTGCCAAACAAAGAGGCGTCATTCGTCACTCCAGAGAACATGTCTCCATTGCTCTAGAGTCCAGTGGTGGTTTGATTTACACCACTGCATCCGATGCTTTGCATTGAACTTGGTAATGTAAGGCTTCGATTCAGCTGCTCAGCCATTATTGTGCTAATCGGAAGGCCACACCAAGTTTGGAGGTCTTTAGCTATTGACTCTGCAAACAGTTGGCGACTTTTTCGCATGCGGTGACCCCGCTTAGTCATTTTACATGGCCTATTACTTTGTGGCTGAATTGCTGTTGTTCCCAGTTGCTTCCACTTTGTTATAATACCACTAACAGTTGACCGTGGAATATTTAGTAGCAAGGAAATTTCACGGATGGATTTATTGCACAGGTCTCAACCTATCCCGGTACTACGCTTGAATTCACTGACTTGCACTTTATTAATTCATGGAAGTCCATTAATGAATGATGTGGCTGTGTGGGCGGAACCCCGGAAATTTTACTTCTCATATTATCTGTCAGAGGGCATGGGGGCGGTGGCTGCAGCTATGGGAACATGTTACATGTTACATGGTAACATAGGTGAACTTATTCTTTAAAGGAAAGATTACCTTTTGAAATTACCATTTAGGATGGAACATGTTTCAGCTCCTGCCACCAATTCCCCCCCCCCCCGGTGTGAAAGTGGGTGGAGGTTCTTTTCCACAGTCCCGCTGTCACTATTCAAAAACAGATTGGCCTTTAGGCTTACAAGTATGCCATTCACCACAGCAGACGGCTCATGAGCATTTCATTAACAAGCCCTGCAGCTTTCAAACTGACAGCCTGTATGCAGGTACAGGAGAAAAGCTGCAAGGCTTGTCTGCGGAAGTCGGATATTGCACCCCTGATCCACTGATCATGGGTACAATGCTTTCCAGGCTTCT
The DNA here is from genome assembly GCF_062004578.1 of Staurois parvus. Lineage (NCBI taxonomy): Eukaryota > Metazoa > Chordata > Amphibia > Anura > Ranidae > Staurois > Staurois parvus. The sequence goes on from NW_028317813.1 coordinate 17,527,838, forward strand.
GCAAAAAAAAAAAAAAAATAAATTCACTTTTTCACTGCAAAAATTTTTTGCTCTAAAAAAGTGAACTTAGTCTTTAATGGGGCCGAAAGAGGAACAGCCTATTTGTCCTTTAACACCTGTAAAGTCCTCGGTGATCTTTTGTTTCTTTAATGTAATTACCAAGGTATTCAGAGTATTCTAGCTATTAGATCATCGTCATTTAAAGTGTAACAGCACTGAAAACTAAAAAATGGCTTGGACTGGAAGGAGATGTAACAGTCTGATCTTCAAGTTGTTAAGAAAGCTTACCATGCTGAAAGAAATGTGTTAGATTCATCACATTAGCACTCCCACATTTGTGATGCAACTCAGAGAAATGACTAGGCATGCACTGGATGCTATGCGAATTAGAATAACATGTATATGGGGTGTCAATGAGACTTAGAATAACAGGTTGCTGGTCACGCTGATGAATAGGGACAAGCTAGGTGAATTAATATATGGACATAGGGGAATCGATCAGCCATGACAAACTGCAGCCACATCATGTGAGCCCATCATTACAAGGTAAGGCAAACACACAGCACAGAAAATCTAACTAGACTAATACCTAGTTAAAACAATGAAAACATTTGAAAATGTACAATGCCTTTAAGCTTCTTCCACAATCATTACAATCAGTGGTCCAGAATTTTGCAGTGCTAAACAGAGCTACGGGTCTTTCACAATTCACACAACTCCAATGTCTGGTACTAAGTAGGGTCATTGCAGGAAAGCCATTGCTCTATCCTATAAACATCGTCATGCCTGGGTTAGCCTTCCTATCCTGTTTGCCTACACCCCCTTGATCCAAAGTAACCAACTCGACAACACCCCACACACACACCCCTGTCCTTCCCAGCTGAATGCTTACCTGAACCTCTCAGAATCAACCCCCACATCATATGCTGCAGTCTTCTATAGATACGTTTCCCAAGCATCCCCACCCCTAGGAGATGGCCACATAGAAGTCTGTGCGCAGGTGGAACCAGGATGTGATCAGCACTACAGTACTACTATATGTTCGAATAATTTACAAACTGTTAGATACCAGAACTTAGCTGTGAACCCCATTGAATTCTGGGGGGGGGAGGCTTGGGTCAGGCTATTCTTGATAATGCTGTCCATCCTTGATGCCTGGGACAGCCATGGTGGGTATCTGGGTACAGTGGAGTGAGATCAGCTGATCTCCACTCTGGTGAATAATCCCAGAAGCAACAAGCATTTCATTAAGTGAGCACTACTGCATCACATTGCTCCATGTGAGTCTGTGGCTGGAGGAAAAGATTGGGAGAGTGAGGATCGAGAATCGGGATGACAAAAAGTAAAGTAACGAGGAGAGAAGTGTTAGAAGAGAATAGGAGAGAAGGATCATCATGAGGAGGAGGAAGAGGATGACAGTAAGGAGAATAATGGAGATGATAGTGGAAGTGATGGTGAGAATGATGATAAGGACATGATGACAGACTGTCAAAGACAGTGATGGGGATGATAATAATGGATGGTGAAGACAGGGATAACGGGGATCTTGTAAAGTAATGGGGAAAGTGAGATAAGTGATGATAAGGATGATGATGGTGAGAATTGGTGATGACAGTATAAAGGCTAATGACGAGGATGATGATGGAAGGATGATGACAGGGATGACAATAATAATGTAAAGTAATGGGGAAAGCGATGGTGAGGATGATGATACTGAAAATAATAAGGATGTTGTTGACAGTATAGGTGATACTATAAGGGTGATAACAATGATGATATGAATGATGATGATCATGGTGATAACAGTAAAGAGGATAAAAATGAGGGTGATAATGAGGATGAGTATAATGATGCTGACAATGGTGATGACAGTATAGAGGATAAAGATGAAGATGATAAAGGGGAGATGATAATGATGATGGTGAGGATAATGGTGATCATGATGATGACAGTATACAAAGTAAATAATGGTGAGGATGATAATATTAAGGCTGAGGATGGTGATTACAGCAAAGAGGATTACAATATGGACAACTCTAATAAACCCACATGGGTCTTGGTCCTCCTCTCACAGTAAGGTTTTGGTTAAAAAAAAAAAAAAACGCTGTTCAGTCTAAAATGCCATGGCCTATTTTTTGTCCTATTCTGGGCCTGGGTGCACCTGTATACAAACATGGTGATTGCGTTGCACACATTGGGTATTGCCACGCCCACTGGAGTAAAAGCAAGAATTTTAGGGCCATGATTCCCTGTTAATTCTAAACTGATGACCAGTAAAGATGTTTAATCACTTGCCAACCGCAGATAGCCGAATGACGGCTTCACTGTGGCCGGCCAGTTCGGGGAGGGCGTGATATGACGTCCTCCCAGAACGCACTCGGGGCGCGCGCACCCGGTGATCTCCGTGATCACTGTGTCCTGAGGACACAGCTGATCACATGATATGGTAAAAGGCCAATCACAGCGGCCTTTTAATACATGATCAGCCACGTCCAATGACACACTGATCACCAGGAAATGCAATTGCCGGTTATCAACTGCATTTTCCTCACCCTGTCAGAGTGGAGACAGTTGTCAAATGAGGGAATGACACCGATCAGTGCCCTGATGATCGGTGCCCAGCAGTGCCACCCTTCAATTCTGCCCACAAGTGCCCAGCAGTGCTGCCAGTCAGTACCCATCAGTGGCGCCAGTCAGTGCCCATCAGTGCCACCCACCTGTGCCCATCAGTGCCACCCACCTGTGCCCCTCAGTGCCACACACCTGTGCCCATCAGTGCCACCGAGCAGTGCCACCCATCAGTGCCCAGCAGTGTCGCTTATCAGTGTCCATCATCAGTGCCAGCTCATCAGTGCCGCCTATCCGTGCCACCTCATCAGTGCTGCCTATCAGTGCCCATCAGTGCTGCCTATCAGTGCCCATCAATGCACATCAGTGAAGGAGAAATATTACCTGTTTGCTAAATTTTATAATATAAACAAAGAAAAAAATTTGTTTCGCATTTTTTGCTCTTTTTTTGTTTAAAAAATAAAACACCCAGCGGTGAGTAAATACCACCAAAAGAAAGCTCTATTTGTGTGAAAAAAAAATGATAACATTTTCATATGGATACAATGTTGCATGACCACGCAATTTTCATTCAAATTGCGACAGCGCTGAAAGCTGAAAATTGGCCTGGTCAGGAAGGTGGTATAAGTGCCCTGTAGGCAAGTTGTTAAAGCATCACCAATGAACAATACTGGGCACTGAAGTTTGTCACCATTTCATGGGCGCACAGTTTGAAGGTTTCGACATGTTTAATATCTATTTACTTGATGCAACCTACAAAAAAGGGGTAATGCATTGTGCTGATGTGCACTAAAATTAAATTTAGTGTATTTTTTACTGAAATTATGGGTTTGATAAACGTGTGCAAACATGCGACATTAAGCATAAACACTAGAAATTCTGAAGGACCCTCTGCACACTGGTATATACCCTTTCAAGTAAACTATGCAACAAATAGGGATATTTGGTTCACACATATTGCAATACATGTTTAAGCTGGCCAACTGCGTCAAAGTAATCCCTCTATGGCCAGTCCTACTCTGCCCTGCCTACACAAGTGCTACTGTGGACACAATGCTAGCATAGGGGAAAAGACACAATGGGGAGAGCTACAAGGTTCAGGTCTGGCTACTGACCCAACAATACAACAAACAAGAGATCCCTGTGCTCAAATCCATACAGCTAGTGCATGCATTTATCCATCAGGTGCTAAAGGGGTGTAACCACATTAACTCTAGAAATTCTGAAGGACCCTCTGCATGCACTAGCTGTATGGATTTGAGCACAGGGATCTCTTGTTTGTTGTATTGTTGGGTCAGTAGCCAGACCTGAACCTTGTAGCTCTCCCCATTGTGTCTTTTCCCCTATGCTAGCATTGTGTCCACAGTAGCACTTGTGTAGGCAGGGCAGAGTAGGACTGGCCATAGAGGGATTACTTTGACGCAGTTGGCCAGCTTAAACATGTATTGCAATATGTGTGAACCAAATATCCCTATTTGTTGCATAGTTTGCTTGAAAGGGTATATACCAGTGTGCAGAGGGTCCTTCAGAATTTCTAGAGTTAATGTGGTTACACCCCTTTAGCACCTGATGGATAAATGCATGCACTAGCTGTATGGATTTGAGCACAGGGATCTCTTGTTTGTTGTATTGTTGGGTCAGTAGCCAGACCTGAACCTTGTAGCTCTCCCCATTGTGTCTTTTCCCCTATGCTAGCATTGTGTCCACAGTAGCACTTGTGTAGGCAGGGCAGAGTAGGACTGGCCATAGAGGGATTACTTTGACGCAGTTGGCCAGCTTAAACATGTATTGCAATATGTGTGAACCAAATATCCCTATTTGTTGCATAGTTTGCTTGAAAGGGTATATACCAGTGTGCAGAGGGTCCTTCAGAATTTCTAGAGTTAATGTGGTTACACCCCTTTAGCACCTGATGGATAAATGCATGCACTAGCTGTATGGATTTGAGCACAGGGATCTCTTGTTTGTTGTATTGTTGGGTCAGTAGCCAGACCTGAACCTTGTAGCTCTCCCCATTGTGTCTTTTCCCCTATGCTAGCATTGTGTCCACAGTAGCACTTGTGTAGGCAGGGCAGAGTAGGACTGGCCATAGAGGGATTACTTTGACGCAGTTGGCCAGCTTAAACATGTATTGCAATATGTGTGAACCAAATATCCCTATTTGTTGCATAGTTTGCTTGAAAGGGTATATACCAGTGTGCAGAGGGTCCTTCAGAATTTCTAGAGTTAATGTGGTTACACCCCTTTAGCACCTGATGGATAAATGCATGCACTAGCTGTATGGATTTGAGCACAGGGATCTCTTGTTTATTAAGCATAAACATACCCAATATGTGACATATAAAATTGCCAAATACCAACAATTTATTCTTCATGATCTCTGCAAAATATGTATGTTTGTGAGTTTTAGCTAATTTTCAGGGCTAAAATGTACATTTTAATGTATGTGCAAAAATACAATAACAGCTCTGGTAGCAAACTACTTAAACTGTATGTGATGCTATGGAACAGTACGATTGTCATGAACACTGTTTTCACATATTTTGAATGTGTAGTTGACATTGTAACTTTTTCATTTAGATTAAAGGCTAAATTCATGTTATAATACAGTGTTTATGTATTTTGTGCAAAAACTACATCAGTATTCAGTAGAGATATATCCTTCAAACAGTAGATGGCAGTGTTTATAAGTTTGTAGCTGCATCTATGGTATACTCTATGTATTTTCTCTTAATAAAGTTTTCTGTTTTCCTTCTTGCGGTGAATCAGAAAAACACATGTGGACTGTGCACTGTATGTTCTGTAGGTCTATACTGTATACAGAATTTCTAACAGGTTATGGTCCCAGTCATAGCCAGCTACAGCAAATAAGTGCAAGATACAGCAACAGAAAACACTGCAACAGAATAAAAAAAATGGCCAGTAACACAGCTGCAACAATGCTTTAATTTGCAAACCTGACAAAGCAGAACTACCAGTCTTAGAAAATCAAGATGAAAATGTTGCTGCTAAAAGAAGGTATGTGGAAATGTATAAATAAATTCTGGCCAGAACACCCTTCTGATGAGTGGCTAGAGAAAGATCAGAAAGCTTAGAGCACAATCTCTCTTAGCACATAAGGTGATCAAATCATACATATATGTACTGTAAGTGTGAAACTGCTAAAGAAATGTGGGATGGATTACAAGAGGTGCATGAAAGTGCTAATCTCGGCAATTAACTATTTAATTAGAAAGTTATTCAAAACCAAGCTGATAAAAGGCCAGGATATGCAGGATTACACAGTGGTTGAATGCCTGAGAGGTATAGGAGAAGAAATATTAAGATGTTCATGTTGCATCACTATCACTTAGTGGTTTACCAGAAAGTTATGAAAAGCTTGTGGCAGTGCTTGATGCACGTCCAGATGATGAACTGACACTGGAATATGTTAAGGGAAAGCTTGTGGATGAATATACAGTAAGTGTAAAACAGAAAGCATTATTAGTGATGGTGCCTCTGTCACAGAATCTGCTTTAAGGATGAAAAATAGGAATAAAAAGAGTAACATGCAAGAAGACACACATGAATGCTTTTGTGTGCAAGAAACAAGGCCATTTAAAAGTAGACTGCAGAATCTGGAAAGCTAGGATGCAAAAGCAAACTAAACTACAAAAGCCAAAAGTGTGAAGGAGGAAGCAGATTTTTCTTCAGATAATGAATATGTTTTTCAATCCAAAAGTTGCATCTCATCTTTTAGGCATGGTGTGTTGATTCAGGAGCTACGAGTTACATGAAAAATTACAGAAATTTCTTTATTTACATTTACTAAAATTAAAAAAAAAAAATCACCACAGCTAATGGACAAAAAATTGAATCAGAAGGAATAGGTTTTCTTTACTGTCCTATTGCCCAGAAAGATACCTGTGAAAAATGTCCTGCATGTCCCTGCTCTTGAAACTAATCTTTTGTCAGTGAAGAAGCTCACAAAACAAGGCAACGTAGTGACCTTCCAAGGTGACAGTTATGCTATCACAAAAGGGGATGTCTTATTTGGAAAGGCTAAAATTACAGATGAACATTATCAGCTGAACTGCAATGAGGTGGTTAATACTGCCAAGGAGGAAAAACAATCAAACTACATTCACACATGACATGACTTGGGCACAGAAGGCATGACATAAAAATGAAAATAACTGAGAATGACTGTGCAAGTGGAATAATAATTAGTCCATGTGATCAAACAATGAAATGCACCAGCTGTATAAAAGGAAGAATGACAAGAAAAGCCTTTCAACAGCAGAGCTAAAAGACCTCTGGACTTAATTTCATTTAGATTTTTGTGGTTCAGTGGAAAAATTGACTCCAGGAAAGAAGAGTTATTTTCTCACTTTCTTGCAGTGAAGCAGAAAAACACATGTAGACTGTGTACTGTCTGTTCTTGCTATAGTCTCACTGGCCACTTTATTAGGTACACCTGTTCAATTGCATGGTAACACAAATTACTAATCAGCCAATCACATGGTAGGAACTCCATGCATTTAGGCATATAGATATAGTGAAGACGACTTGCTGAAGTTCAAATCGAAAAATCAGAATGGGAAAGAAAGGGGATTTTAAGTACCTTTGAACATTGTATAGTTGTTGGTGCCAGGAGGGTATTTCAAAAACTGCTGATCTACTGGGATTTTCACGCACAATCATCTCTAGGGAAATTGAGACTTATCGGACCAGGCAACGTTTTTCCAGTCTTCCATTATCCAATTTTGGACATTTCCTGTTCTTAGCTGACAGGAGTGGCACCTGATGTGGCCTTCTGCTGCTGTAGCCCATCTGCTTTAAGGTTCAACGTGTTGTGCATTCAGAGATGGTATTCTGCATACCTTGGTTGTAATGAGTGGTTATTTGAGTTACTGTTGCCTGTCTGTCATATTGAACCAGTCTGCCCATTCTCCTCAACCTCTGACATCAACAAAGCATTTTCATCCATACAACTGCCATCACTGTAAAGTTTCTCTTCTTTGGACCATTCTCTGTAAACCCTAGAGATGGTTGTGAGGGAAAATCTCAGTAGATCATCAGTTTTTTAAATAGTCAGACTAACCTGCCTGGAACCAACAGCCATGCCATGTTCAAAGTCATTTAAATAACCTTTCTTCCCCATTTTGATGCTCGGTTTGAACTTCAGCAAGTCATCTTCACCACATCTATATGGCTTAATGCATTGAGTTAGCAATTTGTGTTACCAAGCCATTGAACAGGTGTACCTAATAAAGTGGACATGAGAAAAGTATTTGGACACCTCTCCAAATCATTGGACTCAGGTGTTCCAATCACCTCCATGGCCACAGGTGTATAAAATAAAGCACCTAGGCATGCAGACCACAAACATTTGTAAATGAATGGGTCGCTCTCAGCATCTCAGTGAATTCTAGCACGGTACCAGGATAGGTTGCCACCTGTGCAATAAATCCATCCATGAAATTTCCTTGCTACTAAATACTCCACAGTCAACTGTTAGTGGTATTATAACAAAGTGAAAACAGCAAAGTGAACAACAGCAACTCAGCCATGAAGTAATAGGCCACATAAAATGACAGAGTGTGCCGATGCACACAGTGCACAGAAGTCACCAACTGTCTGCAGAGTCAATAGCTAAAGACCTTCAAACTTCATGTGGCCTTCAGATTAGCACAACAACAGTGCGTAGAGAGCTTCATGGAATGGGTTTTCATAGCCAAGCAGTGGCATCCAAGCCTTACATCATCAAGTGCAATGCAAAGCGTCGGATGCAGTGGTGTAAATTACACTGCCACTGGACTCTAGAGCAGTGAAGACGTGTTCTCTGGAGTGATGAATTACACTTCTCTGTCTGGTAATCTGATTGATGTGTCTGAGTTTTGCGGTTGCCAGGATAACAGTACTTGCCTAACTGTATTGTGCCAAGTGTAAAGCTTGGTAAAGGGGGGATTATGGTGTGGGCTTGTCTTTCAGGGGTTGGGCTTGGCCCCTTAGTTCCAGTGAAGGGAACTCTTAAGGCGTCAGCATACCAAGATATTTCAGACAATTTCATGATCCCAACTTTGTGGGAACAGTTTGGGGATGACCCCTTCTTGTTCCAACATGACTGCACACCAGTGCACAAAGCAGGGTCCATAAAGACATGGATGAGTGAGTTTGGGGTGGAAGAACTTGACTGGCCTGCACAGAGTCCTCACGCCAACACAACAGAACACCTTTGGGATGAATTAGAGTGAAGACTGTGAGCCAGGCCTTCTCATCTGACATCAGTGCCTGACCTCACCTCTGGAAGAATGGTCAAACATTCCCATAGACACACTCCTAAACCTTGTTGACACCCTTCCCAGAAGAGTTGAAGCTGTTATAGCTGCAAAGGGTGGGTCAACTCAATATTGAACCCTACGGACTAAGACTGGTATGCCATTAAAGTTCATGTGCATGTACAGGCAGGCATCCCAATACTTTTGGCAATATAGTTGTAATGCCTATGAAATGTGCTGGCCTTGGGCCCTTGGTTTCCTTGGGGATTTTTACAGTAAAGCATCGCTGCCCATATGCGAGAAGCATGGGGAATGACATACTGTAACGTCATTCCCTAGGCTAAGGGAAACTTACAGTCACAAGATATAGCTAGAATTGGGCTGCTTATATTAGATAAGACTTGTTTGTGCAGTTAGAAATGTTTAGAAAAGTCCGTTACTCTATCTAGCCCCCGGCTGGCGGGCTTATTGCCATAAGGTTTAAACATTTTGAACTTAGAGAAAGCTTAGATGGCAGTATGTAGATAAGAGTTTGATCATGTGTTTATTAGGCCTGCTAGATAGCATGATAGTAATAAGTGACTGGGTGTGACTCTGTTACCTCACAGAACCTTCCAGTGTTATCTGAAACAGAGCATCTTGACGCGGGTGAGGCGCCGCCCAATCTGGGATTGTGGCCAGAAGCACTGAGTGAGGTATTTAGGAGAGGCCTGGACACAATGCGATCAGAAGCCATCCCACGCATGAGGGAATGCTCTGACGCCGGGACTTTTGCTGAAGCTGCATGGACTCATCAGTAGGTTGTGCTCCGGGCTTCTCCATGATCTCCTGTGCACTGTGGTTCGATGAGGCCTGTTCCTTTCCTTCTTCCCGTAGCGTTGGTAATGAATTAATTCTATGCTGTGATGCTGTCAAAAGGTATGTTTATTTCATGCTGTAATACTCACATTACTATTGATGTGTGTTATTATGCAGATTGTGATGACCATAAGAAATATCCTCTTGTGTGTTGTGTGATAATAAAAGTGGAGGTTTTGACAGTGCAAGAACACTGCAGTTGGATTCTGTTATTTTTTGGGATGCTGAGTGAATGCTGCATGATGTGCCAGGGCAGTGTTAGACTTGGTAGTGTGTCCCTCACAAGCTTAGAAACTATGGTGTGAGTGCTGGTTTTGATCATACCTGTGCAGTGTGTGTGACTTGCTCTTGGTTTTTGTGTCCAGCTTTGCATTACATTAATATAAATATATATATATATATATATACATAATTTTTAACAATTTACCTTTTATGTAAAATAATAAATTTGCAGGAAAAAAAGTTTGCATTTTTTAATTTTTTTTTTACACAAGACCCTTTAAAGCATTGATCGCGGATGCAATGCCAGGCAAAATCTCCTGAAAAATCTCAGTACATTGTCTGCTCGTACAGTCAGGCAGTTACTGAATTGCAGGGAGAATCAGTGAAGTATGAGAGCGCTCACCACTGCCCTCGCAGTTCATTGGCCGTTGCCCACCACTTGTAGTTCATCCATTCATAGAGCTCCGAGGATGAATGATGCGACCATGTGGGCGGATCCCCACACAGCCACACTGTTTTTAAATTGTGACAGCGGGCCTTGAGAGAAGATCCCCTGCTCACTGTCACAGGGAGGGAGGGAGATCAGGGGGAGAGGAGGCAGGAGCAGGAACATGTTACATGTTCCATCCTAATTACAGGTGGAACATGTAATATATTCCAAAAGTGAACTTAGCTTTTAAATATAGAAAAAAAAACTTTTTAAAGGGATTGTAAAGGTTTTTATTTTGTAAAAATACAAAATATTGTCGGTAGTAGTGAGCAAAGAAATACATTCTGATCACAATGGGAGTGGTTGCATTTTCTGGTTTTTGAGTTAGCATCAAACAAGCATAAATTAGCAAAAAGTATGAGCAATATATAAAAAAAAAAAACAGTCCCTAGACAATCTGGAAGAAATTGTCCAGTATGCTCCAAATCTAGTTACATAGAGCGTAAAAATCCATTAATAGTCATTGTAATAAATGGAAACTCAAGTAAGGGAATGAAAATAAAAAAGAGGATAGGCTAGATTTGGGTAGGGTTAGGCAAAAGAATCTAAATATGAAGTGGAGGGGTTGGCTTATGGATCGAGCAAAGATCAAGGGGAGGTAATTATCAAACCAAGGTTGCCAGATTTTAGATGCTTAGGGATATGGTCTAATACCTTGGCTTCTGTCCTTCTATGAATCATAGTTTGCATAACCTGCTGTTTTAATTTGAAAGTGGAAAGACTGGGTTTCTTCCAAGCTTTTGCTATATTTTGGAAGATGTGATGACATAGAGGGGAATTTAACCTCCTCAATACAGGATACTTTCACCCCTTTCCTGTCAAGGCCAATTTCCAGCTTTCAGCGCTATCACATTTTGAATGACTCAGTCATGCAACACTGTACCCAAATAAAAATTTGGGTTATCGTTTTTTGAGAGAAATAGAGCTTTCTTTTGGTGGTTTTTAATCATCACTGAGTTTTTGTTATTTTTTGCTAAATAAACAAAAAGACGAAAAATGAAAACAATTAAGCATTTTAACAAATTATTTCTCACGTACGGCATAGGCATTCTTGCAATTACACCCCAAAGGGGTTAACATCTGTCAGTATCCCAGTGCAGAGCATCTGCAATAGTGTCCCAGTGCACATCAACATCTGTCACAGTTTCCCAATGCACAACAACATCTGCAATAGTGTCCAGTGGATCATCACCATTTGTCAGTGTCCCATTACAGAACATCTGCTTGGTGCACTGGTGATAGATGGCTGCACAGTGTGTGATCTGTGTGTAACTTAACAATTATAATCAGCAGTTATTCACAGATCCCTGACAAACTGCCGAGTTCCGCTTTCCTTCTTCTCACTCCTGCTCTCTGTGTGAGGAGAAGGAGAGCTGATCACCAGCCATGTGTTGTTTTTTTACATGCTTTTCTACAATGACTGTGATTCGATGCAGCCATCACATGATCACAAGTGCCAAGGAGATCTCCAGATCGGGGATGCGCTGTGTCAAAGGGACATCACTCGATCACACCACTGCATGGTTCAGGAGTGGGAGGATATATGGCCAGATGGGAAGTGGTTAATTTGAGTTCTGGATAGGTCTGTAGGGCACTGGTTCAACAGAATTACCACAGGATACAGGGAAAGTGAGAGCTATGCTAAAGTAGAGAGTGTCTGCAATACCTCACCCCAAAACTGGGTAGCTATTGGGCAGGACCACCAAACATGGCAAAGAGTACCTAAGTCTGGAAAGCCTCTAAACCAGTTGGGGGCAAGGGTAGGATGGACAATTTTTTTTTTAACCCTTGCTGGGATCATTTACCACCTAGTGAGAACTTTATAATCGGCCTCTAAGGCCTGTATATTTATAGTGAAAATTTGCTGAATTGCCACCACTCCAGTGCACAAGATCCAGTGAGAGGTCAAGATCAATGACCCAGCGATTAGTATACATGGGAGGGTGGAGTTGGGGGGGGAATTTAGGTGTCTGTACAGTTTGGAAATCAGTCCTGTTGCATGGGGATCAGACTGACAGATTTGCTTGAATTGCGTGAGGGAATTCAAGGATGCGTAACCCTTTATATAAGTGGAGTAGGAGTGAGAGATTTAGAGCTATTTAAATAACTGCAAGTTAGGAATCTTGTACTTTTTTTTTTAATAATAAAAATGTTATATTTACCTGCTCTGTGCAATGCGGCTCTTGGCTCCTCTTATCCGTGTACCTCCATGGGAAGCAAATTCCTATGGTGCACACATGCCAGCTTGCACCCAAGCTGGGCTGCATGTGTCTGTTGACACACACAGTGCGGCTTGGCCCTGTCCCCAGGCTCTCTCTTCAGAGGATTTAATTAACAGCAGCAGGAGCTTGTGACTCTCACTGAGTTCTGAGAGAAGAGAGAACAGCACTGGTGTTCTCGAGAACAAGACTGGATTGAGATCGGGCTCAGGCAAGTATGAAAGGGGGCTTGCTGGGAGTTAATCATGAAAGGGGTTTTACCCTAATACAGAGTATGCATTAAAGTAAAAATCCTTTAGCCTTTATAACCACCTTAAGTTAAAGTGGGGTTCCACCCAAAAGGGGAAGTTCCGCTTTAATGCTTTGCCGTGATCGCCTAGACGATCGCTGTCAAATTCGGGTACCCGCTTCCCAAAGGTACCAATCCTTAATGGGGAGCGGGGGGCTCCCCATTAAGGATTGGTACCTTTGGGAAGCGGGTACCCGAATTTGACAGCGATCGTCTAGGCGATCAGAAGGGGAAGTTGTCCTCCCTCCCTCCTCGTAGTCTTCTGGGACAGGTGACAGGTCCCAGAAGACTACGGGGCCACTCACAAAGCACAGCGCTTCTCGCACATGTGCAGTAGGCATTCAGCTGTGAAGCAACAAGCTGTCACAGCCGGGTACCCACACTAAAGATGCAGGCGCCAGGGAGAGAAGATGGCCTGTGAAACCAGCGATGGTGATGACACCGCTGGACCGAGGGACAGGTAAGTATCTGTATTTTAAAAGTCTTCAGCTACAGTTTTTGTAGCTGCTGACTTAGATTTTTTTTTTTAGATGGAACTCCGCTTTAAGTAGTTTTGGGTGCAACAACTGGGTTTTTGTTTTTTTAAAAATAGGTCAGGATTAAACTGTGAAAGTAGCAGCCACAACAGGTCTAAAAGCTATTGGAATGTTTACTCAATAAATGAAAAAAACTAAAACCCTTAGTGAGGTCCCCAAAAAATCTACAAAATTGATTATGTATATGTTTTTGGCAGCGAGAATCATTATTTCAAAATATTGGAAGCAATCGGTGGTGCCACTATAGTAAGAGTAAAACATTTGATAAAATGTGGGACCTGTGGATTCAATACTTGTCTGTTCCTTAACAAGTCCCTTGCTGACCCTCTTATTTTAGTCTTTACTTTCTTTTTCTTTCTTTCTTTTCTTTCTTTAAATCTGGTACTTTTTCATCTTCTTGGTGACTTAATTACTATTGCATTGCTGTTACTACAGTTCTGTTATAGTAAATATTTTACCCCTTTATAGTTACATAGTTAGTCTGGCTGAAAAAAGACAAACTATGAAAAAAATTAATCCAGTTCAACCATTAAAAAAAAAAAAGTTATAATCCTATACCCACAGTTGATCCAGAGGAAGGAAAAAAACCCAGCAAAGCATGATCCAATTTGCTACTGCAGGGAAAACAATTCCTTCCTGAACACCCAAGAGGCAATCGGATATTCCCTGGATCAACTTTACCTATAAATGTTAGTATCCAGTTATATTCTGTGTATCTAAGAAAGAATTCAGGCCTTTTTTAAAGCAATCCACTGAGCAGGCCAGAACCAACTCTTGAGGGAGTCTATTCCACATTTTCACAGCTCTCACTGTGAAGAAATCTTTCCGTGTTTGGAGATTAAATTTCTTTTCCTCCAGATGTAGAGTGTCCCCTTGTCCTCTGTGATGACCTCAGGGTGAATAGCTCTACACCGAGTTCACTATATAAACCACTGATGTATTTATACATGTTGATCATATCCCCCCTTAATCTCCTCTTCTCAAGAGAGAATAAATTCAGTTCCTCTAATCTTTCCTCATAGCTGAGCTCCTCCATGCCTCTTATCAGTTTGGTTGCCCTTCTCTGTATTTTCTCCAGTTCCCCAATGTTCTTTTTGTGAATTGGTGCCCAAAACTAAACTGCATATTCCAGATGAGGTCTTACTAATGATTTGTACCGGGGTAAAATTCTCTCTCTCTCTCTCTCTCTCTCTCTCTCTCTCTCTCTCTCTCTCTCTCTCTCTCTCTCTCTCTCTGGAGTATACCTCTTTTAATACAAGAGAGGATTTTGCTTGCTTTAGAAACCACAGCTTGGCATTGCATGCTATTATTAAGCTTGTGATCTACCAGAACTCCCAGATCCTTCTCCACCATTGATTCCCCCATTTGTACCCCCTGTTCTCAAGAATTTACCTATGGGTCAAACTGGTGATTAGAACTCCCCTTTCAAAACAAATGTTGTTCTACATTATGATGTTATCTAAGTTTGCTGTAGACCAGTTTTGTGGTTACTGACATTCTGAAGATGTCTGCTCATCATACTTATACCCTATGATGTATACCAGAGGGACCTCTGGCATTGGGGCTTGAAGTCTGAGGATCTTTTGATTTCTTGATCCTTGATGTATTCTCATTCTTGTTGTAATGGTATCTTGAGAGCCTCATGCTACTTTTTATGACAATTTCTATTGTTGTAGCCCCATTATCCTCAAGTGGTAGTAAACTCTAACCAAATAACAAAATGTGCTAATATGCATCGTATAAGGACTTACCTCAGAATTAAGCACTACAGCAGTGCGCTGTCACCTCTGCAGAGGCTTCCATCTTCAACCGGCCTTCCTTCTAGGTTCATGGGCTGCAGCCACAGATCGCAGCCCTGAAAGAACAGCATGAGTATGCCGTTCCTTGCACCGGTGATGTTACTGGCTGCAGCTAACTAGAATATTTCCTAAATGGTGCATGTTTAGTAGATATTCATTTTAATTGGCTTTATTTTTAGCTTTATTATAAGCTTACCTGTAGGTAAAATTAATAAATGCGAGTTTACTACCACTTTAATAAAAACATTGAAATATAAAACAAAAGCCCTTAACTTCATACAAATTGACCATGGACACAACAGTGCCTTTTCCCTCTAAGCGTTGTTTTAAAAAAGAATGATAACCCTATCTAAAAGTCCATTTTACCTTCCTGTGCCAATCTAGCCCAGAGTTTTCTCCTCTTACTGTATGTTTACTTCCTGGTTTGGGTATCTCTTTGGGTGGCCACGTGAATGCCTGCTGGATGTCCTGAATAACCAAGCATCATGCATCCATTGTTCCCTTTTAGTCCTATTGAGGCTCTATTGGCTCTGTTTTCTTTCTTGATTCTTGATCACTGTTACTTGGTGGTGAGAGTAGTGGCTGAAGTAACTCTGCCTTAAGATAACCCTGTTCAGCTTCCAGAAAGAAAATTTCTTCTTGTGATGCAAAATTAAGTGATAAGTGGAGCAAGCCTTTATTTAATAAGTGTAATGACAAGTTGGTGTTTAAAAATTCCCCTGCTGCCTGTAAAGAGTATCTCTCCATCATTAAAGAGGACATTTCTTCCATGTCTCAGGCTCTTAGATCCATGTTTTCAAATCTTAGATCCCTGAGCTAACCATCTACTGTGTCATCTGTTTAGTTTCAAGGTTTCCTGAAAGAAACAGAAATGGAGGAGGAGGACATTGATGCCCTTGGAGTTTAGTGATGCTGCCTCCTTGAGGTGTACAGAGGACAAAGATAGTAAAACCTTCAGATTTAATCTTTCTCTGAAAAAATAAGGATGATCTTTTAAAGGAGATTTATGAGACCTTAGCCATTCAGGAGAAACAAGTGTCATTGTGTCTCTATGACTGCATGTATCAGACCTTAAGGAAGACAAATGGTTTGTTTTTCCTGTCCAAGGGGCTCTTACTGAGTTGATTAGGAAAGAGTGGCTTGATCATGAGAAAATAACATTAATTTACTGAAGGCTTAAAGTGTTACTAAACCTACAACAGTAAAATCAGTCGGTATATGCAGTAAAGCATGCTTGTTATACTCGCTGTGGGATTTAAGGGGTTAGTCCACTGCATTGTATAAAAACGATGTTTTATCCTGTTTTCTCTGATCCTCCCCTTCTTCCACATTCCCCATTTCATCTCCTAAAAGAACAGATCCTCAGGGACACTCTGCACATACTCAATTTGGTGTGCATGGGTGGAGTTTTTTTTCTTTTTCTTGCAAGAATGCATGTGATCAACACAGGGTCAATCAGCACTGTCCAGACAGAGGATCAGGGGTCATTCAATCTCATAGGGCAATAAGCGGAGAATGAAAACTCCTCCTACAAACTTAAACCAGTGCTCTGCTGGACATTGATAGAAGTCACAAGACTGCTCTAACTGCTGATAGGAAAACTTATTTAGCAGTTTATATTTACTAAAATAATTAAATTTCCATGTTCTATGTACTGTGGGAGATCAGGTATAGTGAATGCAGAGTCCTGTGTTTAGTAACACTTTAAATGCAGATTTCTTTTACCCTTCTCTTGGAACAAAATGCCTAAATCGAATGGAGCATTTTCCCAAGTTTCTAAATCTACAGATTTGTCACTTAAAGATGTGGACATTTTTTAAATCCCATGAATAAAAGAATGAATATCCTGCTTAAATGTGGGTGTGTGCTATCACCAATCTCAGCTATGGCTACTACATGTCCAGCATGTAACCTGGAATTTTGGCCTTCCCGGATGCAGATGTATTTAATTATTTACTTACCCGCAGGTAACAAATTCTGAAGTCTCTTAACCTCCTATAAATGACAACAGGTTTTACTGCATACACCTCAGTTGAATCAGTTAAATAAAAAGTGTGTCCAAAGCTTGTTCGGTAATTTTGCACTCCTGTGACCCAGAAACAGCCGACAGTGCACTAAAGCTATAAAATGAAAAAATGCAGCGCTAATTATAAAATAACAAAAAAGTAAAAATAAAGCCCATATAAGTCAACAAATGAATGGAAGCAGGTGCATGAAAAGATTTCAATCCAAAAACCGTCACCATACACCCAAAACAGATTGGCCTCTTACCAGACAATTTTACCATACAAAACTGGTCAGCAAGTGCAATGTGATATAACATCAATACAACAAACGATCCTCAGTATCAATTCTCTCCAAGATGGTCAGGGAATGAGTACAAAGACCCAAGGGTAGAGCCTTGGTGTGTGACGTCACCGTGCTCTGGAGGGACGGTGGCCATCTTGTTGGTTTGAAGCTTTCTGTTTTTCAAAGCTGGTTATCTTACACCTTGATGTACGTGGAACTTAAATAAATTTGCCAAAGTATATTATAATTACTACACTATGAGTTGCCTTTTCTTTTTTACTAATTCCTTGACAGTTGGATGGGAGTTTCTTCTATTTGGAGATCTTTAAAGGTGGAGAAGTCATCTTTCATCCTAGAGAGAATTTCTACTGAGGATCGTTTGCTGTATTGATGTTATATCACACTACGCCTGCTGACAGGTTTTGTACAGCCAAGTTGTCTGGTAAAAGGCCAATCTGTTTCAGGTGTATGGTGACGGTTTTTGGATCAAAATCCTTTTATGCACCTGCTTCCATTCATTTGTGGACTTACAGTGGGGCAAAAAAGTATTTAGTCAGCCACCAATTGTGCAAGTTCTCCCACTTAAAAAGATGAGAGAGGCCTGTAATTGGCATCATAGGTAGACTTCAACTATGAGAGACAAAATGAGAAAAAAAATCCAGACAATCACATTGGCTGAATTGGAAAGAATTTATTTGCAAATTATGGTGGAAAATAAGTATTTAGTCAATATCAAAAGTTCATCTCAATACTTTGTTATATATCCTTTGTTGGCAATGACAGAGGTCAAATGTTTCCTGTAAGTCTTCACAAGGTTGGCACACACTGTTGCTGGTATGTTGGCCCATTCCTCCATGCAGATCTCCTCTAGAGCAGTGATGTTTTGGGGCTGTCGCTGGGCAACACGGACTTTCAACTCCCTCCAAAGGTTTTCTATGGGGTTGAGATCTGGAGACTGGCTAGGCCACTCCAGGACCTTGAAATGCTTCTTACGAAGCCACTCCTTAGTTGCCCGGGCGGTATGTTTGGGATCATTGTCATGTTGGAAGACCCAGCCACTTTTCATCTTCAATGCCCTCGCTGATGGAAAGAGGTTTGCACTCAAAATCTCACGATACATGGCCCCATTCATTCTGTCCTGTACATGGATCAGTCATCCTGGTCCCTTTGCAGAGAAACAGCCCCAAAGCATGATGTTGCCACTCCCATGCTTCACAGTAGGTATGGTGTTCTTTGGATGCATTCTCTCTCCTCCAAACACGACGAGTTGTGTTTCTACCAAACAGTTCTATTTTGGTTTCATCTGACCATATGACATTCTCCCAATCCTCTTCTGGATCATCCAAATGCTCTCTAGCAAACTTCAGACGGGCCCGGACATGTACTGGCTTAAGCAGGGGGACACGTCTGGCACTGCAGGATCTGAGTCCCTGGCGGCGTAGTGTGTTACTGATGGTAGCCTTTGTTACGTTGGTCCCAGCTCTCTGCAGGTCATTCACTAGGTCCCCCCGTGTGGTCCTGGGATTTTTGCTCACCATTCTTGTGATCATTTTGACCCCACGGGGTGAGATCTTGCGTGGAGCCCCAGATCGAGGGAGATTATCAGTGGTCTTGTATGTCTTCCATTTTCTAAGTATTGCTCCCACAGTTGATTTGTTCACACCAAGCTGCTTGCCTATTGCAGATTCAGTCTTCCCAGCCTGGTGCAGGTCTACAATTTTGTTTCTGGTGTCCTTCGACAGCTCTTTGGTCTTCACCATAGTGGAGTTTGGAGTGTGACTGTTTGAGGTTGTGGACAGGTGTCTTTTATACTGATAACAAGTTCAAACAGGTGCTATTGATACAGGTAATGAGTGCAGGACAGAGGAGCCTCTTAAAGAAGAAGGTACAGGTCTGTGAGAGCCAGAAATCTTGCTTGTTTGTAGGTGACCAAATACTTATTTTCCACCATAATTTGCAAATAAATTCTTTCCAAATCAGCCAATGTGATTGTCTGGATTTTTTTTCTCATTTTGTCTCTCATAGTTGAGGTCTACCTATGATGCCAATTACAGGCCTCTCTCATCTTTTTAAGTGGGAGAACTTGCACAATTGGTGGCTAACTAAATACTTTTTTGCCCCACTGTATATGGACTTTATTTTGACTTTTATGCAATTTTTAATTTTATATGATAACATTGCCTTTATATGTGCAAGCTGCTTTTACTTTGTTTTATTATATTTCTTTGTGGTTTAATATCTGAGCGCAAGTGTTGTTATAGAGAGTGCACTAAAGCTCACTGTCAGCTGACGTCACAGAGCCATTCAAATCTCTGAATATACAGGTAAAACTCGAAAAATTAGAATATCGTGCAAAAGTTATTTTATTTCAGTAATGCAACTTAAAAGGTGAAACCAATATATGAGATAGACTCATTACATGCAAAGCAAGATAGTTCACGCCATGATTTGTCATAATTGTGATGATTATGGCTTACAGTTTATGAAAACCCCAAATCCACAATCTCAGAAAATTAGAATATTACATGCAATCAATAAAACAAGGATTGTACATAGAACAATATCGGACCTCTGAAAAGTATAAGCATGCATATGTACTCAGTACTTGGTTTGGGCCCCTTTTTCAGCAATTACTTCCTCAATGCGACATGGCATGGAAGCTATCAGCCTGTGGCACTGCTGAGGTGTTATGGAAGACCAGGATGCTTCAATAGCAGCCTTCAGCTGTTCTGCATTGTTCGGTCTCATGTCTCTCATCTTTCTCTTGGCAATGCCCCATAGATTCTCTATGGGGTTCAGGTCAGGCGAGTTTGCTGGCCAATCAAGCACAGCAATCCCACGGTCATTGAACCAGGTTTTGGTACTTTTGGCAGTGTGGGCAGGTGCCAAGTCCTGCTGGAAAATGAAGTCAGCATCCCCATAAAGCTCGTCTGCAGAAGGAAGCATGAAGTGCTCCAAAATCTCCTGGTAGACCGCTGCGTTGACCCTGGATTTAATGAAGCACAGTGGACCAACACCAGCAGATGACATGGCTCCCCAAATCAACACAGACTGTGGAAACTTCACACTGGACTTCAAGCATCTTGCAGTGTGTGCCTCTCCATTCTTCCTCCATACTCTGGGTCCTCTGGAGCGGCTTGACAAGAGGAATACGACATTTGAAGCCCATGTTCAGGATCCGTCTGTGTGTGGTGTCTCTTGATGCACTGACTCCAGCCTCCGTCCACTCCTTGTGAAAGTCCCCAACATTTTTGAATGGCCTTTTCCTGACATTCCTCTCCAGACTGCGGTCATTCCTGCTGCTTGTGCACCTTTTTCTTCCACACTTTTCCCTTCCACATAACTTTCTATTAATGTGCTTTGATACAGCACTTTGGGAACATCCAACGTCTTTTGCAATTACCTTTTGAGGCTTTCCTTCCTTATGGAGGGTGGCAATGAGGGTTTTCTGCACAACTGTCAGGTCAGCAGTCTTTCCCATGATTGTGATTCCTACTGAACCAGACTGAGAGACCATTTAAAGGCTCAGGAACCCTTTGCAGGTGTTATGGCTTAATTAGCTGATTAGAGTGGGACACTTTGAGCCTAGAATATTGCACCTTTTCACAATATTCTAATTTTCTGATATTATGGATTTGGGGTTTTCATGAGCTATAAGCCATAATCATCACAATTATGACAAATCATGGCGTGAACTATCTTGCTTTGCATGTAATGAGTCTATCTCATATATTAGTTTCACCTTTTAAGTTGCATTACTGAAATAAATGAACTTTTGCATGATATTCTAATTTTTCGAGTTTCCCCTGTATCTGGACAACAATATTGGGATCCACCCAGATGTTTGACTGGAAGCTGGCTCAACTTCTCCGCATGGCACTGAGAACCTGAGCAAGCCGCTCCCACCCCCTCCACAGCCTGATGACTGACAGCCACTGCTCTGTGCTCTGAGAGGACCCAAGCACTGAATAATCAGTGGTCATGTGATCACTCAGTCATCGAGCTTAGAGATAGCAGGGAACAGCTGCAGTTTCAGACTGATACTGCAGCCATATAGGTGAGTATGTTTGTTTGTACTTCCTGCACTTCTACTTTAAGATGTCAGCAAAATTTGCAGCCCCTTTTCATTCTTCCTGCAGGGATTTCTGGCCTAAATCCTGAACGGGTGACCCAGCTTCTAAGTATGCCTTTGTGGCATCCTGTTTGCAGGAGATTTACTGCTTGGGCCTAACTTGGAAACAAATAAGAAGAAAGCCTTTCTGATGAAAAGGAAGAAAGTGCCAACAAAATGTTTCTTTCATGGCCAAACACCCAAATACAAGGTTCCAAGGAGTCTGGCCAGAAAAAGTCCCAATGACTGGCCGGGTGTGGTAGGAGAAAACCTGGGGCTCTGACTATCACAGTAACACAGCATTACCCACTCAATGTACATTCAGAGGCTCATAGGAGAAGGCTACTGTCTAGATTTTTCAAGGTTTTTTTTTCACTTCTCCCTCGAAGGATCCTATAAAGACTTCAACACTTTTGTTAATTTTGGGAAAGATGGTCTAGGTCAGTGATGGCGAACCTTTTTGAGCCCGAGTGCCCAAACTGCAACCCAAAACCAACTTATTTCTTTCAAAGTGCCAACACTGCAATGAAACCTGAATATCGAGCTTTTGGTTTAGAAAAAACAACTCGTACAGTAGTGCAAACTAATTAACAGTACAGGGATGACCAGAGACTGCGGACACAGTACAGGGATGACCAGGGACTGCGGACACAGTACAGGGATGACCAGAGACTGCGGACACAGTACAGGAGATGACCAGAGACTGTGGACAGTACAGGGATGACCAGAGACTGCGGACACAGTACAGGGATGACCAGAGACTGCGGACACAGTACAGGGATGACCAGAGACTGCGGACAGTACAGGGATGACCAGAGACTGCGGACAGTACAGGGATGACCAGAGACTGCAGACACAGTACAGGGATGACCAGAGACTGCGGACACAGTACAGGGATGACCAAAGACTGCGGACACAGTACAGGAGATGACCAGAGACTGCGGACAGTACAGGGATGACCAGAGACTGCGGACACAGTACAGGAGATGACCAGAGACTGCGGACACAGTACAGGGATGACCAGAGACTGCGGACACAATACAGGGATGACCAGAGACTGCGGACATAGTACAGGAGATGACCAGAGACTGCGGACAGTACAGGGATGACCAGAGACTGCGGACAGTACAGGGATGACCAGAGACTGCGGACACAGTACAGGAGATGACCAGAGACTGCGGACAGTACAGGGATGACCAGAGACTGCGGACAGTACAGGAGATGACCAGAGACTGCGGACACAGTACAGGAGATGACCAGAGACTGCGGACACAGTACAGGAGATGACCAGAGACTGCGAACAGTACAGGAGATGACCAGAGACTGCGGACAGTACAGGGATGACCAGAGACTGCGGACACAGTACAGGGATGACCAGAGACTGCGGACACAGTACAGGGATGACCAGAGACTGCGGACACAGTAGAGGGATGACCAGAGACTGCAGACACAGTACAGGGATGACCAGAGACTGCAGACACAGTACAGGGATGACCAGAGACTGCAGACACAGTACAGGGATGACCAGAGACTGCGGACAGTACAGGGATGACCAGAGACTGCGGACAGCACAGGGATGACCAGAGACTGCGGACAGCACAGGGATGACCAGAGACTGCGGACAGTACAGGAGATGACCAGAGACTGCGGACAGTACAGAGATGACTGCTGACCTTTGGGGAGGGGGAGCGAGTACCTGAATTTGACAGGTACCCGCTCTTACTTCCGCAGAGTTTTTTTTTTTATCTTACCTGTTCCTTTATCCAGCCGCGCGCTGTCTTCCCGGCTTCTGTAGTGTGGGCGCTCGTCGGACAGCCGGATGCCCAGTGCGCATGCGCGAGAAGCGCTGCGCTTTGTGATTGGTCCGGCGGCTTCTGGGATCTGTCATGTGTCCCAGGTACCGCCTTACCATTCACAAAGAGCACTGCTTCTTGTGCATGCGCACTTGGGACCCGGCTGTCACGCACACTACAGCCGGGAAGACAGCGCGCCGCTGGATTCTCCTGGCGTGCCCACAGATAAGGCTCGGCGTGCCGGCTGTGGCACGCGTGCCACGGGTTCGCCATCACTGGTCTAGGTGAATTTGGGTTTCTACTCACATATAGTACAGAAACCATCAGGCAAATTTAATCTCATTCTCAGCCTGAGACCTTTGCATAAGTTCATAACGTACAAGAAATTCTAGAAGAAAGGCTAAATAAAGATACCAGTCTATCCAGTTCAATCTGAGTGCGTGTGTGACTATTGCTTTACATATCCATGTAGATCATGTTCACTAAGAAACACATTCAAAAGTTTTTTTAACTTATCTACACTCTCCGCTGACACCATCAACTGTGTAAATCATTCCTCATCCTTACCGCTCTAACAATAAAGAATCCCTTCCATGGACAATCTCCTCTTTTGCTTCCTGAGATGAGCAACTCACGAAAGATCTAGCTGTAACAATTTTTTTCTGCATAGCCTAGGGTGGATGATAAACTTGGAGAAGTCCAGTTCTGTTTCCCAAAAAGATATATCTAACAGAAAAAAAATCAAGAAGGCGATGACTGCTTGAGCCGCTTTCCAGTGCAATTTAATCTCCATGCTCACAGCAATATCCAACTTGGCTTGATGTCAGTCTCCATTCTGGTTGTTCAGTGAGCAAAATCCAACCTCTCGGTCCCACAGTTTTGTGTCTTAAGGTCTGAGACAGAGAGCTGGGTTCTTTGGACAGGAAAGAGCTTTTGCATAGAAGGAAAAAGGTGTACTGCTACCCCAAAGGAGCTATTAGACTTTGGGCCTATTTCCCCCACACAGCACCCACAGCCAGGCAAAAGGAATTTTCCACACACTCCATTTGGCTCAAGAAACAGGCTAGAGATTTTGGTTTTCTGGTGCTTATTTTGGGAACTGGGGTAGGTGGGATGCCTCGAGACTGAAGAAACGTGTAAACTCCAAACAAATGAATCAGGAACTTCTTAAGACTCTAACTGCTAAAGCCCAGCTGAACTATACTGCACACCAGTGGGAGTAATGGTGCAACTGAAATAAAGATAATGCTCCAAAAGTCAGTAGTGAAGAGTCAGCTCCTGGCTGTATTGCTGCTCTAGACCCATATGTTGGGGTCATCTTCTATCTCTGTCAGCAGTCCACCTTAAGGAATCTCTAAATCTTGTGGCAGATTACTTGAGTTGCGATCAAATGTGAGAATTAGAATACTCACTAAATCAGGGAATGTTGCTCTTGATAGTCAAGGAATGAGATTTCTCTCAGATGGATCTATTTGTCAACCAGGACAATGCCAAAGTTTCATCTTTCTCTTCTTTCTCCAGGGAGAGCATGGCAATGGGAATAGATGCACTAGCCCACCCCTGTTCTTTTCATCTTTGTTACGTGTTCCTTTCATTTAAGCTAATACCTCTAGTCCTGAGAAAGTTTGAAAAAGGGAACAACCTTTTTGGCCCAGGAGGCATTGGTTCTCCAGTATTTTCTGTCTTTTTCAGGAACATCCCTTGATGTTTGCAGCCAGGCAAGATCTTGTCTTTCAGGGCCCAGTGTTTTACCATAAAGTGCAAACCCTGAAATTGGCCTGCTGTCTCAGGAAAAAATCCTGAAAGCTAAAGAGCTGTCAGGTACCGTAATCAGCACTCTCCCTTCCAGCATAAAAAAAAAGTTACTCAAGTCATTTAAGGGAAATGTGGAATTTCTTCTCTTCCTGGTGCAGATTCCTTCCATCTTAGCATTTCTACAAGATGGGGTAGATCAGGGTCTCACCATAAGCAAGATGAGGGTACAAGTGACAGCATTAAGTATTTTTTTTTTTTTTGCACAAAAGCTAACTAAGGATATGCTAACAGGCATATTCTTTAAAGCCCTTTCCAGATCAAGGCCAATTCAATTTAAGTGTTTTCCTAAATGGGCTCTCTCCTTAGCTCTTCAGGGACTAATCAAAATGTACCTCAATACTGGGGACTATCCCAAGGTCCTTACTCTCAAGATGACCCTCCTGGTGGCTATTACTTTAGCAAGATGTATCAGTGAGCAGCAAGCCTTGCCATTAAGGATCATTTCCTTCAAAGTTTTGAAGGCAGATTAGTTCTAAAAATTAATCTGGGCTTGCTGGCCAAAGTGTCCTTTATTTTTATCATTCTTAGTATATTGTGCTGCCTTCTTTTTGTCCCCATCCAACCAAAAAAATGGAAAAAGAATTTCATCTTCTGGACATCAGATTTTGTGAAGTGAGCTATCTAAAGCTGACTAGCAACTTTAGGAGGCCCTATTTGTCCCACATTCAGGCAGTAGAAAAGAATGTCAAGCCTTCAAAAATACTATTGGATCAAACAGGTGATCTCTGAAGCTTATAGGCCCTAGAAAAAACATATTTTTTCTTATTGTGTCTTTTTTGTGAAATGGCCCATTATACTAGAGCGTTATCTACTTCTTAGACAGAACGAGCTGGTGCCACACTAGACCAAATCTGTTGGTCTGTGACATGGTCAATCTACTTCTTTAGACATTATCATCTGGACCTCTTATTCACTTAATCCTTTGGTAGAAAGGTTCTTCTATTTCAATATTTTTATTAAAGAAGTTTTTGTTTTTATAATACAACAAGCTCATGATATGCCCACGCAGGGGCAGAGCAGAACAATAACATACATAAGCAGATACAAGTCAGCAGGGTGTATTAGCCAAATACCGGAACGTCCAATGACATCAAGGAGGGACGGCAAAAAGCCGAACCAAATACAGCCAGGCCCATAAATATTGGGACATCGACACAATTCTAACATTTTTGGCTCTATACACCACCACAGTGGATTTGAAATGAAACAAACAAGATGTGCTTTAACTGCAGACTGATTTACATCCAAATCAGGTGAACAGTGTAGGAATTACAACAGTTTGCATATGTTCCTCCCACTTGTTAAGGGACCAAAAGTAATGGGACAGAATAATAATCATAAATCAAACTTTCACTTTTTAATACTTGGTTGCAAATCATTTGCAGTCAATTACAGCCTGAAGTCTGGAACGTATAGACATCACCAGACGCTGCGTTTCATCCCTGGTGATGCTCTGCCAGGCCTCTAATGCAACTGTCTTCAGTTCCTGCTTGTTCTTGGGGCATTTTCCCTTCAGTTTTGTCTTCAGCAAGTGAAATGCATGCTCAATCGGATTCAGGTCAGGTGATTGAGTTGGCTATTGCATAACATTGCACTTCTTTCCCTTAAAAAACTCTTTGGTTGCTTTTGCAGTATGCTTTGGGTCATTGTCCATCTGCTCTGTGAAGCGGCGTCCAATGAGTTCTGAAGCATTTGGCTGAATATGAGCAGATAACATTGCCCAAAACACTTCAGAATTCATCCTGCTGCTTTTGTCAGCAGTCACATCATCAATAAATACAAAAGAACCAGTTCCATTGGCAGCCATACATGTCCACGCCATGACACTACCACCACCATGCTTCACTGATGAGGTGGTATGCTTAGGATCATGAGCAGTTCCTTTCCTTCTCCATACTCTTCTCTTCCCATCACTCTGGTACAAGTTGATCTTGGTCTCATCTGTCCATAGGATGTTGTTCCAGAACTGTGAAGGCTTTT
Organism: Staurois parvus; assembly: GCF_062004578.1. Classification (NCBI taxonomy): domain Eukaryota; kingdom Metazoa; phylum Chordata; class Amphibia; order Anura; family Ranidae; genus Staurois; species Staurois parvus. The sequence continues at coordinate 17,555,067 of NW_028317813.1, forward strand.
TTAGATGTCATTTGGCAAACTCTAATCTGGCCTTCCTGTTTTTCAGGCTCACCAATGGTTTACATCTTGTAAACTCTAGTGAAGTCTTCTTTTGATTGTTGACTTTGACACACATACACATACACCTACCTCCTGGAGAATGTTCTTGATCTGGCCAATTGTTGTGAAGGGTGTTTTCTTCACCAGGGAAAGAATTGTTCGGTCATCCACCACAGTTATTTTCCGTGGTCTTCCACGTCTTTTGGTGTTGCTGAGCTCACCGGTGCATTCCTTCTTTTTAAGAATGTTCCAAACAGTTGTTTTGGCCACGCCTAATGTTTTTGCTATTTCTCTGATGGGTTTGTTTTGTTTTTTCAGCCTAATGATGGCTTGCTTCACTGATAGTGACAGCTCTTTGGATCTCATCTTGAAAGTTGACAGCAACAGATTCCAAATGCAAATAGCACACTTGAAATGAACTCTGGACCTTTTATCTGCTCATTGTAATTGGGATAATGAGGGAATAACACACACCTGGCCATGGAACAGCTGAGAAGCCAATTGTCTCATTACATTTGGTCCCTTAACAAGTGGGAGGCACATATGCATACTGTTGTAATTCCTACACTGTTCACCTGATTTGGATGTAAATACTCTCAAATTAAAGCTGACAATCTGCAGTTAAAGCATATCTTGTTCGTTTCATTTCAAATCCATTGTGGTGGTGTATAGAACCAAAAATGTTAGAATTGTGTCGATGTCCCAATATTTATGGACCTGACTGTAGTAGCAGCAGCAATCCATCATATTCCCGGAAAAAATAAAAAAAACAAAGAGGAAAAACCCTGAGAAGTATCAGCTCGGAACATACAGGAAAGGAGAAAAAACAAAAAACACCAAACTGATAGAAAAAGAAGAAGAGTCACGGATGCAGGGCTAGCACAGGCAATGACTATAAGGGTCCATAGCTAGTAGGAAGCAGAGATGGCAAGAAATAACGTATCCAAGGTTCCCAAACCTTAAGGAATCTTAGATGAGAATCTTGAACGCTAGACATCTGTTCATTGACCAGCATAGCATTCATCCGGGTCTTCACCGCCTGGAAGACAACTGAAGGGGTTCTCCAAGCTTGAGCTATAGCACGTTTGGCCGAAATGAATAGGTAGGATGCCAATTTCTGCTGAGACCTAGACAGACCCAAAATTGGGCAATGCAGGAGGGCCACCCTTGCATCCCTACGGACCGTAATATGAAATAACGTTTGCAGCAAACCAAAAACCCTAGACCAGAAGCCTATCAATCGCGGGTACAACCACCAGATGTGCAAGACGTCCCCACATAGACCACAGTTACAGAAACACCTATCTCCGCCAGTCGGATTAAAGTGAGCAGTCCGAGCCGGGACCCAGTACCACCGCAGGAGAACTTTGTAGGCTGCCTCAAGAGTGACGGTATTGAAGGAACATTTCGCCACCATCCCCCAGGCCCTACGCCAATCCTCTGCCACAATCGAGAAACCTAGATCTCGCTCCCATTAAGAGACATAAGACAGGGGTGGTGAGGAGGACCTACTGTTAAGAGAGGCATAAATTGCAGAAATGAGACCGGGAACCCTGGGGAATGTTGACAGAGGTGTTCAAAGGGCGTTTTGCAGTAAGGATATGTAGAGGTACAACAGAGGGACAGGACCCAGTGGGGCAATTGCAGATACAGATAATATTCCCGTGGCAAGACCCCCCGTGATTCGCAAAGAGACTCCTATGATGGAAACGTACGAGCACTCAAAAAATCATTTACAATTTCTGCTGAGACCTAGACAGACCCAAAATTGGGCAATGCAGGAGGGCCACCCTTGCATCCCTACGGACCGTAATAAGAAACAACATTTGCAGAAAACCAAAAACCCTAGACCAGAAGCCTATCAATCGCGGGCACTACCACCAGATGTGCAAGACGTCCCCATGTAGACCCCAGTTACGGAAACACCTATCTCCGCCAGTCGGATTAAAGTGAGCAGTCCGAGCCGGGACCCAGTACCACCGCAGGAGAACTTTGTAGGCTGCCTCAAGAGTGACAGTATTGAAGGAACATTTCTCCACCATCCCCCAGGCCCTACACCAATCCTCCGCCGCAATCGAGAAACCCAGATCTCACTCCCATTGAGAGAAATAAGACAGGGGTGGTGAGGAGGACCTACTGTTAAGAGATGCATAAATTACAGAAATGAGACCAGGGGACCCTGGGGAATGTTGAAAGACGTGTTCAAAGGGTGTTTTCTGGTAAGGATATGTAGAGGTACGACGGAGGGACAGGACCCAGTGGCGCAATTGCAAATACTGATAATATCCCTGTGGTGGGACCCGCCCGTGATTCTTGAAGAGACTCCCATGATGGAAACGTATGAGCGCTCAGAAAATCATGTACAATAACAGAGCCATGGGAGGTCCACCAAGAGAAAGAAGGGGGATGTTTTAAGCCTGGTGAAAATAAGGGATTATGTGTAATCAGCAAAAGAGGTACAATCAATGATATCAAATTACCTGAATATTTAACAGTATCCCAGGTTCATAAACTGTGAAGCATGATAGTGCTCAAATTCGGAGGGCGGGAGCCAAAGCAATGTAGTTAAGGAAAGCGGAGCACAGTTGGGTAATTCCAAGAGTACCCATAACGGGATATCTGTCATGACATGAAGTATGGACAACTGGGAGATTTGAGCCGCAAATAGTATCTAGAAACATGTGGAACTCCCAAACCTCCCTGTAGTCTGAGTATACAGAGTGGATCTAGGCACTCTGGGATGTTTATGAGCCCAAATAAAATGGAGAATCCAGCTTTGCAGTAGACAAAGAAAAAACGCAGAGACCTGAATAGGGAGAGTGCGAAAAAAGTACAGGATCTTCAGCAAGATAGTCATCTTGACAGCATGTATCTGGTCAATTCATGATAAAGAAGGAAACTGCCAAGAATGAAGCAGGGAAGTAACAGATGGCAGTAAGGAGTAATATTTAGCCAAAAAAAAGGCAGAGTAGGAGGTAGTAAGTATAACGCCAAGGTAAGCCAGGGAATGGGATGCCCAACGGTAGGGAAATTGTGTCTGCAACTGTTCAACCAGGTTGGCAGGGAGCATAATATTTAATGCCATGGTTTTAGACAAATTGATGCTAAGGCCAGATATAGCCAAAAAACGGTCCAATATGACCTGGAGATTGGGGTGAATGATGAGAGGATTGGTTAAAACCAAAACTGCATCATCCGCATAAAAGTTGGCCTTGTATTGAGTGCCGGCATAGGGGACACCAAAAATATCCAGGTGATTTTGAATGGCTGCAGCTAGAGGTTCGAGAGCGAGAACAAAAACAGCAGGGTATAGTGGGCATCCCTGTCTTGTGCCCCTGAAAATAGGGAAAGATGAAGAAAAAAAGCCTGCATATTTGACAGAGGCCGAGGGAGAAGAATATAAAGCCGAGATCCAAGCCAAAAATTTGTCACCAAACCCACATCTAGACAGCGTATATGTCAAATACTCCCAAGAAAGCGAATCGAACACTTTATAAATGTCCAGGGATGAAAGAAACCCCGGTATCCTGCGGTGATGTAAGATATGAATGAGGTCGATGACTTTACGCATGTTATCAGCAGCTTGTTGCCCCAGAATGAAGCCATTCTGATCTCTGTGGATAAGTGAGAGTAAATACTTATTCATTTGTTGTGCTCAGAACCTTTTCCAGAATCTTCAAGTTCACATTTAGCAGCGAGATCTGTTTGAAAGCTTGCGGTTCAAAGGCATCTTCAGACTTCTTAGGGATCATAGTAATATGCGCCTGAAGACACTCCAAAGAAAGCCGGCAACCCTGCTTCAAAGAATTGAAAAAGGCCACCAAGTGAGGAACCTGAACGGTGGCAATTTTTTTATAGTAGAGCCCAGAAAACCCACCTGGGCCTGGAGCCTTAGAGGCCTTTAAAGATTTGATGACTTGGTAGAGTTCAGATTCGGAGATATCAGCATTCAGGGCATCCCAGGCTGCAATGCATAAGGAGGGTAGGCGCAGCTCAGTGAAAAAACTATCAGCATGTTCCGTGACAAAGGTATTCGGTTTCTGGTAAAGGAAGGACAAAAAAATCCACAAATCTATGCGTAATCTTCACAGGGTCCGAGGTAAGGCCACCGCCCCTCACTCGGAGTTGAACAGGTTTATGCGTGCGACCCATCGAATTAAGTTTCTTGGCCAACATTGGCCCCGGTTTATTGGCGCATATTTAAAACCTATGTCCGGCCCAATGCAAGGCCTTCTCAGCCCATGTAGTGGAAAGAAGATCAAGTTCAGCAGCCACCACATCTCGAGCTTTCCTATTGGCCATAGTCGGGCAGGCTTTCCACGTAGCATCTACCACGGGCAATCGTGAGGTCAATTCCAACATCCTCTTCTCTCTGGCACGTTTCCTGGACGAAGCAATCTGACTCAGGTGACCCCTAATGGTGGCTTTGTGAGCCTCCCACAGAGAGACGGCCGAGGATACAGAACCCACATTGTCCGTAAAATAGGATTGAATGTGCAAAAGTACCTGGGAGCAAGAAGCCTGGGTGGTGAGCAGGGATTCATTGAGTCTCCACAGAATAAGATAAATGTTGGAAGGAAATGAAGACATGATCTATTCTACAAAAGCTCAGGTGTGGAGCCAAATAAAAAGTGTATTCCAGCAACGTAGGATGCATTTCCCACCAGACATCTACCAAACCATAAGCTTGCACCATATCACGCAATTTAGATTCCTGGGAAAGGTCGTGGCTAGGGGTCTCTCCCGTCGGGTAACGACGATCGACAGAGGAATTAAGAGCAACATTCGAATCACCCAGCAATAAGAGAATACCACGTTGATGGTGCGAAATCACCTTCAACAAGTGAGAAAAAAAATTTGTGTGGAAATCTATTTGGCACGTAATAACCCACCAGGGTCAGCTCCTGGTCCCAAAGGGTACCCTGGAGGAGCAAATACCTGCCAGTGGGATCAGCTATTTTCAGGTTACAAGTAAACAGCAGATTGCATCTAAAAGCAATCACCATGCCCCTATGCTTCTAAAGGGCCGAAGCAGAGAAAAAGGTCGGATAATGGTGAGAGATAATGGTGAGAGATTGCTCGAACATGCACGTTTATTTTCCCACTGTGTATTATTCTCAGTGGATGCTGTACTGTAACACTTCTGTTTTGCTTGGTGTAATTCTCAATAGTTATTTTTATCCTGCACAGTAGTTTTTTTCTCTTGTTCAATATGCGGAATATAAATCTCATGTTTTTTTCTGTATTTGTGGATGCTGCACAGTAGCACTTCTCTTGTTCTCTAGGTTGAGGATAATTTGGATTATCTGTTCTTATTCCATATGTATAGATGCGGCACAGTAGCACTTCTTATTCTATTCATAAGGTTGCTACACAGTAGCATTTCTTTTGTTCTGTATGCTAGGATTAATTCTAAGTATCTATTAATATTCTGTATATAGTACAACTTCTGTTAAGACTACTCTGCCAGGCTGACATCACTGCAAAGCTTTTCTTTGTTCTGTGTAATCAAACACCGTGGAAGATGGGGGTGGTTATACACCTCCAAGGGGATATTTGTTATACTGGAACATATATAATAGGCATTATTGATAAGTGAATTTCAGAAAATCCACTTTCAATTCATCTGAGTGAACCTCAAAATTGGTGAAACAGGAGAATGCTTGCATTCTGCTTGGTACATTGTGAATTAGTAAAGTGGTTATTCTGGGATTTTGTGCTCCATTCTACGAGTTTAATCTTTCACTATGGCTTATATGCAGCTACGTTCAGGTGATTGAAAACTGGAAAAAAATAAACCTTCAGCGACATCCCTTTATAGCAGATCTCCCACATAGTCAGTTTTTGGCTAGTATTCTTAGGTAATGGATCTCTTCTTTCTCTACAAAGAGAAGCTTACCTTTTTCTAGGTTGTTTTTAAGATGATTCCCCCTTTGAGATTCCTAGTTGCATCATAGCCACTGTGGTTCCTTCTGTAGCTGCAGTATTGTTTGACTCCTCTGCTGAGTCTTAGGGAACCTACTCAAACCCTGCTTGGAAAAAAGATGTGGGACTGGCCTGTAATATTGCCACAGGGACTGTGGCAGCTTGGACGCTCACCTTGGCACTTGACGTATTCAGTTTGCTGCAATATGTTATACAGGATCAGGGCTGTGGTCTATTGGTAGCTGAGCCCTGTTCCTGAAAACCTTTTTGGTGGTATGTCCACCTTAGAGGGCAAAGCCAGGATGGGGTCTTATCCCATGTATCCTGCCCAGAGTGCTAAGACATGTGTTGTAGGCAAAACAGGATTTGCACCCCTTTAAATCTACTCCAGGGTGCTGGTGCTCCCATGCCTGTGAATAGTATGTCACAGACATGGACTGGGAGCCACCAAACAGTTCATTGTAGCACCATTTTTTCCCCTCAGTCTAGTGCACGTCTGTCACATTTACACATACTGCACCTCTGTGGCCTTGTTCCTAGTTTTAGACAGGGAGCACAGGAATCATCACATATGCAAAAGTAAGGGATCAGATGGGCTCACTAGCTGAGACTCAGCAAATGGCCCTTAGAAGGGGAGTGGAAGCCTATCTCCACAAGGTCCCAGTACCCTCAGTTCGATAGTTGCCCTCAGTCTGATTCCCTGTCTACCTATGGCCACTCTGTAGACCCTTCAACCACACAACCTTTGTCCTACTTTTCTAAGGAAGCCATCAGTACCCCTTGGTAAGGTCTAAGGTGGGAATATACCAGGCTTGCCCCAATCTCTCTATCATTTTGTTTGCTTAGAGCATCAGATCTGCATAGAACGTTGATACAACACTGAGCTTTCCCATAAGGCTTCAGTACCAACACATTTGGGCTTGAGCATTTGCTCTGTTATTCCTCAGTGACATAGAGTTCAAGCATTTTCCTGAACTTCCTCCAATACTGCTTTCCTGTGTGCCTCCGGAATGTGAAAGGGTTTTACTTGGATTTTTACATTAGGCTATGTGACAATGTCATGCTTAGTTACTTCGGTAAGGCCTGGCAGCCCTGAAAAAACCTTCTTAATTGACTGTAAAAACTCTTAACCTGATGAGTTTGTGGCTTGGATAGGGTGGTGGCAATTGTGACTAAGTCCACCCAAATAGAGGGCTTAGAACCAACTTCAGCCAGGGTATCTACTTGCTACCAGTCCTTCCAGGGTTTTAACAGATTCACATGGTAGATTTGCTAAAGCTTTCACTACCCAGGTTGGTGTACTTTAGAATCTACACCACCAACCTTTTATACCAACTCGAATGGCCCTTATGTCAGGGCAGGGCTGTGGAACGGACAGGTAGGCCTAGTGGCAGGGTAACGCACTGGCTGACGACAACCACCACCAACAGACCGAAGTCCCTCAGGGCGCGGAGTCTAAGTCCCAGGCTGCCCTTCACCAGGGCCCCTGATGGTGGGGATGGACTTGACGCAGCCAGGAACCAGGTCGCGGCCCCCGAGACACCCCGGCTGCGGTAATGGCCACCGCCAATGGCGTGTAGCTGGTGAGAATGACAATAGCGTAGTCAGGCAAGCTGGGTCAACAACAACGGGACAAAACAGTACAGAACAGTAGACAGAGAATCACAGGTCACGGGCCGGGTTCAGCAACGGAAGGTCAGATCGAAGGAAAACACAGAGAATGATCTAGTCACAAGCCGAGTCAAATACCAGAAGAGTCACGAGCATATACACAGAGCTGTAGCAAGACAAAGACACAAGGCACAAGTGCAAAGAGCATGTGCGGATCACAGGCTTATATGTACTCAGCCACACCCCTCTGGGGGATGGACCTCAGAGACCTGAAGGCATAAAAGCTTCCCACCATGCTCAGCATAAATCCAAGATGGATGCCAGCACATGGAGTAACATAACCTCTGGGAAAAGGTAGGACCTTGACAGTACCTCCTCCTCAAGGGCCCTTCCCCCTCCGCGGCTCAACAAAAGGTTTCTGAGGAAAGCGGGTATGAAAAGCGAGGAGGAGGGCAGGAGCATGGACATCCGCGGAAGGAACCCAGGAACGCTCCTCGGGACCATAACCGCGCCAATGAACCAGGAACTGTAATCGACCGCGCACCAATCGAGAGTCCAGGATCCGGCTCACCTCATACTCCTCATGACCGTCAACCCGAATGGGACAGGGCCGAGGCAGAGAGGTAGTGAAGCGATTGCAGATCAGAGGTTTCAACAGTGATACATGAAAGATATTGGAGATCCGCATCCCAGGTGGAAGGGCAAGGGCATAGGCCACCGGATTCACCTTGCGGAGAATGCGAAAAGGACCGACAAAACGGGGAGCTAGTTTGGGTGTGGGCACCCGAAGATTGAGGTTACGAGTAGACAACCACACCCGATCGCCGACCTGGTATGAAGGAGCGGGCAACCGTCTGCGATCAGCCTGGAACTTCTGACGCTGAGCCGAGTCCCTCAAAGCCCTCTGGATCTGCCCCCATGAAGAACGCAGGGCAGCAAGATGGTTCTCCACAGCCGGAATGTCCTGTGGTGAGAACCTCTCAGGTAATACCGCGGGTTGGTACCCATAGTTGGCCATGAAGGGAGACATCCCGGAGGAGGAGTTGACCGCTGAGTTCCTGGCAAACTCTGCCCAAGGCAGGAGATCGGCCCAATCGTCCTGATGGTCCGAGATATAACACCGAAGGAATTGTTCTAAGGCCTGATTGGAACGCTCCGCAGCCCCATTGGACTGCGGGTGGTAGGCTGAAGAAAAGGAGAGACTAATACCCAACTGGGAGCAGAAGGCGTGCCAGAATCTGGACATGAACTGACTCCCGCGGTCCGAGACAATCACCTTGGGCAACCCATGCAGGCGAAAAATCTCCCTGGAAAAGACCGTGGCCAGTTCTTGCGCTGTTGGTAATTTCCTGAGTGGAATACAATGGCACATTTTGGAAAAACGATCAACGACCATGAGAATGACCGTATGACCCCGAGACACAGGGAGGTCTACAATAAAGTCCATGCCCAGGTGTGACCAAGGATGCTCCCCATTGGGAATGGGTTGCAGAAGACCCATTGGAAGATGCCGTGGAGATTTATTCTGGGCACAGATCGAACATGCCGCTACATAAGAGGCGCTGTCGGCACGGAGAGTTGGCCACCAGAACAACCGAGAGACGACCCAAGACAACTGGTTCCTCCCCGGATGCCCGGCAGTTTTGGAGTTATGGTAAGTACGCAGCAGACGGGTGCGCAACCCCTCGGGTACAAAACATCTACCCTCCGGTCTCTCGGGAGGAGCGTCAGTTTGAGCCGCCAAAATCTGCTCCCCAAGGGGAGAAGTCAGACTGGTGAGAATGGCAGCCAGGATCTGATCTGGAGGTATGACCGAGGCTGGCTCAGAGTCCTCCCTGGACAACTCAGAGTATTGCCGCGATAATGCATCAGCCCTGACATTCTTGGAACCAGGCAAATAGGAGACCACATAGTTGAACCGTGACAAAAACAAGGCCCATCTGGCCTGACGGGGTGTCAATCTTTTGGCCTCCGAAAGATAAGTCAGGTTCTTATGATCGGTAAGAATGAGGACCGGAACCGCGGAGCCCTCGAGCAGGTGCCTCCATTCCTTGAGAGCCAGTATGATTGCCAACAACTCCCTATCTCCAATCTGGTAGTTGCACTCTGCAGAGGAAAGCTTCCTGGAGTAGAACCCACAGGGAAGTAGGGGTCCATCGGGCAACCGACGTTGAGACAGGAGAGCGCCTACTCCAGTCTCGGATGCATCGACCTCAAGGACGAAGGGCAATCCAGGATTGGGATGAGACAGTATCGGAGCCGAAGCGAAGGCTGATTTCAGAGCCTCGAAAGCTACGATGGCCTCGGATGACCACTCGTGAGGATTACTGCCCTTCTTGGTTAGGTCTGAGAGAGGCTTTGCCAGCGTGGAGAAGTTCCTGATGAACTTCCGATAGTAGTTGGCAAAACCCAAAAAACGCTGATTTGGCCGAAGACCATTGGGACGAGGCCACTGCAGAACCGCCGAAACCTTCTGAGGGTCCATGGAGAATCCCTCCGCAGATATGATGTAGCCTAAAAAGGCAACTTGGGATTGATGGAATTCACACTTCTCAAGTTTACAAAAAAGTTTGTTCTTACGTAATCGTTGCAGCACCTGCTTGACATCCTGGATATGGGACTCCATGGAGGCAGAGTAAACCAGGATGTCATCCAAGTAAACTACCACGCACTGCTGCAACAAGTCACGAAGGACATCATTTATGAATTCCTGAAAAACTGCGGGCGCATTACACAACCCGAAGGGCATCACCAGGTATTCGTAGTGGCCGGTTCTGGTGTTAAACGCGGTCTTCCACTCATCCCCCTGTTTGATCTGTACGAGGTTGTACGCCGCCCTAAGGTCAAGTTTGGTAAAGACTGTTGCCACCTTAAGGCGGTCGAACAACTCAGTAATCAAGGGAATCGGGTATGCATTCTTAGTGGTGATTCGATTGAGACCCCTATAATCAATGCAGGGCCTCAATTCACCACCCTTCTTCTTTACAAAGAAAAAGCCCGCTCCAGCTGGGGAAGTAGACTTACGAATGTGCCCCCGGGAAAGCGCATCCGCAACGTACTCCTCCATGGCCTTATTCTCCGCAACCGAGAGAGGATACACCCTGCCACGTGGAGGAGTGGCATCGGGTTGCAAGGATATGGCGCAGTCGTAAGGACGATGAGCAGCTAAGGCACCAGCGCGTACCTTATCAAACACGTCCTGGTACTCCCCATAATCAGTGGGCAACGCAGAGTTCGAGGAGGAACACAACACCTTAACCGGCCCACGGATGCACCCGGCCCCACACTGTGGAGACCACGAGAGAATCTCGGCAGTTTGCCAATTGAAGGTTGGATTGTGCATCTGGAGCCAGGGATACCCCAAAACCACCGAATAGTGCGGAGAAGAAATCACCTGGAAACAGGCCAACTCCCTGTGAACAGCCCCAATAGCTACTTCAACTGGCATAGTCTCGTGGGTAACTTGCGGTGGTTGCAGGGGCCTGCCATCTATCGCCTCGAGAACCAATGGGGTAACTCGAGCCTGCAAGGGAATGGAGTGCTGGGCAGCAAACGAGCTGTCCATAAACAACCCGCCGGCCCCAGAATCTACCAACGCCTGGGCCGTCACCGAGCCCTCCGCCCAAGAGAGGACAACGGTGATCAGTGGCTTATCTCTGCGGAACGCCGAAAGTGCCCACCAAGACCACAGTACAGGCAGCGACCCTCCTGACGCCGAGCGGCCCGCTCTCCCTCAGAAAGGCGAGCAAACCCCAGCTGCATGGGCTCACCACCAGACAAGCTATCCCCAGGAGACGTAGGAGGAGAGGGAGGAATGGGTGGGACAGAAAACGCAGGTGCCAGTCGATTGGAAGGCCTCCGCAGGCGTTCCTTGAGTGAAGGCCTCTCCCTGAGCCTGGTATCAATCAGGATCAGGAAGGAAATTAGTGCTTCCAGCTCCACAGGCAATTCCTTGGCTGCGATCTCGTCCTTCAATGCATCAGAAAGACCCTGAGAAAACGCAGCCACCAGAGCCTCATTGTTTCAACCCACCTCTGCTGCCAGGGTACGAAACTCTATGGCGTACTTGGCAACGGTCCGTGAACCCTGATGCATAGACATGAGCAGCTTGGCAGCCGAGGCGGAGCGAGCCAGTATGTCGAATACCCTACGGAAGGCATCGACAAAACCGGAAAACTCGTGAATCACTGGGTCATTCCTCTCCCATAAGGGATTCGCCCAGGCCAAGGCCTTGTCTGAGAGTAGCGATATTAGGAAACCCACCTTTGACCTCTCAGTCGGAAAAGCGTGGGGTATTAATTCGAAGTAAATCCCCACCTGGTTGAGGAAACCACGACACTGACTTGGCTCACCCCCAAAGCGCTGTGGAAGAGGGGCTGAACCAGTCATACCTCTGGGCGCCGCGGGTACCGCAGCAGCCGCGGCGGTAGGCGCAACCAGCGGAACAGCAGCGGGAGTGACCACCGGAGTGACAACCGGCCTAACAACACCAGGAGTAAGGTGCGCAATGCGTGCCAACAGAGTTTGCAACGCCTGAGCGAACTGATCCAACAGGAGATCCTGTTGATCCAGTCTGGCGACCAACATTGGAAGTGAAGGCGTACCTGCACCGTCAGGATTCATGGCACTTGTGTAATGTCAGGGCAGGGCTGTGGAACGGACAGGTAGGCCTAGTGGCAGGGTAACGCACTGGCTGACGACAACCACCACCAACAGACCGAAGTCCCTCAGGGCGCGGAGTCTAAGTCCCAGGCTGCCCTTCACAAGGGCCCCTGATGGTGGGGATGGACTTGACGCAGCCAGGAACCAGGTCGCGGCCCCCGAGACACCCCAGCTGCGGTAATGGCCACCGCCAATGGCGTGTAGCTGGTGAGAATGACAATAGCGTAGTCAGGCAAGCTGGGTCAACAACAACGGGACAAAACAGTACAGAACAGTAGACAGAGAATCACAGGTCACGGGCCGGGTTCAGCAACGGAAGGTCAGATCGATGGAAAACACAGAGAATGGTCTAGTCACAAGCCGAGTCAAATACCAGAAGAGTCACGAGCATATACACAGAGCTGTAGCAAGACAAAGACACAAGGCACAAGTGCAAAGAGCATGTGCGGATCACAGGCTTATATGTACTCAGCCACACCCCTCTGGGGGATGGACCTCAGAGACCTGAAGGCACAAAAGCTTCCCACCATGCTCAGCATAAATCCAAGATGGATGCCAGCACATGGAGTAACATAACCTCTGGGAAAAGGTAGGACCTTGACACCTTACCACTTGGTCAGGAATTTATTCTCTACTGAGAATATAAGCACAGTCACCCAGCCCCCAAAACATAATCATCTAAGCTTGGTGTACACAACATTTTGTGCTTCTTGTGATATATGCAAATGTTCTTTTACCAAAGCATCACTTAGAAATTCCCGCTTTCATTTGTGTGTTCTACCACTGTCTTATGAGGAGAAGATTCGCTTTTCAAGGTTTCTTTTATCAGGTCAAGCAGCCCCCGTAGTCTTCACCTGTACACCAGCTCAAAAGAAGAAAAACCCAGTATAGACTTGAGTTACATCTCTGATGGCAAACATGAGAGCTGGAAGTAAGCAGTCCCAATCTTTTCCATCCTTTTTTACCAGCCTCTTGAGCACAGATTTTAAGGTCTTAATGGATCTTTTGAGCAGCCCATCAATCTGTGGGTGATAAACAGACGTATGCAATTGTTTGATCTGGAACAGCTTGCACAGGTCATCACCTTTGATATGGACATAGCGCCTTGGTCCATTGAAATTTCCTCAGGGAACCTGGTTCTTTAGAATATGGTAAATAATTCTCTGGCAATCGCTTTTGAGGAGGTATTCCTCAGAGGATTCCTTGTTGCATAATCAAGTACCACAAGGATACACTGGTGACCCCGAGCTTATTTCACCAAGGGGCCCACCAGATCCATCGCAATATGCACAAATGGTACTTTGATAATATGTTGAGGCATTAAAGGGTTCCTAGAATATGACATTGCAGCAGTTAGCTGAAAAGTGGGACATGAACCACAATACCTTTTCGCCTCAGCAGTAACTCATGGGCAGTACAGCCAGTCTATTATTTGTGTCTCCAGGTGGCCTTCAAATGCGTCTTGTGAACCGGATTGCTAACCATGCATCTAAAGGGTTGGGAGACAGTAACTGGTTCAGTGAATCGGTATAGCAACTCACCATTGACCACAAAGTGGAGAAACCTTCTTTCAGCCTCAGTCACTTCTGATAACCCATTAATCACTGTGGCCTGTTGCCTGGCTTTTTTTAGTGTGGGGTCCCGCATTTGGGTGGCACCAAATGCACCTTGTGATACTTCTGGGTCAGGATGCCTGGGATCAGAGTAAACTTCCCTCTCATTCTCCTTGGAAATAACATGGGTCTTTTCCCCTGTTTTTGCCCAGTGATCAGTCCAGTAACACACCTCCTGTATTAAAGTGCCCGCACTCTGGAGGAAAGGGTAACAGAGACACCTTTGGATAGCAGAATTGTCAGCCTGGGGGAAGGGCAGTATTAGATGCACTAGCATATTTAAATACACTAACAAATAGAAGCCAAACTCCAGCTAACACTTTATAAGAAGTTGCAGAAACCGTTTTGTTCCTTATGGGAACAACGTGAAAATTCAAAGGTGCAAAATGAAAAATTTTTCTTGAACAAAGGAATTTCTAACAGTGTATGAGGTTTTTCTTTCAGGAAAGTCCATTCACTCCACAACTGAATTTTAAAAGTAAGTACTTTCATCAAGCTATTGATTGTCCTGAGAATTTCCATACAAATGTCTGTATGAAAGTTTACTAATCCCAACCACTGTACTGAAGCTCATCTGCCATTGCAAATATAACTTCAAACCTTTCTGCCAGATTCAGTCTTATTCCTAGATAGACCTGTTTCATTTGTTTAATGCAGCATTCCTATGGCATGGGAAGCAGTGAACTGGTACCTGCCAGGACCTGTTCTTTTGGGAACATCATGTAAATACTAAATTCTACACTCCAGCTATGGAATCTGTGCCCCAGCCTCCAATATACCCTCATACAACCAGAGTTCCACAGAACCCTGGGGTTCCTTCAGATGTTGCTAAGGGTTCCTTGAGCAATGAGCAATTTCTGCCCCTAAGATAGGTTCTCAATGACACCCTTGATCTTTATAACAAACTGTAAGAGGGCAATTTTTCCCAATAACCACAAGTCTAAGGAGCATTCTTTCCACTGACCATCACACTAATGTATCATGAGTTGCAGATATAGTCATTTTTAGCAGGGGTTCCCTGAGACCAGAAAGTTATTTCAAGGGTTCCTCCATGTTAAAAAGTTTGAAAGGCTGCTCCAATAAGTTGTACTTTTGGTGATTTGGCTTAGAATTTAACAGACCTGCCTGTATAAGGGCCCAATCCCACATTCTAGATGTGTGGCTGGGCTTACATTTGTATATCTGATCCTTCATTATCCATTGTATCTTTCAATCAAACCAGCTGTCTGTTGATAGTTTGGGACATGGCATGACTTCATATTCTTTGGCCCACTGTAAAACTGTGAAGTGTGAGCCATTATCACTTTGGACCTTTCTGGAATAGCTTTATGCCCAAATACCCTGCTTGCTTGGGGGGCCTGGTTGAAAGAAGAAAGAGGAATCCCCCCCCAACACCATCCAAGCAAGTGGGCTCTCCCTGACAGCAGCAGCTTCTCTCAAAGTGCAGCTCGGCAGTCCTGGCTCATTGCCAGTTGTGAGATGAACGATTTCCAGAATCCCACAATTGCAATAAATTTCTGTGTATCCTTTTTTTTTAATAGAGAATGACAGTTTCTGGACTTTGCCTCTGTTTATGGTCCATTATCTGTACCCCATATGTGATGCATCAGAAGTGCAATGCTTTAGTTAAATCCTCTTTGGTCCCAGAGATCATGATGTCATAGACATAGTGAAACACAGTGACTTTAAAAAAAGTGTTAAAATTTTAGACAATCAGTCCACGACAAATCATTGGCAAATAAAGGCACCTTTGAGGAAGAAAAGCAAAGATGTAATGAAGGTATTTTGTCAGCCATCCCATGCAAAGGCAAACTGATCCTGACACTCTGGGGTTGATTTACTAAAACTGGAGAGTGCAAAATGTGGTGCAGCTGTGTAGCTTCAGCTTGACAGACAAACCTGGAATCTGATTGGTTTTTATGCAGAGCTGCGCCAGATTTTGCACTCTACAGTTTGTGGTAAATCAACCCCTCTGGGTCTATTTAGACAAAAAAGAAAGCATTAGCCAGGGCTATTAAATGACATTCTCTTACTTATTTTGCAGTTTTCTCAATAATGAAGATCCTATCAGGTACAGCTGCCTTCAATGGGAGTGCAACTTTGTTTAGGCCTCTGTAATCCACGGTCATGTCCCACATCAGATTTCTTTACGGGGGACACTGGAGCCAAGAAAATGCTTACAGCAGGTCTAAGGATCCCCATCATCAGCAGCTCTTGAATAGACTCCTCAATTTCTTAATTTCTTTCTGGCACTGATATACCTCCCTAGACCCAGTCTGTCTAGACAGTATGGTCACCTGCTGACTAGAGATGCTCGTAGCGAAAGGAAGGAAAAGAAAATAGCTCAGGGCAGACATGACTAGGTTAAGAGGGGGTTAGAAAAGACAGGAAAGGGTTAAAAAGGAAAAGGTGGGAGTTAGGATATGGGCAAGTTACCTGATTGGTAACTGGGGGGTGTAGGGTGGGGTCTTCTACACCTTTGGGTGTGGATTCGGGTTCCGGGGGCAGTTGTTGGTCTTTGGAGGCGGCACTTATTTTGAAGCTAAAGATAATGGTTTGGGACCCATCGGTGGTATGGTGTGCCCAGGGGCATTCCAGTTAACCAAGGTTTAACTGAAAGGTGGTGGTTCTGCACTGCGGTTGGTATGTTTTGTCTCCGAGCCAGTGTGTTGCGGCTGGAGGCCTGGTTATAATATGGGTTCCGCTGGTTTGATGCCTTCGAAGACCAACAACTTCTCCTATATGTTTCTGTTTTAAGGAAAGTTTTGTGTATTGAAGTTGAAGTGTTAATAAAAGGCTGTGTTGGCAATTTTACTCCAATTGGTGTTATTTTTTTCTTTAAGGATAGGTTAAAGGGGTATGTGAGAGAGGAGATAGTGGTGTAGAGAGTCTTGACTAGTCTCTTGTGCACTAGTAATGGCACCATCCACAGGCAGATCAGCTCTTCAAAAATCCTCAGAAGCTGCATCAAACACAATTGACTTCAGTTAACTGCAGTATAGAGGAGGTTTTTCAAGTTGTTTGAATTGTAAGCAAACAATGATGACTTTCCTAATTTTTAACTCTGCAAAGAACTAACTGACTAAGCTAACATGGAAGAAACAGGGAGAGTTTAGCTAGGAGGACAGAGAAAGATACCACATCATATATGTAAACATGTTGTATTGGTTCTACACACCACTCAATGTCATCATACAACAGAATAATAGTAACCTGAAACAGTTATGTACAGTATATGTGAGACAGAACAAGTACTGTGAGCTCAGGGCAGCATGACACCCTGGGCTCACAGGAGGGGAGTTTAATGACACTGGATGAAAATCAACCCCATAGACCAGAAACAGCAGCATGAAGGAGTAGAAAGCTGTCTTTTTGTTGTTTGCTTATTTGTTTTAACACCTGCTAGCCAAGGGATTTCAGCTAGCCAAGAGATTTTTGCTTTTCTTAATTTAAATTGCAGTTAGGCTTTATGAAGTTGAGAAAGGGCCCATCTCTTGAAGGGAATAATAGCACACACCTGTAAGAATATAAAGGTGTCGCTTCCATTTTTACAGGCAATTATTTAGTGAAAATTACAGAAATCAATGTTGCCAAGGAGAAAATTAAATCCTCCTTTGTAATACCCATGAGTTGGTCTAGTTTCCAAATTTCTACAAAAAATTATTTAATTATTAGAGGCTACCTGCCTCTACACTATGTTTGAACTTAGGAAGAGGCCAGGAGGGGACTTGTATTGTTTTAAAATATTTGTTATAGAGATGGAGCAGAGTACATTTCTCTGCAGTCTTAAATTACTGTAATTACAGATCAATTTACAAAAAACAGATTTGAGCCCAAAGCCGAGCTAGTAAAAAGGGACCTTGCTGCTTTTCTTTTAGTGGATCTAATTTTCAATCAAAAATTGTAAGATAGCGCAATTAAGGTAATTTATGTTCTGAATATACAGCAGTATGACATTCTGCAGAAAATGACAGCGCTATAATGATGTTTAAATCAATCCAAAATATGGATAGATTTATCAGCTTGGATTCACTAAAACCAGTTTGGTGGGCTATTGTATGTTTCCCTGCTATCTTCAGTACGTTGCAGAGCATGCTTTTCATTACTCCCATTAAAACCATGTATTTGAAAATGATGCTATTTTGTCTAAGGGTTTTGGAAGTATGATGCTTATTATATGTAGTTTAAAGTGGTTCTAAAGGCAGGTTTTTTACCTTAATGCATTCTCTGCATTAAGGTAAAAAAATGTCCAGTGTCTCTGCCACTTCCCCCTCCCTAAACACTTACCTGAGACCCCTCTTGATCCAGCTCTGTCCCCACAAGCAGCCCCATAGTGCTCTCCTGTATTCACGGGTTTGGCTGAGAGCAGCAGGAGCCAATGACTATCAATCAAATCTAGTGAGGATGGAACAGGGTGCAGGTCCAAGCCACCCTGTGTGTGTCAACTGACGCACACAACCCTGCTTGGGATCAGGCCCACACGAGTTCCCCCATACCAAGAGACTTGCTATGGGGGCACTCGGAGAAGAGGAGGAGCCTAGAGTACGCAGCAGGGGGGGACCAGAGAAGAGGAGGGCAGCTCTGTGCAAAACCATTGCAGAGAACGGGTAAGTATAACATGTTTGTTATTTTAATTTTAGAAAAAATAACTTTACAATTACTTTAACTTTATTAGCATTCAATCATATCTTTATTTTATATCGGGTTCCACTTGCAAAAAAGTTGCTGGGTGTTACCAATTTTCTGTAATTTAAACAAAGCTTGCTGGTATGCAGCCCTCTGGGTAGTATATGGAAGCACAAAAGATGACAGAGATAGGCAATTATCATCACCTTACTGATGATGACCTGCGCTTTGTAAGCTGTTCCCACAAAATTGCAAGCAAATGACAAAGAACCAGTCACCAGCATTGCCTGAAGACTCTATGCTGTTGATCTTTCTTAGTTACTGGCTTACCATTCCTTGTTCAGGACTACATCTCCTATGGAGGCCGACATCCTGGTACAGCTTTCAACTTTAAAGAGACACTCCCACCTTACCTATGCAGGGCAAGGTGGCATGGTCTCAGGAATGGAACCCTCAGATTCTATTATACTCATCTTATCTGTGCTTCTTCACAGCTACTTTCTTCTCTACAGCTTACGCTGAGATTTGGCCCAGGTACTGTCACAGGGATAAAGTTCCATGGTCCTCCATACAAGAAAGTGTCAGGTATTTTGCCAGCTGCAGAGCTGGCACAATTACTTGGCAGTGTACACTGTAAACCTGTTCTATATGGACAAGGTGATTGGTTCTCTTTAAAGAAATGGCCAGTCAAAAACTATAACAGTTATCTATAAAATCTTTTGTTTTGTTCTGAGATACCGGTCTTTGGTTCTATCAATTCCCCCCATGAAAAAACAGATGGGTAAAAGGGTGTACCAGATCTAGCACCAGCTAGGTAGTTAGGTTTATTGTTTTGCAGCAAGAGGCCAACAGTCTGGGAGTGAGGCAGGAGTTCACCTCAGGACAAGCTGGGAGGCTCTACAGGTCAGGACTGCTGAAGTCCTCCCACCCTTTTAGAAACTGTGGAGCTTTCTGGATGTGGGGCAGATTAGGAGAGGAAGCCTAGATCTGCATGTTTAAGTGAACATGGCCAATCCCCAGGCAGGAGGCCGGGCATGGTGACCAAGGACAACCCTTAAATGTGGAATAGCCAGTGCAGCAGGGGATTGCTGGAATTGGCTGGAAGATGGAATAAAGGAAAGTGCTAGAGTGTGAAGCATGGGAGGGGGCCCCATGGAGGGGGAGTCTACCTACAGGCTGGTTGCTAGAGAGGAGGATCTTCACTGTTTCACTGTCTGCTAGGGAGGATATCCTGAGTAGCAGGGAAGAAGCCAGCCCAGTGAAAGGCTTGAAAGCAGCTACCAACCCACCACACTGACAGAACAGGACAGTATGAGTACTCCTACACCCCGTGGGCCCGATGAAGGGGGAGGGTGTTCAGGTGCAAGACCCAACTAGTTCTCGTCCAGGGCTATTTCATTGCTAGATCTTGGAATTCCTTTCACAGGGATACCCTCAGTGCAGTTGAGTGAAGAGGAAGGATTAATCTGGGGTCTGAGAAGGTACACCAAGGGGGCTTAGAGCTCTCTTAAAGAGACAATGTTATTTTCAGATTCATATTTTTGTACAGTATTGTTAAGAAGTTTGTCCTCAAGTTTACAGTTCTTTGGGTATCCCATATACCCCTAGACCCAATCCAAGTTGTTAACCCCCTAATAAAAAAACAGCTCAGGGCTATTTACTGCCAATGGCTCCTGCTGCTGTCTCAGCCAATGAGGAGAGGGAGTCCTGGGATTGCTGAGACTCCAGTGCACATCGCTGGATTGAATGGGGGCTTAGGTGATTATTAGGGGGGGCTGCTGCACAGAGAAGGTTTTTTACCTTCATGCATAGAATGCATGAAGGTAAAAAACCTTGAGCCTTTACAACCACTTTTAGCAGTTCAATTTTAATATGTAGAACTTACATGGAATTGGAATTTCCTTAACCGCTTCCCATCCGCCCTATAGCAGTAATACTGCTACAGGGCGGCACGGGTGCGCAAAATCATGTATATATATGTGATATATACGTGATTTTGCATTTCCGGGTATGGGGAGCATGCGGCTATTCGCAACCTTGGCTGTCAATCACTGGGTCCCGACCGGTGATTACTCGCTGGCACCCGGTGATGGAGGAGCATTACCGACAAAAGGAGAGAAGTGTAAGTAAACAATACAGATCTCTCCCCTGTCAGCTATTGCACACTGCTATGCATTGCTTTCCATAGCAGAGCCATGCAAAGCAGTGTGCTTACAGTGAAGCACACACACAGCACAAAGTAAAACAGCACACAGCACAGAGTTAACCCTTTGATCGCCCTAGATGTTAACCCCTTCATGCCCAGTGCCAATAGTACAGTGTCAGTGCTTTTTATTAGCACTGATCACTGTATTGGTGTCACTGGGTATGTCAGTGACACCAAGTCAGTTCCCCCCAGTGTCAGAATGCCCGCCGCAGCCCTGCTATAAGTCGCTGATCGCTGCCATTACTAGTAAAAATTAAAAAAGATTTTAAAAATCCCAGTATATATACCACCAATTAATTTACATGTATTGGTATTTTTGTTAGCAAAGACATGTTGCAGAATACATTTTGGCCTAAATTTATGACTAAATTTGATTTTTTACTGGACATGTTTAATTGCAAAAAGTCAAAAATATAGTTTTTTTTCTCAAAATTGTCATCCTTTTATTTTATAGTGCAAAACGTAAAAACCGCACAGGCGATCAAATACCACCAAAAGAAATCTCTATTTGTGGGAAAAAAAGGCTGTAAATTTAATTTGGGTGCAGCATTGCATGACTGCACAATTGTCAGTTAAAGTAACACAGCGCCATAACGCAAAAAATGGCCTGGTCAGTAAGTGGGTAAATCCTCTGGAGGGCAAGTGTTGTGTTTTAAGTTCTAGTGAGTGGGGTTCATTTTAAATCTAACAGATAGATCTTTGCTTGTATTTATCTTTGAAATGGACAAAAGGCTTTAACTAGAATGTTTTCAGTTTTAATTATGAATTTAAGGATGACTGTAGCAAACACATATTGAATTCTGTAATGACATTCAGAATTAGAATTTTTTTTGCTTGGCTTTATTTATATTTTTCTCCACATTTATATACAAACCAAGCTGTCCAGCAAAAGTGACAGTTACAGGGGTTGGGACAATCCTTATAACTATACCAAAGGCACTACAAAGGCCAGCTTTAATTCACATGTTACAGAACTGTTTTCCAAATGCAAAGCAATGTAACTCTAACTGATTAAAATGTGGGAGCTAGGCTTACTAAAAGTCCGCACAAATATACAGGTCCTTCTAATGGTGGCAGTACATGTAAAGATCTTATTGAACAAGCCTTCACAGAACTGGATAAGATGATCGGATCTATGAAGTAACAAAAAGATGCATACTGTGTCTTAGATTCATTTCATGCCAAACCGATTTGATCTAACATGGAACTACAGGCAAAACTTTTTTTTTTATTTTGGTTAGTGTAAGGGAGGGCTATAACCCCTATCAGTTGTTTCTATCTGTGTCCCATTGGGGAGATTTCTCTTCACTTCCTGTCCCATTGCCAAAAAATTAAGAGGAAATACCCTGCAAATTAGAGAATCCCTTGGGTCCCTCAGGTCACCAAAACTATTGTATCCATTGGAAGATTTCCTCTCTATTACTGTACAGGGGACAACCCAAAATTTGGGATTTTCTTTTACTTTTACTTTCACTTTCAAAGATGATTGTAAACAGGACAAACAGAGAGGGTGAATCTTGTTGAAAGGGGCACAGACAGCAATTAAATCCTAATAGGTGTTCTAATCCCTGTTCACTTTACCCAAAACTAAAATAAAAAAAAATAAAAAAAAAACGTTTTGCCTTTAGTTACACTTTAACAGAAATTATTCTGATTGTCTAGGTGGCAAATTGAATTGCAAAAAATTAGATATTTTTCAAAATGATTGTTAAGTGTATGGCACATTGAATGATCATTTGATCATATTTCTGATCTGACAGTATCTATCAATAATATGATTGTATATAAAACCATTTGGTGCATGGCCGTGCATCAGACCATCCTGTCCATTGGATAACAACACTGCTGCTTTGCAGTGAAATTGCCCAGCCGTGTTGTCATCCTAGTAAAGGAAGTTGAAAAATCACAGATCTACTGACAGGATCAACAGGCTAACGGTTAAAATACAGATTGATGCGATTTCTGCTCAGAAAAAGTGTAAAAGAAAGCATAAGCATTTAATGTATGTGTAGGTCAGGAAACAACCCCTCATTGTGTCCTCCCAGAATTTTTATTTGCATAGGTTCTTATCTTTGCATGTGCAGTTGATGCTTTTCGGCTGTGCGTTTTAAATTTTTTATGTACATTTTTTATACTTTTTTATGCGTTTTGTGTCTTTTTGAGGAAGTGTTGATGTTGCTATGAGGAGGCGACTGTTGTCATGCAGTAAAATGCACCAAAAATGCATGTCTGTGTATTTTTATGCAATTCCATGAAGCCAAAAGTGCACCGTGCTGCGTGTAAAACGTTACCGCACCTTTCCAGAAAATGCATTGCAGGAAACTGCATAGATGTGGGTGGGGATCATAGGAAACAAAGTTAAATGGTCTGTAGCGTTTCTGTGTATCTGCAAACGCACTAAAAAACACATAGATATGAACCTAACCTTAATCATCCCAATGCCACCTATTAATATTTGCTTTTTTCACAAAGGCAAACGAGTGCAGTGGTTGACCTCATAAAAAGTGATAAAAAGAAGTGTCTTGAAGGAAAGTAATGATCTTGTTTCTCAGTAGTGTGCTAAGTTCATTTTATGCAAAGTACTCCTATCCTGTACTATGAGTGTGCACAGAAGCCAGTTTAATACATAGTGTGGGAGTTCAGAGCTGTGGAAATAATTGTCTCGCTCACTGAGCTTTTATTCAATGCTCATTTCTGGAAATTGCCAGGCAGTTCAATCCATTAGCTACGGGAAAGTGAAGAATGGAGCTATCTCAATTTGAAGTATGTTTGCTACTGAAGAAGCCAAGGGAAATTTGGTTCATTGTCTTGCTTTTGTTGTATAATAAGGACTATTTTCATGTTTTACGTATCCCATGATAAGTAGAAGTCTGATTCTAGCATGTGAGCCAGACAACATTTTCTCTGGATATTTATGTCTTTATTTACTACATAAAGTTGAAGATGAGAGCTGACTAGCATATCAACGAATGGCTTAGGGATAGCAGTAAACATCAGAGGTAAAGATTTGCAGTGCATCAAAGAGATGTACTTTATGTTTTAGGAGTCCATTGAAAAAACAAGATAAAAAAGTACCCAATGCCTACTTGTATTATATATAAATTCTTGTCTTTTCTGTGCAGCCAATCTTTTGATCTATCAGATTCATCCGTGGAATACGGAATCTCTGTCATAAAATCTGTCACTCCTGTTGTCCGAGCTTACAATTGTATGTCTAGGGCTACACTGGGTGTAAGGCCATACAGAACCTCTGCTTTAGAAATGGGCCCCATATTGTTCTAATGTTTCGTTATATTTGAAAGACCTCTCATGTCTCCCAGAATACATTTTTATTTAAAGTGTTACTAAACCAATACAGTAAAATCAGTCTGTATATGCAGTAAAGCATGCTTGTTATACTCACTGTGGAACCTAAGGGGTTAGTCCTTTGCATTGTGTAAAAACGCTTTTTGATCCTTACTTCTCTAAGTCTCCCATTCTTTCAGTGCCTCCCTCTTATCTCCTGATAAGACATAAGTGTGGAGTCACTTTGCACATGCTCAGTTTAATGTGTATTGCTAGAGAGGTTTTTTATTTTCTTGGGAGAGGGCTTGTGATCCGCACAGGGCCAATCAGCACTGTCCAGACAGAGGTCAGGGATCTTGCATCCTCCTAGAGCAAAATGAAAACTCCTCCTACAAGCATTAACATGTGCTTGGCTGGGCACTGATAGAAGTCACAAGACTGCTATAACTGCTGATGATAAATGGTATTTAGTGGTTTATATTTACTAAAATAATTAATGTTCTGTGTACGTTGGGAAAATGGATATAGTGAATGCAGGGTCCTGGATTTAGTAACACTTGAATTAAAGGATATCTAAAAGCAACAGCAAAAAGTAATATATTACAGCTTACCAGTCTGTACATGTGGTGGTTGCATTAGTTTTCTTTTTCAGGCTCAGATCATTTTCAATAAGTAAACAAAATACCTGTTCATCATGCCAGAAATGCAGTGGCCTTTTCATTTCCTCTTACCACTCCACCACTTCACCTCATCCAATCAGAGAATGCTTTACATTCATTAAGAAAATACAAGTCCTTCTTTGGTGCCCATGCCAAGCATGCAACCTAATGTGTTCACAATGCAGGGCAGCAGCTCAGTGCAGTACTTGAAAGCAAGTGGAGATCACTGCAGTATCAGTATCTACTACACTGATTTCCAGCTTCTAGAGGGTTCCCACAGGTATAGTATACAAAATTTGACAATTTAATTCCCAGAAAACCTGCGGCATAGCACTATGGCTATAAGTCACACAGCCATTCTCACTGTAGCGTGTTCTGACAGGCATTCGCCTAGCTCGCAGACTAGCTGACTAGCTGACTCAGTCTTTATGGTAATAAAAGAAAAAAAGACGTGTGCCTTGCACAGTTGGTGGAAAATGAATGATAGAATTCTGGAGCAAAAGATTACCATAAATTTTTAGATGAAAATTGCCAAACTTTAGCTACTTTACAACAGCCTATTGGTGAACATTCAGTTTATAAATTAAGTGTTTTTGAATGTAATAGGCGGTTAAGGAGGGGCGGGAAGATGTTCACAATGACTCAAGAAGTAGGCTGTGAAAAAAGTAAAGGATGGATGCAAAGGTGAACAATCTGTTTGGAGGAAAAGACCGGAGCTCAGAGCTCAGGCCTGACAAGGGGAATCTTCACCATGACAATGCTCCTCTACATAATGCGTTAAGTGTTTGTGGGTTCCTAGCCCAGAAATTCATTCTGAAACATGACCGACCACCTTATCTCCTGACTTAGCACCCTATGACTTTTGGCGGTTTTCAAAATTTAAAAATGCCTTAAATGGACACAGATTTGATTACATTTGAGTGGGAGGACCACGTACATTTCCATTGACTTCAAGACAGAAGAGTGGTCACAGGAAATTTGGGTGGTGGAAACCATAACCTTCATGTGATGCTTAAGATGACATGTTTTCCTAGGAATTTTCAATCAATTTGATGGCAACTACTATGTGATTTCTTAGACCACTGTGCCTGAGATGATTTCTTTACAAGTTTAAATCCCAGCTGTTATGCATGGGTGGATTTTGGATCCATTGAGAACTAATCAGAATACATAATCCCCTTTTCCCAGGAAGATGCCCATATGGCTTCCCATATGATCTTGCTTGAAGTTTATTCAATACTGAGTAGCCATTTACAGTTGTGTCCAAAATTATTCAACCCCCACTGAAATTGAGTGTTTTGGCCAGTTTGACATTGCTTTTGATCATTCAGTCATCTTGCTTACATTTACATTAAAGAGGCACTTGTAGGTCAGACAAATATAACATAACAGTTATAATGAAATAACCACAAATGTCTTTTCTGTGCTCACAGCATTATCAGTTTTATTCAACCCCCAAGTGACATTCAATCTTAGTACTTAGTACAGCATCCTTTTACAGTTATAACAGCTTTTAAACGTGAAGCATAGCTTGACACAAGTGTCTTGCAGCGATCTACGGGTATCTTCGCCCATTCTTCATGGGCAAAGGCCTCCAGTTCAGTCACATTCTTAGGCTTGCGCACTGCAACTGCTTTCTTTAAGTCCCACCAGAGGTTCTCAATCGGATTTAAGTCTGGTGACTGCGATGGCCACTCCAAAATGTTCCAGCCTTTCCTCTGCAACCATGCTCTAGTGGACTTGGAGGTATGCTTGGGATCATTGTCCTGTTGAAAGGTCCAACGTCTCCCAAGCCTCAGGTGTGTGACGGACTGCATCACGTTTCCATCCAATATCTCCTGGTACTGAAGAGAATTCATGGTACCTTGCACACGCTGAAGCTTCCCTGTACCTGCAGAAGCAAAACAGCCCCAAAGCATGATTGACCCTCCACCATGCTTCACAGTAGGCAAGGTGTTCTTTTCATCATAGGCCTTGTTCTTCCTCCTCCAAACATAGCGTTGATCCATGGGCCCAAACAGTTCTAATTTTGTTTCATCAGTCCACAGAACACTATCCCACAACTTTTGTGGTTTGTCCACATGGCTTTTGGCATACTGCAGTCGACTCTTCTTATTCTTTGGAGACAGCAAGGGGGTACGCCTGGGAGTTCTGGCACGGAGGCCTTCATTACGCAGTGTGCGTCTTATTGTCTGGGCTGAAACTTCTGTACCCACATCTGACAAATCTTTTCTCAGTTCCTCAGCAGTCACACGGGGACTTCTCTCCACTCTACGCTTCAGGTAGCGCACAGCAGTCGAAGTCAGCATCTTCTTTCTGCCACGACCAGGTAGCGTTTCAACAGTGCCCTTTGCCTTGAATTTGCGAATGATGCTTCCTAAGGTGTCTCTTGGTATGTTTAACATCTTTGCAATCTTCTTATAGCCATTGCCCTTCCTGTGAAGAGAAATCACCTCTTCTCTTGTCTTCCTGGACCATTCTCTTGCCTTCACCATGTTTGTAACCACACCAGTAAATGTCTAGAAGGAGCTGAGTATCACAGTCATTTTAAAGCTGCCTAATTGGTGCTTATTATGCTTGATTGCTGCTCGGTGACATCCACAGGTGTTTTCAATACCTGATGGAAAGCACCTGTATGAACCTCTGTTCTTCAGAGTGGTAGTCTTTAAGGGGTTGAATAATTGTGGCAATGAAGAAACCACATAAGAACCATTTACTACTGTATTACATAAACAATTGATGTCATTTTAGTTGCATTTGGGTAGTTACAACGTCCTTGTAGGATTTGATTCTGAATACAATTCCAAATGTACACTATAGTCCCTAAACCCCTTTACAGCATTGGGGGTTGAATAATTTTGGACACAACTGTAATGGGCACCACATTGCAAATATAGGGTAGAAACATCAATGTCTAAAAATGTATTTGATGGGGTTGATGTTCTGTACCATACAATTTGTGAAGTACTTTAAGATGTGATTTATATACGTCTTTGATTTTATAGATGGAATAAAAGGGATTGCTTTTTAAAGTGTATTGATGTTTTTCTGAGAGACCACCCACCTTAAAATCCTTTCTTTAGAATGTTTACTTTATTAGTCTTGCAGAGACCGTGTCAATTTGGCTCTCATTGGCAAGGTGTCATTGGCTCTTTAAATTAGTGATAGAGTTGCTTTAAAGAAGAAGGGGCCTATGTATAAAACATTTGCACAGTCAGAGTGGAAAATTGCTGTATTTTCTCTGATTAACGTAGTTCCTATATCATTTGCACCATTTAGCAGCAATAATGCATTTTTTTCCTGAATAAAGCCTAACTCTAGGATTGATTTACCTTTAAATAGTTAGTTTGAACCAAGCTAGTCCAAACAAACTATTTCTTTTACTAATACATGTACCTGCTGTTCCTGCTTAAACTGAATGTAGCATCATCTACATGGGCCAGTTCACACCACAAAAAAACACTCTGGATATGTTTTGCTTACAGTTCACGCCACACTCCATTCTGGTGCCTTTTTGATGCATTTTGCTATGTTCCAGTACAGTTCTGTGCAGAAAAAAGTGGAATGCACTGGAACTGACTGCACTGGTGTGAACTAGGTCCATTGGAATACATAGAAAACACTGTTCTGCATCTGGTATGAACCAGTACATAGATTACAACCTTGTGTTCCTGTTTCTCGTCCCATTTCCAGGAACAAAATCAAGTTGCACTACTCAGCTATTCACCACCAGCATCTCCACCTCAGCCAATCAGAGGAAGCCTTGTGTTCTTTCATAAAAATACAAGGCTACCTGTGAATGGCTAAACAACACTAAGCCCGACTTGACTTTGTTTCAGGAACAGGGCTGGAAGTCTCCATACCGCTGCTGGAACACATTGCTCTATACTGTATGTAGCTGATGGACACATGTATTACTGAAAGCTAGTTTGGAGCAGCCTGGGCAAACTAAAGTCAACCAAAACCTAGAGCAGGGGTAGTCAAACTTAGAGATGGAGATCTACCTGAACAACATGGGAGAAGTCAAAGATACCGGGCACAGTGTCGCCTCCTCACACCTGATTTAAACCTCTAAGTGCCGTACTACCGTGTCACAATCATGTACATTGCACAGCAATCATGGGTTTATATCAGGTGGTGTGGAAGCAACATATCGCCAAAATATATCCAAACACATATTGTCAAACACACTCAGATTGCTTTGCAGAGGAGCAGCAGTGCACTTGTGAATGAGCCCTTAGTTGTATCCAGCAACGGCACTCTTAGGACTTGTTTGCATGTAACATTGGGGGGAAGGGGTTCAGGAAAAACCCTATGGTTGAGTCACGGTTTTTCCACCACCAACCCCTACCCTCTTCAGATGCTGAGGTACACATGCCTCAGCAGGAATTACACCTGCTGTTGCTTTTGGTGGGTGCTACCGCATGTCAATTGAGACCCATTCAAGTAAATGGGGCCACTCTGCAAGTTCCCCATACTGCATACTTCTGTGAACTCCAAGTAGTTAAAACAGGTGGTGAGAAAGCAACACACCTCTGCCTGTTTACCCTTTGTTTGCTGTACTGCACAAGGTTGCAGGGCGGCCTCATTCACTTTAATGGGTCATGCTTGGAAGATGCTGCACCCACCAACCATGACAGGGTGTAGGAGCCAGTACTACAAAGGAGACATCGACTTATGCAGCTCTTGCTCCCTACTACAATTCGAACTTTATATGTAGTCCCTCTGCATTGCAGTCTGTTTGGTTTGATGCTCTGGGATGGCGGGCCAGCAAGCCCCGACCATGATCTACCCAGTCACTTGGCCGAGATCTACTGGTACATCACAATCTACTGGTTGCTGACCCCCAACCTAAAGTTAAGCTTTGAAAGCATTTCAGTAAAAAAAAAAACACATTATGTACACTAGATGGCACTGAGGATAAAGAAACTGCACATAGATAAAATATGGCGATTTTTGACTGACAATGCGATTCTTTGCCACATTTATACAGTAAACCTTTTATAAATAGACCTTTATGTGTAGTTTTAAACAAAGTACACTTTTCCTTTTTTTCTCTAGTTTTCCTAGCTGAAAGAGCCCCACCTCTTCCCCCCACTTATTTCTACTTACGTCAATATCTTTACCACTTCCTTTTCTGTCCTTTATCACATGCAATGATGATTAGGGTGTTGTACAATAGTGTATTTTTTTTTGGGGGGGGGTCCCAACAAAATTTTTGCTATAAGGCTCTGTGATTTCTAGCTATGCCCCTGCATTTTTCTCACTAGGGTATCTCATGTTGGAGGGTCTGCTGTCAGAGTGGTATCCACTACCATGACTCCAGCTTTAACCAACATACAGTAGAATGTCAGTAATTTATATTAATGTATACTGACTGCAGGACAGATATCATGTACTTAAGTCCAAGTATTCCTACAGTGTAACTCAATTTTTCCAGATCTCTAGTAGCTTTTTTCACAGCATATTTGCACGGTATGGTGCACTTACTTAGCAAAATGCCTTCCTCCAACCATGCAACTTCTGTGATCTCC
Organism: Staurois parvus; assembly: GCF_062004578.1. Classification (NCBI taxonomy): domain Eukaryota; kingdom Metazoa; phylum Chordata; class Amphibia; order Anura; family Ranidae; genus Staurois; species Staurois parvus. The sequence goes on from NW_028317813.1 coordinate 17,585,227, forward strand.
CACCTCATTCCATCAATGCTACTTCTTCTTTATCCTTCTTCTGAGTCCGAATGCTTCAGATGACTTGTTTGGCTGGAGTGGAATGACTTGACTCCCATGCATATGGGAGTCACTTTGTACAGACATCCTGTGCTTTTGTACATATGCTTGTACAGCTGTCAATTTGCTTCAATATTCACCCTCAATCCAGAGCTGTTCCCCTTCCTCCTTTTCTGCTACTGTCTTTAGTCGGACATCCATCATCATTCCACTCCCTCTGAGCTCAGGATGTCATGGACCTATCCCAGCCTTTGACTAGACACTGAAAGTTGAATAAGCACACTGATGAGGTCATCACTGTGTCACAGCTCTATTCTCCTATCAGTGCTCATTGTCAGCACATGAACTGATTGACTCGGTGCTGCTTCTTCTCATATTTGCATTATGCTGTACAAAGATTGCAAGAGACTGGTACCAGGTCAACTTTAGATACTTACACTGCTTGTAATGAAAAAGTAAATGTAGAGGTCTATGCCGGAATCAAAGATGTAGAACGTATTGATTCCCGTACGACATGCCTCACCAATAACCAAAAACACAATAAGGTTTGGGAGCTTTTACATTCTACTGAGGATCCACCATGATAGATTCCTCTGTCCCTCCCAGCTGTAGGGAACATGTAGCTTCCAGAGAGTGGAGAGTCCTATATCTCTTTCTTTTTCTATTTTGTTTTTCTTTTTCTTATCTGTTCTTTACTGTTAAAAATATTTTGTACTCTCTAGTGTAGATGGACATACCCTCTATATGATTGACTGCCTGTGGAGAGGAGTTGTTTGGTTATTTATAACATTTTTGGTCCAGGATTGCATTCTCGATGTTGAATTTTCTTTATGCACATTGTTGACAAGAATACTGACCATTGGACATTGTTCTGCTCTCTGCCTGCCTGTGTGCAGCTCTTATCTACCAAGATTTTGCTGATTGATGTACAAGATGTTTCATTTGAAATTCAATAAAAATTATTACTTTAAAAAAAAACGCAAATGTAATGATGCATTAATGATTGCAGAACTGCATTAATTTGTGTCATTTTTATCTGCCTTGAAATAATATAACTTCAGCATCACATGACTGCATGTAAGTCTGTTATTAGTGTGCGCATCTTCAACTACATCAGCTGCCAGTACTCATTATTCTTGTTCCAGAAACTTACATGAAAAGCTAATTATGTTGAAACACAGAATCTCCTTCTGTACGTTATGCATAATCATAGTGTATAGTTGTTTCAATTTATGATGCCTACTGTTTTATCCGAGACATATTTTTTGCCATTTTTAAAAAATTGCAATTATGCCTAATTACTCAAAAGTTGATGTGAATGGAAAGTTATGCAATCTTGGCATTTATAAATTTGTTGTATGAGCTTAGTAGGCTTTAATCTTTTCTTGAAGCATACTGGAGAGAATTGTTTACCACTGAAAATGGACTTTCTGTAGAGTAATAAGAGCTGTGCATAAACAGAGACCTCAGCAAGTAAACAGGTTGCAACTAGGTTTTAGTGCGTTAGTGGCTGGGCCAGACTTGAGGAGAAAGGTTTAAGCCATTTACTCTCTGTTCCCAGGCCTTTGTGTCTCAGCCAGCCCACCTGTGATATAAAAAGGGGGACGACTGAGGTCTGCAGCAGCTGATTTGCCCACACTGGGCTCAGCCTGGTAAGGGGACTGCTGCACCCTGCAGTATGCTTAAGACACTGGGATTGCCGGAGGATCACCAGCAATTGACTTTACCTACAAGGACTACCACCTCACGCAGGTATGCATGGGCAGACATACATATGTAGATAGTGTTATGGTAAAGAATTGTTCATATTGGACTGTAATGCTGCTTGTAAAGTTGCATTACTGTTCTGAGCCTGGTCTGAAGTTATTCAAAGCGGTGCATGTTGGTTCTGGTGTATCCAAAAGAACCATGGTCTGTAAAGCACATACGGGGTATGAAGTCACACTACATCAACAGCAGTTAACTCAGCAGGTTAAGGAAGAGTAAAGCCATTACTAGCAGTAACCAAGCACAAGGACAAGACAAGAAGCAACCCATCGTAGGCATGATACCTGGTAAGGTGGCAGATCCTTCGGTTGCAAGGGGTTTGCTATATGGCTCCCTCCCAAGCAGTTGGTTTCCAATAGCAACTGGAAACAAACCACATTACAGAGATCCACGGCCTGGTCACATAGGTATGGGCAGTAATGAAGTTAATAATGAGCATTCATGAGGTCTGCGCTAGGTGCTTGGGGGGACCCCATTCTGTTACCAGGATCGAGGTAGCAGAGGTTTGCTGGACTGGTGGAGTGGGCACAGAATCAGCCTGTCCCTCCTAATGCAACAACTACTTAAAGTTTGTGTGTGACATGGGACACCATGTTTTCAGAAGAACTCTGTATTTTTACTGCACAGAACTTATCTCTAAGTCGGGGAACTAGCTTTAAAATTTCAGGAAATCTTACATCGCTACCCCCGCCCCCCCCCCAGTAAAGATGACCCTGCCCACAAGCACATTTTAGTTGAATCTTGCTTTTTATGCCAACTACAGCAAGTATACTAGTGTTTTGGAAGATTTTTATGGAAATCTGTAAGGTTAAAACATTTGACTTGATACTAGAAGACTTCCTGCCAGATTGCTATACGTATATCTGTTTACATAGTAAAATAAAGTGAACTTTTACTTTTAAGTGTTTATAAAGCTAGAAGGTTTTTGTACGCTAATGCATACTATGCATTGGTGTAACAAAACCTCTGTGGTCTGCTCTCTCTTCCACCCCCTCAGATTTACCTGAGCCTGATCTCAACCCAGCAATGTGCACAAGAGGAATGGCTGTTTGGCTTTCCCCCTCCCCACTGGCTCAGAGACAATCACAGTCAGTGAGGACAGAGTGAGGGAGGGTCGAGCCTTGCTCTGTGTGTCAATAGACACACAGAATGGGGCTCATGAGCGCACACACAAGTGCCCCAGAGCAAGCTATGGGGGCATTCAGCAGGGAAGGGAACCAGGAGTGCTGGCGGAGGACCCAAAAAGAGGAGGATCAGTGTCAGGGATCTCCTCGATCCCTGCCGCGATGGTCCCGGCGCAGGCGCAGTGCACCGCCCTGTGCAGGGACACGGGCACTAGGTCCGGGTCGGCCGCGGCGTTCGAGTTCGCGCATGCGCAGTAGAAGCCGCGGCCGCCCGCTGGGCGCCAATGGCAGCGCAGGGCAGGATATTTAAATGGCCCTGAGCTGTCATTCAGTGCCTTCTGGTCTTCCCTGCATCCTGTGAACCTGTGAACCTGTACCCTTTGTAAGTTTTGACCCGGATTATACCTGACCTTGCTGCTTTCTCCTGTTCTGACCCTTGCTTTGCCTGACCTCTCTCCCGAATGCCCCTGATTGGATTTGACCTGCTGTTGCTGACCTGGCGTGTGACCCGACCATTCTATGCCCGCTGCCTTGTACCTTGCCGTCCTCTCTGTTACCGACCCGGCCCGTCTGACCTTGCTCATCCATCCATCCATCCCTTGCAGTGGGGTCTTCTGACCTCCTCACATCAGACTCTTCCCCGTGGGAGCCCTTGGCGCATACTACTACCACTGACGGACGCACCCAGTAGTCACGACCTGGTCTCGGGGAGCTCCAAGTCCATCCCCACCATCAGGGGCCCTGGTGAGCAAGCACCCTGGGACTTAGATTCCGTGCGCTGGGGACGCCTATTCAGTGGAGTGCTAGTGGTACCGCCAGGCGGTCCCTTACAATCAGGGCTGCTCTGTGCAAAACCATTTCACGGAGCAGGTAAGTTTGTTACTTAAAAAAAAAATCCTAGGTTTACAATCTGGATAATTTAGAAATGCTGTCCTATAGAATCTTTTTAAAGCAGAACTATACTCACCTCTGCTCCAGTGATGCAGCGTGCTGTCGCTCCCCACCCGGCTGCTGATATATTCAGGTAGCAGGCTTCCGTGTCTCGATTACCGGATGCTGTCCTTGCTGGGGCGAGGATGACATCACTCCCGCACATGTGTGGGAGTTCAGTCAGATTTGACATTGCTGAATTTGTACAGTGAGTTGTGCATACATGGCTCACTGTACAGGGGCGGACAGGCAGGTAAGTAACTTCAATGCAGAAGAGACAAAGCATGTCTCTTCTACATTAAAATTCCTGCCTGTTCTCCATTTTTCTTTTTTTACCTAAAGTTCCACTTTAATGGTGACCTTTTATTTGGAGAATAATTGAATAGCCATAACATCCCTTCCAATCGATTTAGTCTCATTTTTTAATTGGAATTACAAAACTGAGTTGATGGAGCAGGGAGTAAACTTACTGAACATTTTGCATCATCTGGCAGTACTGAGATGTGTTGGTCATGAATGTAATTGTAGTTCGAACAATCAGATTATGAATATGCATGTTGAATGCAGAGATACAATCGATAACACTGTTGAACAGGTAAAAAGTTTTGGGCATAAAATTAGCTAATCTTACATAATTTTGGGGTGCTGAAAACGAAAATGACCCTAAAAAATGTTGATTGGCTCTAGTTTCCATGATATATTCACCCATCTAATGACGTAAGCCATTCAAAATTATGATGCAACTTCAGCTGCATATTGCGCAATTGATACTGGTGACCAATAGAAAATTGCATGTATACTGAGATGATGCAATATTAGCCTTTAATTGCATCACTTCACTGCATAAAAGCTGCAGTATCTGTAGCTGATTGTAGTTCGACAGCGTCTTTACATTTCGTTTTATGCTTATATAGGCTACTCAGTAATGCCTCGAACTTGTGTGAATAAAGCAGATAATTTCTGCTATATCTGCGGTGAAATAACTTTTATCTCACAAAAAAGGAGGATAACAGGAATGATTAAGAAAGCCTACAACTTGTATTTTGGCTGCAAGATAGGAGACCAGGACAAGAGCTGGGCACCACATATATGCTGCAATTCTTGTGGGACGGCACTGGAGCAATGGTTGAATGGAAAAAAGGCATCTATGCCTTTCGCTGTGCCAATGATTTGGAGAGAACCAACAGATCATGTTAGTAATTGTTACTTTTGTATGGTGCCTCCAATTGTAAAAGGGCTAAATAAGAAGAAAAAGTTATCTGTGCACTATCCAAATATTCCATCGGCAATACGTCCAGTTCCTCATGGAGAGGGGCTACCAATTCCTAAAGCACCAGAATCCTTCGTGGTTGAGTCAAGTGAGGAAGAACCTGAAGCGTGTAGTCACGTGCAGTTGTAAGAGATAGCCCTTTCCTCGAATACAAGAGAAAAGCCAAGAGAAGCAAAACCGACACAAACTGAAGACAAAACTAGTGAGAATCCTAAGTATTAAAATGATTCAACTTAGCTTATGGCTATAATTTTTCTTGGTAATCCTATGCAATATATTATGCCATTTAGGTTTTGTTATGTAGTCAATATCACTTGCTTTATATTTGTGGAAAGACATCTATCTATATAATTATTGTGCATTATGTAGTCATTACGCCTATAGTAGAAAACTTTCCGTTTACAGAAAAACTAGAGCCAATTGACAAATTTCATTGTTATATTTGAACTCAGAATGTGAAATTCATTAAGAAATGGATCCTTTTGTTTCCAAAACTGGCAAAAAATAAAAATTTGTTGAACAGTGTAATGTACAGTTGTACCTTCCAGCTATTGCTGGAAAGCCCTTTCCCTGTGTGTGGCATATTGATAAATTGGGTTGTTGACTACAAAGTGATTATTCCTGTCAGGAGAGATTGATCAGAAAAGAAATTGATCATTTATAAATGTATATATGTCTACCAGATCAAGACCAATATCTCTTTTGTGGCATATTTGTTTACATCTCTCATAGGACCCTATCACATCAAGCATCAATGGGACCAAAACACTGGTTAAACTTCACAACAATCAATATCAATGCAGTTTTTGCAAAAAATAAAGGGGCACCCTGAGTTTTATCTGCAGTACTATATGTTGTTTTCAGAGTTCAGACAGTCACATACAACGATTCTTTACAAAATCTTTGTTTATGGGGAGCACATCCATGTTACTTTATGAGGGTATCAAATATAAATGGGATTTCACCTTTTTTAGGTCTCCATGACTGCTGTAATTTACAGTGAATTGTAGTAAGAAATCATTAAAGGATACACAAAATATGCACACTTTGTGTTCCAGTATGAAAATATATTATTATATGGCAGAAGACACACATCATTTGCTTTACAAAAGAGCAGTTTTATACCTCTGAACATTTAATCCATTTTAATTGTGTCATTATAGCTTCAGTGTTACTTTATATAACAAAAGATACATCATACTAGCTGAAAAAGACTCAACAACACACAAGATCATATGTAAAAATATTGTTATTATTTGATGTGATTGTTTTATCTTTAGCTACATTGTTGGGTTGAAGCTTGGCTGGTAAGGTGATAGGCACAAGATTATTGGTGACACTTAAGGGTACAATGTAGGACGTCATCTTTCACATGGAAATCCAAGCCTTTATTCTCTTTACAGTTTACATATGTTTACCATTTGTAAGCCTTTATTCTTCTTGTCTGATTAAATCTGGTCTTATACTCAGCCATATGGATGACAAAACCTACAAAGGAAAGGACTCAGTGGCACAATTGCCAAATTGTTTAACAAAATTAGTTGGCAATATTCAAATAGACCAAAAGAAAATATTTCTGTGGAATCAATAATTTATAGCTATGGACAACTATAATTCTGATGACGTTCACTTGTCATTTTCGTTTGACAAATGATATTGTAATGAACAGGATGATGGAGAGAAATGTGAAAATATATTTCAATGTAAGTGGGGCTTTTCATCCGTGGTATGAAATAAAAAATCCAGTGTGTTTGGCATTTGAAAGGTAATGTTTCTGCTCAGAAGATCTTCTAGGACCTTCAATGTTGCCCATCTTAAACTGAACGCCTGAACCTGTAGCAACAAAGAAAAAGAAAGTCAGCTACCAATATGAAGGTTATATGTCTGGTAGCAATATATTTTTCAGATGATACATTCAGAAAATAATTTCACCCAAACAGAAAACTCGAGAAAGTTGACTTATGTAAGCTCCTTTTTTCTTTATTGCAGTGCTTCCTAAAGAGAGCTAAACGTTCAAGGTCATCCTTAATATAAGTATTTTGTTTATATTCCCATTCATACAGATCACAAGATTCACAAACTTTCACTGACTTCATTAGTTCTAATGTAAACATCGGGGACTAGACGTTTAGTGATTATAGTGTAAAGTAAATCTGAAATCATGCTTTAAAACACTAGACTAGAACATTGACAATCTCTTAAAGTGGAGTTCCACCCAAAAGTGGAAGCTCTGCTTATCTGCCTCCTCTCCCCTCTGCTGCCACATTTTGCACCTTTTGTGAGGGAGCGGGTACCTGGTTTTGACAGGTACCCGCACCCACTTTCCCCTGCAGCCCTCTTGGAAACTCATCAAGTCCCATAGGACTATGGCCCATTCACAAAGCACAGTGCACTCTGCGCATGCACAGTAGGCTTTACTGCTAGTTTCCCTTAGTCAAGATGGCGGCACCAGCACCAGCACCAAAAAAGCCGATTGAGGAATCGGCTTGGGGTGAGGAAAGCACTGAATGCCTTGAAAATTTACTTTTTGTATACAATTCCTTTTAACAAATAGCATTTGCCCTTCTGTGCATAGGCCCTTGTGTGCTTTGAGCTGACTGTGACTGCTTGTCTCACAAAACCTAGAGAAAATTTGGTGCTATCACTACTGTGCTGCTCAATGTTCTTCTTGCTGAACAGAAATCTGTACCTGAAGACCAGCAATGCTAGGATTTCCCAGCTTCTGCCTCATTCTGTGGATCTGTGCTTTCTCCAACTCTCCTACTGCTGCTTGATTATATCAGTCATCATTCCACCAGGCGCAGGAAGAGCAGCACTGACATGAGGAAGCAAAGCCCTACCACGATGCCTTCCTTCACATAGAGTGTGTTAATAGTAAGTAAAGACGGCAATAGATGATGTGATTTTCTTTCCTGCAACCACAGGTTGCAGAAAAGAAAATAATTTGATTTTCCCATCAATACAGTCAGTGTTGATATGGGAATCTTTCCCATGGAGCTATTGTGTTCTCCTGGCAGGGATGGGGGGAGGGAAGCTGTCCCTGCCTGGAGAACACAGTGATTATTACCAGCGGCTTTAGCCACTGGCAATAATCACACGAAAAATCTGACAGGCTAGTTATAACCTAGTTGTACAGCAATCCATTTGAGTACAATCAGCCTGCTCAAAGATGGTTCGAATCTTGGCTGGTCCTTGCTGAATCATGGCTGACTTAAGTAATGAGGAAACATTACCTGCATGGAGATCAGATGCAATACCGGTGACTAGCGTTTTGTCTTTTATTTGCACAGCTTCCACAGTTCAGACCCTTTTCAGTTTTATAAATCAAACATTTACTCCCCAAAAAGTCATCATTTTTAACCCTTTTGTCGATCCAGGTGGACGTTATATGCCATCCTCCTGGATCGTCACCTCACATGCCCACAGTGCCCCGCTGCGGTGAGATCTGTCACCGGCTGTGTCCATTGTATGACTGATCTGTGTACTGGCCCGTTGCCTGTATCATGTGACAGCTGTGACCTGTCACAGCAGGTCACATGACAATTGTAAACAGCGGACGGCTTCCTTTCATGCCATCTATTGGACACAATTGTGTTGCTAGCTGTGATTGGTCACAGTAATCGCATGGTGCAGACTGGGCCAATCACAGCCCATCTGTGTGATTGGCTGTGGCCAATTACAGCTAATCACAACAAAACAAACTGAATGATTTCATTCAGTAAAATGCTTGTTTATAGCAATGAAATTCATTCCTCTCCAAAACCAAGCTCCTAGTCTTGCCCCCAGCCCGCGCACCCCCCCTACTGACTTCTCCATCACATCCAACAATGCCACTATCAGGCCCACCCTGCAGGCCAGAGTACTTGGTGTCATTCTAGACTCCAACCTATCCTTCCAGCCCCAAGTCCAATCATTAACAATCATTAACAAACTTATGCAGACTCCACCTCCGCAACATTGCCAAAATCTGCACGTTCCTAACCCCAGAAACCACAAAACAGCTCATCCACTCCCTCATCATATCACAACTCCATTACTGCGACTCCCTCCTCACTGGCCTGCCTCGCCACAGGCTATCCCCACTTCAGTCGATCCTGAATACGGCAGCCAGACTCATTCACCTTACCAACCGCTCCGTTTCCGCCACCCCCCTCTGCCAATCCCTCCACTGGCTTCCGATTGCGCAACGGATCAAATTCAAAATCCTAACACTGACGTACAAAGCTGTCCACCATACTGCCGCAAATTACATCACCAACCTAATATCCAAGTACCACCCAACACGCACACTCCGCTCCTCACAAGACCTCCTTCTCTCTAGTTCCCTGGTCTCCTCCTCCCATGCCTGCCTCCAGGATTTCTCCAGGGTGTCACCCATCCTCTGGAACTCCCTGCCCCAACTCATCAGACTATCACCTACTCTCCTCTCCTTTAGGCATACCCTGAAAACCCACCTCTTCAGGGAAGCCTACCCCACCCCCTGCTAATTCCCGACCTCCTCCACTCTTCCTACCACTCCATCCCCCACAGCTATTTCCTCCTGTACCACTATCCCCTCCCTCCTAGATTGTAAGCTCGAAAGAGCAGGGCCCTCAATCCCCTCATGTATTGCATTGTATTGCTACTGTACTGTCGCATGTTCTGTCCCCCTTTGTAATATACAGCGCTGAGTGAACTGTTGGCGCTTTATAAATACTGTATAATAATAATAATTTGCAAAATGACAGAAACAAAAAAAACTTTTTTTTTCAAACCTTTCAGTCTTTTTTCATTTACTCAGTAAAAAATAAAGAAACCAGTGGTGATCAAATACCACTAAAAGAACACTCTAGTTATGTGAACAAAATGATAAAATTTTAGTTTGGGTACTGTGTTGCATGACCACGCAATTGTCATTCAAAGTGCGACAGCGCTGAAAGCTGGAAATTAGCCTGGGCAGGAAGGGGGTAAAGGTGCCCGGTATTAAAGTGGTTAATATACTTATTTTAACAAAAAGTAAGAATTTTTTTGCCTTGTGTGATTCTGCTCTTTGTTTGAGTACAGATGAAATATGCCCAGAAATAATATCTTAGCTGATGTATTTTTAAACTCAACGGAGTCTAAACTTTTGCAATCTATCTGATGTATTGAATGTTAGTATAGGTCCTTTGTGGAAGGTGAGTATCATCCTAAAGGGAGCGGATCCTGGAGAGAAGGCAGAAATGGATTGGTGGACACTGTGTGGACAGTATTGTTTAGAATCATAACATGTGGAGATCATGAGTGGATATAAATGGACACTTTTTGAACATAATGGGGACAATTCACAAAGTAATATCCTATAACATCCAAGTATGTAGTAAGATACAGAACAACGTTTTTCAAAACATTTGTTGGCATTCACTAAAAAACACTACAAATATACTGCATGAGTTATTTTATGAAGTCTTGCTGTATTTTACTACTGAAAACATGCGGTAATGTAACGCCTGGTGGTAGCTGGCATACAGTGGGTATAGAAAAGAATCACTCCCCTTTAAAATATTCACATTTTGTTGCTTTGCAGCCAGAAATGAAGACAGACATAGTTTATGTTTTATCCAGCTGTATTTACTCAGCGCAATTATAACATCCAAGTGAAAGCTATAACACCAACATGTCAAAAAACAATTAAAAACATTTCAAAAACAGAATCACTGAGTTGGAAAAAGAATCACCCCCTTGTGTCAGTATTGTGTTGGACCACGTTTTGCTTTAATTACAGCCTTGCAGAACTGCTCAAGTTCACTTAAATTTCATGGTGACCATTTGTGGACTGCAGTCTTCAAGTAATTCTACAGATTTTCAATGGGGTTCAAGTCTGGGCTCTGACTAGTCCATGCAAAGACATTCACCCTTTTCTCCTGCAACCACTGTGTGGTCAATTTTGCTGTATGCTTTGGGTCATTGTCATTGTAAGCCGTGTTTCGGGGTGGGCTCCCCAGGATACAGTGAAGTCATGAACGAGGAAGGCAACCCCAACACCAGCTTTGGCCACAACAGAATTTTACTTAGATGTGGCAAATAAACACAACCGCAAATGCTGGAAACATACAATAAATTTACATACACCCAACCCAAAGGCTGAGACCCTTGTGTTGCACAGCACGGCACCTTCTGATGGATGAAGGTAGAAAGTGTAGTAATTTACCTACTGGCGGGCACAAATAAGCTGCCACACCTTACCTGTTATTACCCTAAAAGAGCAGGAATCAGTGTATGGGTGTATGGTATGGGCTAGCCTGCGGTGCAGCACAACAGCTTACAATCTTACACAAATCTACAGTATTCCCTCTCCCATAACTGGTCCTGCAGCACGTGCCTGAGTATTCCTTCTGAGCAAAATGCCAGTCTGGCTTGAGTTTGTGGGATTTTATCAGCTCTCCAATGTGAAATGTCACTTTAAGTTATGGAGTCCTTCCAATAATCAGTAACAACACTTGTGGCCTGACACAAACAGAGACCCTAACTAACTATCTATAGGCCTGGACTCAGTCTCAAGGTGCCAACACTGAAATGAGGTGCATGCACGATCTTACGACCCGGGTCTGCGTTGCATCCGCTGGTGACTCTGAATAGAACAAATGTCTCTCCAACAAGCATGCGGTATCGCAGTATATGCTGCTTAGTTCCTCTGCTCTCATCAGCATTCCTGGCAGCAATCTTCCTTTCTCTGAACAGGATCAGGGTCTTGGAAATGATCAGCTTCACTTCACTGCAGCTCTGGTTACTGAGGGATGTTCTCACACCTGGATGCCATCAGGTTCTCTGCTCACATGGCTCCTTCAGTCACCATCCTCTAAACATGGCTTCTCTCTCTTCTTCCTGTTCTCTCTAAACTGTGTGAAAACCCCACCTCTTCATGAATATAGAAATATCTATGTAGTCTGAGGCTGTGTTAGAAAAACAGTGACATCTTGGAGCTAAACCGCAGAATGTCAGTCAAAACATTTAATTTACTCCACACAAACAGTGTTCAAACAATGAGAGCTGTTTCCCCATCTCACATCATGTTGGAAGGTAAACCTTCTTCCCATTGACAACTTTCTGGCAGAAGGCTGCAGTTCCTCAGGAATGTGACAGTATTTTACCCCGTCCATTTCGCCTTCTATCCTGACAAGTGCTCCAGTCCCTGCTGCAGAAAAACATCTCTATAACAGGATATTACCACCTCCATGCTTTACTGTAGGAATGGTGTTATTTGGATGGTGAGCTCTATTGGATTTCCACCAGACATATATTTTAGTGTTGAGGCCAAATCATTGAATTTCAGTCTCATCTGACCATAACACCTTTTTCCATGTGGACTCAGAATCTTCAAGGTGCATTTTGGCAAAGCTCAGTCATGACTGCAAGTGGCCTTTCTTGAGGAGTGGCTTTTTTTTGCAACCCTCCCATACAAACTACATTTGTGGAGAATTTGTGATATTGTTGTCACATCCATACAATGACCACTCTTTGTCATACATTCCTTCAACTGCTTCAGAGTTGCTGTAGGCCTCTTGATAGCCTCTCTGACCTGTTTCCTCCTGATTCTTTCATCCAGTTTGGAGCGACATCCTGGTCCAGGGAGGGTCTGTGTTGTACCAAACATCTTCCACTGCTTAACAATAGACTTCACTGTGCTCTCACGTATTGATAAAGCATTTGCAATATTTTTGTATCCATCTCCTGACTTGTGAGATCTTTTGACAGTGCCTTGCCACCCATAATTGGTTGTTTGCTTCAGCTCCACTATCAGAGAAATGCTCCAGGAAAGTGCTTTCATGCTAATCTAATCAAAATGACAACAGTTGATCACAGCTGAAAGTCAAATGGTTTTCTGTGCCATTGAGAAAGTACACCTGATTGAGTTTACAAGTCATTTTTAGGAGGGGGGGGGGGTAATCCTTTTTCCTACTCAGTGATTTTGTTTTTGAGTTTTAAAAAAAAAATTCTGACTTGTCGGTATTATGTCTTTCACTTGGATGTCAAAAAAAATGCAGTAAGTATAATGAGTAAATACAGCTGGATAAAACAAAAACTGGGTTTGCCTTCATTTCATCCTGCAAAGCAACAACATCTGTTTAATTTAAAGGAGGGTGATTCTTTTCTATACCCACTGTATTTATTAATAGTAGTAATTACCGATTGTGAAGGAGTGGGTGGCCACTGGCGTCCTTAACAACCGATAAGCCATCAGCTGTCATCTGAAAATTGCTGGCAAAGGAAAATTAAGAAAAAAATGGAGTGGGCCCCCCTCCCCCCCAACCCCCAGTCCATACCATACCAAGTCAGGGAAGGGTTGAACCATACCAGGCCACATGTCCTCAACATGGGGGGGGCAAGGGCCTCTTCCCCACATCCCTGGCTGGTGGTTGTGGAGGTTTATCAGAATATGGGAGTCCCTTGTAACAAGGGGGCCCCAAGATCCACCCCCCATATGAACATGGTACCCCTACTCATTCACCAAAAAAAAGTAGTATAAAAAAACACAGGAGGCAATTTTTGACGAGTCCTTTACTAAAAAAAAAAAATATAAAAAGGTTCCCTGGTGTAGATCCATCGTCAATCACGATGTCCATGTCACTACCGACCCGAAAAAAAAAGAGCTCCACCCCCGACGAAGGCTCCCGCCATTTGACAGTTCCACCTTCTGACAATTCTTAAATAACTAAGGGGCGAGAGCCACCCGATGATGTCACAGGGGGGTGCCCCCCCATTTCCTGTCCTGCCGTGCTGAATGCTCAGCTTAGGGTCTGGTATGGATTTTGGAGGGGAACCCGACGCCATTTTTTAAAAACATTTTTAATTGTCAGCAATTCTTTTTTTACATTCAGCTGTCAGCAGGGAAGCCCACTGACAGCTGATGAGTCATCGGTTGTTAAGGACAAGGTGGCCGCCCGCTCTTTGCCAAAAAAAAGTCCTTTTTATGCGTTATTTATCAAGCGTTTTTGCTATTTGCAGTAAATACCGTATACCAACAATAGTGAATTGACATTGTCACGTGACCAACATAACGCATGCGATAAATTTTAGTGAATTGTTCTCATAGGGATTAATTTACTAAAGGCAAATAGACTGTGCACTTTGCAAGTGCAGTTGCACCAATTTTCTCTAGAGCTTGGTGAATGTGGTGAAGCTCTGCCCATTTCCATGATTCAATCATGTTCAAGCAAAAATGCTATTTTTATTTTCCTTGCTCCTGATTTGGTATTCTTTACAAAGTGTAGCTTTAGCACATTCATTAAACTCTGGTGAAAATGACTGCAACGGCATATGCAGAGTGCACAGTCTATTTGACTTTAGTAAATCAACCCCATTGTATATGTGCAGCCAATATTTGGTCATCATTTTGTTTTTTTGTGACACTGGTGTAGAATTATCTGCACTAGTAATGCGTATGGACACATAGTTAAGTTCACTGGTATATTGATGTTTGGTCACACATTGATGTAATAGCAGCCACTTGATCACTACTACACCCACCCGTCCCATCGGAGGACTTGTCGTGGCCCATGCTATCACAGGGGATGTTTCTCCTTGTGATAGCGAAAAAGTTGATCAAAAATTAAAGGGACAGTGTAAAAAACTTAATAAAAAATAAATATAAAATAAAAATGTAAAGTGCCCCCGTCCCCCCCATGCTCATATGGAAATGCGAATGCTTATGTAAGTCCTGCACATATGTAAACAGTGATCATACCACACATGTGAGGTATTGTCTCAAACATCAAAGTGAAAGCATTCATTCTAGCACCAGATCTCCTGTGTAACTCTAAACTGGTAACCTGTAAAGGCTTTTAATGCCACACCTATGGAGATTTTTAGGTAACGTAGTTTGGCATCATTCCACAGACGTATGCAATAATAAAGTGTGACATGTTAGGTATCTATTTACTTGGCGCAACATAATCTTTTATATTATACCAAAGAAATGAGTATTATGTTGTGTTTGTGTTCACTAAAATTAATTCAAATGTATATTTTCCCACCATTTTATTTTCTAGGGCCTCTGCTTAAAAATATATATATAAACTGAATTTCATATGTATGTGAGAAGTGTCAGAACTGGCCTGGTATTGAAGTAGTTAACAGGTGCAGCTGAATATCTTCTGACCTACACTTGACATGATTTGAGCTTACTTTGAAATCCTGTAAACGTGTATAGTGAGTAAAGTAGTTCTGACCCATAGACAAGCCTGTCAACACAGGCCTTAATATTGTTTATAAAGAAAAGGGCAGTCAAAGCTTTTTTGGCTATGCTTCTTTGGGTCACAGATGTGCATTTATTTCTGTACTCCTGTGACCCAGAATCAGAGGCTGACACCACAGAGCTGCTCCAGGCTCTGGAAAGATCCCGACAGTAATGTCAGGATCCACCTAGATGCCAGTTGCTCCTGCACCCTCCCCAGCCTAGCTCTTCAGTGAGCTCTGGAGGGGCAGAGCAGAGAGCAGTGACTGACAGTCACTGCTCTCTGCTTTGGGAAGACCAAGAACTGCACGATCAGCAGTCATGTGATCAATGAGTTCTTGGACTTAGAGCTGATGGGAAACAGCTGCAGCATAACCCAAACTTCTCCTTTGATGATTCACGATGAACTTACTTTCTGCATTTTGTTGGGTACCTGGAATCCGGTTCAACTTCCTTTTCTTCACTTGCAAAGTTTCCTTAAGAAAGACAATTTTAAAAAATTGATCTGTATTAATGACATAGAGTAAAGCAAGGGGTCAGGTTGTGTTATATGGGAAAGCATACTGACATACCTGTTTGTAAATTCCTCTTTCCCATTAAACCAACAAAGAAGTCATGCATGTCTCCTGTAAATTTATCAGTAAGAAACAATTATTCCCATGATAACTGCAGATATTCTATTGATAAAAAAGGACAGAATAGGATAAAGTCTAATGTTTTAAAACATTAAAAACAAATTTTAACCAGTGATTTCCACACTCCTTTTCCATTGCAATATGGCATTTTAAATCTGAACTCCAGGCAAAAATAAATACCAAAAATGCCAAAGGATTTGTAGTTCTTTTGAGCAAGTTTTGTAATCCAGGCAGCCCTTTTTGGACAGGATAGTTAGGTCCTGCTTGCCTGTGACGTCCCTGCAAACTGAAACTAAGGAGCTCATTTAGGAGGTAAACTGGGATCTTCTGCCTTTATAGATTTTTCTTCCAACACATCACTGTGCTTTATAAATGTGCACTGTTTTTTTCTTTTTAATTAATGAATTTCTTTTTTGCAGCCCTACCACTGTTTTTCTGAGCCCATAAGCAATAAGGGAGCAGTAATACACTGATTAGGTCATCATTCTACTGTGTTGAACCTCCCGGGGTTGGACAGCACTGTACAATGCAGTAAAGTTTGATTTGGCCAGCATTAATAGACCCAGCAGCTGCCAGCAACAATAGATCCCTCCCTCTCAGCAACATAAGACCCCATCAACAATAGACCCCACTGTCAACAACAGATTACCCCTCAGCAACATTAGATCCCCCAGCGAGGAATCAATGGACCCTCCAGCACACCCCAGGACCCTTATCATTACATTCCTTCAGTGCTGGAGGTGCCGGAACTGCAGTCCCCCACGTTCATACTAAAAAAAGCCCTGTGTTTTAAAATATCCCCCTCCTCTAACAATATTGGAAGTTCTTTTTTTTTTTGGAGGGGGGGAGCGGGTACCTACCAAAACTACCCATTTTGATGGAATTGCCTAGGCAATTCTACCAGAATTTTTTTGCCCTCCCTGCCCGCAACAGCTTGGGATGCATTACAGGACCCAAGAGGCTGCAAGACCATTCACAAAGTGCAGAGTGGCTTGCACATGTGCCGTGGGAAGCTGTCTGTGAAGCTACAAGGAGACACAGTCGGCTTCCCTTACTAGACATGTCCAGCAAAGAACTGACTTGGGTGAAGACGGCACTGGATCCCTGGACAGGAAAGTGTCCTTATATTAAAAGTAAGCAGCTACAGTATTTGTAGCGGCTGACTTTCAATTTTTTCTAAAGACTGAAGAACCACTTTAATGAACACAGAGCAACATTAATTTGTGTCCTTTATTTCAACCCAGAGTTGAGCTTTACCATAAGTAAATAAAACATAATCATTAAAGTACATGAAAAGACAAAATAAAAAACATATTTAATGAATCCCTGGAATACATGAATATTTGCACATTTCCCCATGGTTTATCCCTTTAAACATGCAGCATGTTAATGTGCCAGAAGTATAGTGTGCTCCTACCTTCTTCTTTGACATTTAGAATTTTTAAATATTTGTTAGCCCCGCTCAAACAATTTCTGATGGAGTATAAAAATACTGACCTCTTCTTATCCCAATAACTCCTCTTTGTGCTTCTATCTAAATTTAGTGTGAGTTGCGGTTGGGCTGTATATCCAGCCTGACTTATTGTTTACCTTTTCTGGGTTCTGTAGGTTTTCCCTAAGCCTGGTGGGTCAGTTGCTTCTGCCTTTTGCTGGAAGGAAGTTCCAGTAATCAGTATGGGAAGGATTAACCACTAGGTCATAAATATTTATCTGAGCCAATTCCTGATGATGTTGTTCAGAAGTATGGTCTATGGAGAGAATAAATGTTTGGGAGCACCCAAACTTAAGAGTAGCATCTTTGAGCGTCTTTCATGCGTTTTCATGCAGTGTTTTTTAAGCATTTGGCGTTTTTTTTTAATTTTTGTTAGTCCATAGAGAAAAATATAATCTGTTGCAACATTTGTTGCTAGGTTTTTCAGCTTTTTTAGCTTTTCCATCCGTTTTTATTTATTTGTTATTTATTTATTGTTAGGGTAAGGGGTTGGAGTTAAGGTTAGGTTAGGTTTAGGATTAGGGGTTGGCGGTAGGGTTTGAGTTAGGGTTAGGGGTTACATGTTAGGCTTAGTGGTTAAAGTGTTACTAAACCCACAACAGTAAAATCAGTCTGTATATGCAGTAAAATATACTTGTTATACTCACTGTGGAACATAAGGGGTTAATCCTCTGCATTGTGTAAAAAGGCCATTTGATCCTGTCTTCTCTGATCCTTCTCTTCTTCTACTGTCCCCAATCCATCTGCTGATAGTACAGAGCTCTAGGAGTCACTCTGCACATGCTCAGTTTAGTGTGTATTGCCAGAGAGTTTTGTTTTCTTTGGGAGAGTACATTTGATCAGCACAGGGCCAGTCAGCACTGTCCAGACAGAGAATCAGGGGTTATGCAGTCTCATAGGACAGTCAGAGGAGAATGAAAACAACTCCTACAAGCTTTAACCAGTGCTGGACACTGATAGAAGTCACAAGACTGCTATATATTGCTGATGAGGAAAGGTATTTAGCAGTTTATATTTACTATAATAATTGCATTTCCATGTTCTGTGTACTGTGGGAGACCAGATATAGTGAATGCAGTGTCCTGGGTTTAGTAACACTAAACTCATGTTAAGTAATTATAAATCTGATGTGATCACGTGGATGCATGTAAAAAATGTATTTACACAGCAGTTTGTGATAAAGGGCATGCAAGGCCATGCAGAGATAAGGAGAGGGAATATTATAATAGTTTTTTTGATAGTTAACCTTTCCTTCTCTTATAAGTACAGTTGCAAGAAAAAGTATGTGAACCCCTTGGGATTACGTGGAGTTTTGCATGAATTGGGCATAAAATGTGCTCTGAACGTCATCTAAGTCACAACAATAGAAGAACACAGTCTGCTGAACATAATACTACACAAACATTAGATGTTGCCATGGTTTAATTGCACATAACATGTAAACATTCACAGTGCAGGGAGGAAAAAGTATGTGAGGCCCTAGCTTAATGACTTCTCCCAGAGCTAATTGGAGCCAGGAGTGAGCCAACCTTGACTCCAATCAGTGTGATGATATTGGATGTGTTGCTGACAGCTGTCCTGCCCTTAAAAAACACACACCTGTTTTGGGTTTACTGGTTTCAAGAAGCACTGTCTGATGTGAACCATGCCTCGCAGAAAAGAGCTCTCAGAAGACCTACCATCAAGAATTGTTGACTTGCATGAAGCTGGAAAGGGTTACAAAAGTATCTCCAAAAGCCTTGATGTTCATGTGTCCATGGTAAGACAGACTGTCTACAAATGGAGAAAGTTTAGCACTGTTGCTACTCTCCCTAGGCGTGGTCGTCCTGTAAAAATGACTGCAAGAGCACAGCACAGAATGCTGCATGAGGTAAAGAAGAATCCCAGAGTGTCAGCTAAAGACCTACAGAAATCTCTGGCACATGCTAACACTTTTGTTGACACATCTACAATAAGGAAAACATTAAACAAGAATGGAGTACATGGGAGGACACCACGGAGGAAGCCATTGCTTTCCAAAAAGAATATTGCAGGACGTTTGAAGTTTGCAAAAGAGCACCTGGATGTTCCACAGCACTACTGGCAAAATATACTGTGGACAGATGAAACCAAGATTGAGTTATTTGGGAAGGACACACAACACTATGTGTGGAGAAAAAAAGGCACAGCACACCAACATCAAAACCTCATCCCCACTGTGAAACATGGCGGAGGGAGCATCATGGTTTGGGGCTGCTTTGCTGCCTCAGGGCCTGGATGGATTGTTGTCTTTGATGGGAAAATGAATTCCAGAGTTTATCAAGACATTTTGCAGGAAAACGTACGACCATCTGTCCGCCAACTGAAGCTCCGCAGAGGATGGGTGATGCAAC
The DNA here is from genome assembly GCF_062004578.1 of Staurois parvus. Classification (NCBI taxonomy): domain Eukaryota; kingdom Metazoa; phylum Chordata; class Amphibia; order Anura; family Ranidae; genus Staurois; species Staurois parvus. Next base: position 17,605,048 of record NW_028317813.1, read on the forward strand.
AGGACAATGACCCAAAGCATACAAGTAATTCAACAAAACAATGGCTGCAACAGCACAGAATACGCCTTCTGGAGTGGCCCAGTCAGAGTCCTGACCTCAACCCAATTGAAATGCTGTGGCATGACCTTAAGAGAGAGATTCACACCAGACATTCTAAGAATATTGTTACACTGAAACAGTTTTGTGAAGAGGAGTGGTCCAAAATGACTCCAGATCGTTGTGCAGGTCTGATCTGCAACTACAGGAAACGTTTGGTTGAGGTTATTGCTGCCAAAGGAGAGTCAACCAGTTATTAAGTCCAAAGGTTCACATACTTTTTCCTCCCTGCACTGTGAATGTTTACATGTTATGTGCAATTAAACCATGGCAACATCTAATGTTTGTGTAGTATTATGTTCAGCAGACTGTGTTCTTCTATTGTTGTGACTTAGATGACGTTCAGAGCACATTTTATGCCCAATTCATGCAAAACTCCACGTAATCCCAAGGGGTTCACATACTTTTTCTTGCAACTGTATATAGCCACGGGGTAAAGCATTGCAAGTTTCATATGACCATATTACTATATTATCATAAAGCAGGGTCCTGGGTTTAGTAACACTTTACGATTAGGGGTTAGGGGTTAATATTTTATTTACTATCTTCTTATTTTTTATTTGGATGTCAATTTATTATTGTTATTAATATCAGCATTTATTTCTTAGGGTTAGGGTGTTTATTATTATTTTATTATTATTATTTTATAGAGTTAGGGGGTTAAGGTTAGGGGTTAATTATACATTTACATTTTTTTAATTTGAACAGCGGTTTGGAGCTTCGAGTTGGAGTTGGAGTTTGGAGCTTCAAGTGCGAATGGGGCCTAAAGTACATTCATACATATATTAGAGCCAATTTACCCACCAAGAAGTCTTTGGAGCATGGGAGGAAAACCATGTAAGTACAGGGAGAACATGCAAATTGCAGGCAGGTTGTGCTTTGAATCAACAAGCCTAGGGCTCCCAGACAGAAGTGCTAACCCCTTAGCCATTGTGGTATTCTGCCTCCAGAAGCCTTCTCTCCAGTTAGAGTACTGCAATAAATGGCTAAATAGACCCTAGTGACTGGACCAAATCATTGTCAGAGGTTGTCAACAGTTAATTATTGGATCCAGATACAGGGCAGGTAAACACATATTTCCAGCAGCTCCTTAGGAAGTCATTGCTATACTTGCTTCCTATATAAATATTTTTTTTTTTTATTTATTAAACATTTGGCTTCACTCATCATTTAAAATTAATGTGGATCTTACTTACTTTTTAAAGGCAATGAGGAGAATTCCTTAGAATCTGGAAAAGAGAAAATTATTTAAATTCACCGGTTATCCTTATGCTCTTTGCTGTGGATTTCAACATGATAGGGTCAATATGAAATAGGTAAAATGTATTGCCATGTTTCTTTACTGCACCTGCTGCTGCTGACATCTGCTTCCTGCCTGACTGCTCTTTATCCCTTCTACACATTGCTATCTATTATGTATAAATGTTACTTGTACTGCGTTTCCATGCCCCATTACCCTGCACCTCCATCTCCTTTGACATTTTATAAATAAACTAAAATAATAGGATTATTAATAACACATGCAACTCTTGTTTACCAGGGTGGTCACTCTACAACCAAGCTAGCTTTAGGTGTAAATTTTGATAAATGTCATTTTATATTTAAGGAAATGTTGTGTTTCCATAAATGCAGATTCAATTGGAACATTTTTTTACCTTAATGCATTCCCAGCATTAAGGTAAAACATGTTCCAGTCGACGTATCCCCCCTCACGCCCCCCCCCCCTTTCTCGATCCAGCGCTGTTCCCACCTGCAACGGTACTGGTGTGTCTCTCTCTCTCTCTCCTTATCTCTCTCCCCCTCTCTCTCTCCTCTCTCCCCCCTTCTCTCTCCCCCGCTCTCTCCCCTCTTTCTCTCTCCCCTCTCTCTCCTCTCTCTCTCTTCTCTCTCCCCCTCTCTCCCTCTTTCTCTCTCTCTTCCCCCCCCTCTCTCTCCCTCTCACCTATCTCTCCCCCTCTCTTCCTCTCTCCCCTCTCTCCCTCTCTCTCTCCCCCTCTCTCTCCTCTCTCCCCCCTCTCTCTCGCCTCTCTCCCTCTCACCTATCTCTCCCCCTCTCTTCCCCTCTCCCTCTCTCCCCCCCCTCTCCCCCATCTCTCTCCCCTCCCCCCTCTCTCTCCTCTCTCCCCCCTCTCTCTCTCCTCTCTCTCCCCTCTCTCCCCTCCCTACTGTAGATGTTGACTGCATAACTTGAGAAAATGCACAATGAAATGGACATATATGCATAAAAACACGTGCTGAAAAGTACTCGAAACAACACAAAAGCTTATAGGTCTGATGCCAGCCTTTCATTTTTAGAAGTTTAGTTCATTTTATCTTCCCCTTCCAGCAGTGACATGGCAGCCTGCCAGCCTTTTAATTTTAAATATAAACACAGAGCAGGAGCTTTGGGAGGGGAGAGGGCAGAGTGCTGAGAACCGACTTAATGACGTCACTGCTACTTTTGTGAACTGTGAGGATGAATTACTCCACAATACCTGCAGTTACAGATGTCAAGGTTGCCTTCTTTTAAAGCTAATTTACTTAGGAATATGTAAATGTTAGAAGGCTCATGGCCTGGACACAGATTCATTTTAAAGGAAGCCTCGAGTCAAAAAACCATAAAAACTACTATTGCTGACTTCTTTTTTAAACATGTTTATTGCCTGATTATCTTGCCCCCCCCCCCCCTCCGCCATCCACAACGCAGTGCTTAGTATGTGAAAAACATATTGCTATACCCAAGCAACCATAAACAAAAGAACCTTTGCCCACAGAAAATGAAAATGAAACAAGGAACCCATATGGTCACCATGGATAACTGCTCTATTTTTGGTTCTATCATAGTTTTTCTAGTTTCTAAACACAGGTTCCTATCCTCATGCTTTGACTACCATACGGAAGAGTAGAAACCACATTTGCAGTGGCACTTAAACCATGTTATATGGTTTCTGCTAGTTGGCAATACTGAGCCCTGGTGAATTTATGGTGCATTATTGCATGTTAATTTACCTGAATTTCTCCTTCCCATAAGCCCAACAAAGCCATCATATGAATCATCATCATAGAACCGCTTCAAGAGTGATGCTGGAAGTTTATAAATGTCTGAAGTTTTCTGCAAAAAGAGGAAACGAATAAATACTTCCATTACCTACATATATTTAAGTAGATCATCTTTTTAAATACCTATTTACATTTCATATCATATTCTTAAATATGTCAGTCTAATCAGTATCAAGCTAAGCTCCAGGCAGATGAAAAATTAGGTGTATTTTTAAAAACAACTATAATAAGCACCTAAATTTGACTTGATATTGGCCTTCTAATATTCCCTGTACAGAAGAGTATGAATGGGAGGCTCAGTACTAAAAGCCAATCAGACATGCTGCAATGTGCTGACATTAAACATGCTCATAGGAGGAGAGAGCAGGGTAAGCAGAGAGAATAACTTCATCAGTGTACTTCACTCTCCATTAACAGACTGCAGGTGGGAACATTACCTAGACATATTGCTTAACCAGAGTACCGAAAATTTAGGTCACCAACCACTGACTGTGCTGTCTGGCAGGACTGTGCAAGTCTAAGAAATGAATGATCAAAAATACAAAGTTTTTGGTAGGTAAAACAACAATCCTTTCTGTAATTCATCTGTGTAGTTATGTAAGGGAATTCCCGTGAGACGGCTGGCAAATAGACGTGCACATGCGCACAAAAATGCACGATCACGCACACACACGCACATGTGCACACGCTTGGCGAAGATTGGTGCCAGATGGACTATTTAAAAGGTGCCTCTGCCTGTGCTGAGTGCTGACTGGTCTTCTGCTGTTCCCCGTTTCCTGCTCGTTCCTGTGCGATTTCCTTGTTGCTGACCCGGCTTGTTCCTGACCTGACTCTGATTACTCTCCTGCTTGATACTGGTTCCTGACTTCGGCTCTGCTCCTGAGTTTGGCTTGCTTATGATTTGGTACCTCGCTGTCCGCCCGTTGATGACCGTGGCTATTCCTATGACATTGCTCCTGTCTCCCATCCCAGCTTCCTGCCTTGCTCTGGTGCACACCTGGCAACCTACCATACCAGCTCTGCATATCACTACTGTGCCTGAATCGGAGGTTCATCAGTCTTTCAAAGTCTCCAACTGCAAGAGCTGCAAACAACATCTGCTAGCGCTCTTGTCCCCCTGGTCCCTAGACACCCTCTGTTCCACTTCCAATGGGGTCAGGGCTATTGACACAAGTGAGGCCGACCTCGTCATTTCAGTCTTCAATCAGGTACGTGACAAGTTAGCTGTTTGCCTGGATTTCAGCTTAAAGCTTTCTCTTCAGCCAGATAGTCATTTCACTTCAGCCATTATCTAAACTCCAACACTTACTGATTCAAAAAATTAGGCTTTCCTAATCATACATAACAGAACACAGGATGGTTAAATCTTAGGCAATTGGAATAGGGAGGGCTCAAAAAGCAAACTCATTTGAGGCAAATGAATCCTCTGAAGACTTAGTTCTCTAATGTGTCTTCATCGCAACAGTCCATAGTAAGTTTTCTCACAGAGGTGGTCCATAAGAACTTTAAGCTGTTGCTACCTTCGGGGGCCCAAGGTGTCATGGTTGGGGTCCTTTCCATTGCATCCTTTTACTGAAGAGGATATGTACAAGGAATGGGCCCATATAAGCAGGGTATTTGCATCCCCTAAGTTATTTACACAACAATACCCAATGGAAGAGAGTTTCATGAAAATGTGGATGGTCCCTGCTGTGAACCTTGAGGTGTCTTACTTAATTAAGACCCTTACTGCACTCATGAATGATGTACTAGTGTTAAGGACCCTGCACACAAAAATTTGAGTCCCTTTTAACTGGATCTTTTTCCATGGCCAGTGCTGCATTGTAACCCACCATTGCATGCAAAGGTTGTTTTTTCAGGCTTTGTTACGGTAGGGTGAAAAGACATGGAACATTTTGGTCCAGTTCATCTACTAGTCAGCATTTGGATCTCTCTTCTAAAGCATTGTACTACTGCGTGGACAGACTAGGAGATTCTTTCTGGCAAGTCTCTCATTTGGGGCTTTTGTCAGTGCAAATGAGAGTGTTGTTGTTTAAATACTAGTCAGCCAAGATCCCTGCAAGCTGATGACTATAGAAGGTCAGGTTTCTGCCTTGGTAGTGCTCTTTTAGAGAGCACAGAACTCCAACTGTTTGGTCAGAGCCTTCGTGCCAGAGGGGGCTCAAATTATTACACTCCCTGCTAACTCCATGGACCCTTAATCTTTAGAGATCATTGTTTGAACCCATTTGGGATATCTCTCTCCCTCTCCTATCACACAAGGATGCCTTTGGTGTGGCTATCACCTCAATTGGTAAGGTGTCTAAGCATATGGCTTTATCCTTAAGCTTTTTCTTGTGCTTCACAAAGAAAAAGGTGGTGTTGAGACCAGGTACTTCTGTCCTACCTAAGGTGGTCTTGTCATTTCATGTAAATCAGGACATTACATTGCTTTCCTTTTGTCCAGCTCGAAAACATCCTAAGGATATTGTTCGCCACTACTTGGATGAGGGTAGGGCTGTGCAAGTCTATCTCACAGCCATGGCCTTGATTCTTCAATCTGATGCCCTGTTTGTGTTGCTTGAAGGCTTCTGAAATGGATAGGCTGTGAGTCAATCCACAATTGCAAGATGGATCGGGCAACTCATTATTCAGATTTACAATCTGACAGGTAGGATCACTGATTTTCTTGTGAAGGCCCACTCTACCATAAGTGTTGGTGCTTTGTTGGATTTTCAACATTAGGCCTCAGTTTCCCAGGTCTGTAAGGCAATCAGCTGGTTTTCTGCTCATACATTCACTAAGTTTTAAAAGGTGGATGTTCAGGCCTTGGCAGACACCAGCCTTGCTAGGAAAGTCCTCATTGGAGCCCTGTGAGAACCTTGTCAGTTATTCCTCTTCCTGTTCTGTTAAAAGAAACATTACTGTTGGGCCTCTTTGCAGTTTCCTGCCCCTAATGAGATTGCTTTTGGACATCCAATAGTCTAAGAATTACCTCTCCTGTATCCTGTGATGTACGATTAGGAAAATGGGATATTTTATTTACCTATAATATCCCCTTCCCTTGGGTTTCATTCCAAGATTGCTTGCTGAGAAAACTGTAGCAATGGTGTGGTTGGCTTATGCTGGGTATTGTCAAGCTTTCCAGTTTGCCAGTGTCCAATCATATGGACAATAACTCAATAATCCAAGCATCAACTCGCCTGTGTTCTGTGATGTACTTCAAGAAAGGGATTTTACAATTAAGTCATAAATCCTGTTACTTTGGCAAACTGGCAATTTGTTTCATGCCCGAGTATTTTGTAGATGATAGATTCTCTTTGTAGCATTATTTTCCAAATATATTTCTATGCCATTTAAAAGTAAATCAGCAATGATTTGAAGTTCATTTTCTGCAGGAATACTTTATCTATTAACATTTTAACTTTGCATTTATCTACTTTGAATATCTTTTGCTTTGGATTTATGTTCACATGGTTATTGTATTGGAAGCTGTATACTATTCACAGGACTATTATTACTTTTATAATAAAAGACAACTGTCTATGATTCATCCTTCGTTACAGCTGCTGTGTACCAAGAAAAATTGAGTAATCTTGGGCACAATTACAGAACAGCATTCACTTCTTCTCTTCGGATATAAACACCAATTTATCTGCAGCTCATGATGGTTTGGGATTAATGCTGGGCAAGCTAGCATTCATTTCAGTAAACTTTTATCTTCCAAACATTACAGATTCAGAGCCGTTTTTCCCACAAGACTCTTTAGTGGTTAGATTGCAATTCTTAATCAGTTATTTGGAAGACACATATGGATCTTGATGTTTTATATGCTCTTTGCATGTTCCCAGAACCTGTGTATTTAATCTACTACTGAATCATACATGCCGAATGCCCAGAAGCAGTTGCTTAATGTACATCTTTTCCTTAAAATATTTAACACTATTGTGTTTATTTAAGTATTATATTTTTTCTGTGTGGCATGGCTTATCAGAACTTGTTCCTGCATCTGACAAAGGTTTTGGACATCTAGTCTATGCTACTGGGTAAGGATGTAGGGGCTACACCATGGACTAACATGTATGCCCTGTTTTTGAATTTTCCCCTTGTTCCAAATAGACAAATTGACTGGAATAAAGATGATCAAGGCACAAGCCCAAATTGAGTTTTATATGTTATTATTTTAGACCCATATTTTAAAAGCAAAACTTACCAGCAGGTTTTGGATAAGTTTGTTGGATCAAAAAATAAAATGCTAAGGTCTGGACAGTAGTCCAGCACAAAGACTAATGCACAAGTGCACTAGAACTCTGTCACCAACTATGAGCCATCTGTTAAAACCAAAGCTTGTGAATAATGGCAAAACCAAACTGCAGAGGAATCAAAGCTGGCAAGAAGTTTACTATAATAGGCCATTCAAGGATCTAACTAAACTTCAGAGAAACAATACTGTTCAGCTAATGGACAATAATAACATGCAATGGCAAAATGCAATAGATGTGTTTAAACAAGGTCCTCTGAAGAAGTAACAGAGGAAGGAAGAAAGTTGAGAATAAATCATAGCCATCTAAATAAGACAGAAGAAAGAGTCAGAATAAGGCCAAAGACCAATGGCAACATTCCCATCACACACGTTCCTAGAGTATGCTTAAAGATGGCAGGTGCTGCAGCAACAACCAGCTGGAGCCTGGTAACGTCACAGATCAATGTACAGTACATATTTGCCAGTATACCAAGGAACTTCAAATACCGTCCAAAGGTTGTATTCAAAGTGATCACATCACAGCAGAAGAGTGCAATGTTTTAGGGCCACGTAGGATCTCTTTGTCAACTTGCTTGATGAAGGGGTGCTGCACAGCACTGAAATGTTGCAATCTTCTGCTGTGAGATGATCACTTTCTGTAAAAGACAAAGGATGTAGCCAGGGCTACCAATAAGGATGTTAACAAAGAAGTGGGGCTGGGGGGGGGGTGAATTACTAATACTGATTCACCTGCAGCAGCTAAAATCCAGCTTATACTCCTCTCCTGCCCAGGCTTTCAGCTGCTATAGGGGAATTGGCTCCAGTAATTGCCCCTCTTGCTGTACCGTTCACCCTCTTTATGCATATCCATTTCCCCATGCTTCCCGGGCCCCTTGCCATGTGTCCCTTCCCCCCTGCTGCGCTTTCAGCTTCCCTAATTTCCCTCCTGCTGGATGTGCACAGCATTCATGGTACAGAGGGGGTTGTTTCAGGATGAAGATCAGGGGAAGGGGCCAGGACCTTTTCTAAATGAAGAGTGAGTGATTGGTACTGACCACTCCCTGTGTTTATGCATAACTGAAGCATAGTAAACTGTATGTAGTATGCTTTATTTTGTGAATGAATAGGAGCCTCTGTACAGAGATCTTCCTGTTATTTCATCTTGCAATGCAGCTAAAGCTACAGAGAAATGATTGGGGATCTATGTCTTCAGTTCTCTTCTTCAAAAGTGAGGCATCAAACATTTGAGAGTGTGCAATACCTTTTAGCAAGAGCAACTGTCTAAACCAGGGTTTCTCAACCAGGGGTCCGTACAACCTAGAGTTTCCCGGGAAGTCCCCAGGTGTTCTGCCACAATCTACCTATGAATTGCAGACATCTGATAGGTAGATTGCATCCCAAATAAGATAAACTATAGGAGACGGGAACGCCACGGACCTCTATAGCCAATGCAGGACAGATTATAGAGCAGTGGTTCTTAACCTGGGTTCGATCGAACCCCAGGGGTTCGGTGAGTCAGTCTCGCGGGTTCGGCGGAGGTGAAGACCCACACCCGACTCATATGATTCGTGATGACATGCCCCGCTTGTCCATCATTGGCTGCAGGTGGTCACGCAACATCGCTTAGCCCAGTGGTCGGCAAGCCGCGGCTCGCGAGCCACATGCGGCTCTTTACACGCTTTAATGCGGCTCTTGTGTGCCGGGCGCCCGCTCCCCTCCCTCTTCTCAGGCGGCAGGGACTCTGCAGCGTGATCCAAAAAAAAAACAGCCAGGGCAGCGCGCTCAAATGCAATGATTGGCCAGTCTCGCTGCCACTCACATCCTGATAGCCAGTGATTGGCTGTCAGGATGTGTGTAGGCGGGGCAGCGTGACGAACGTGAGAGGAGCTAGGCTCCTCTCACAGTCCGCCCTGAAGACCGGAACGGCGCGGGAATACGGCGAGAGGAACGCGCGGAGCAAAGGTAAGTGAATTGACACAGGGGGGACTTGGCTTACTACTTGCTACTTACTTACTACTACTATATAAGGGATGAATTAATATGGGGGATGAATTACTATAGGGGGGATGAATTACTATATGGGGGATGAATTACTATATGGGGGATGTATTACTATATGGGGGATGAATTACTATATGGGGGATGAATTACTATAGGGGGGATGAATTACTATATGGGGGATGAATTACTATGGGGGATGAATTACTATACGGGGGGATGTATTACTATACGGGGGATGAATTACTATACGGGGGATGAATTACTATACGGGGGATGAATTACTATATGGGGGATGAATTACTATGGGGGATGAATTACTATAGGGGGGATGAATTACTATATGGGGGATGAATTACTATATGGGGGATGAATTACTATATGGGGGATGTATTACTATGGGGGATGAATTACTATATGGGGGATGAATTACTATATGGGGGATGAATTACTATGGGGGATGAATTACTATATGGGGGATGAATTACTATATGGGGGATGTATTACTATGGGGGATGAATTACTATATGGGGGATGAATTACTATGGGGGATGAATTACTATGGGGGATGAATTACTATATGGGGGATGAATTACTATGGGGGATGAATTACTATATGGGGGATATATTACTATGGGGGATGAATTACTGTATGGGGGATGAATTACTATATGGGGGATGAATTACTATATGGGGGATGAATTACTGTATGGGGGATGAATTACTATGGGGGATGAATTACTATGAGGGATGAATTACTATGAGGGATGAATTACTATGGGGGATGAATTACTATATGGGGGATGAATTACTATGGGGGATGAATTACTATATGGGGGATGAATTACTATGGGGGATGAATTACTATGGGGGATGAATTACTACAGTGGTTCTTAACCTGGGTTTGATCGAACCCCAGGGGTTCGGTGAGTCAGTCTCGCGGGTTCGGCGGAGGTGAAGACCCACACCCGACTCATATGATTCGTGCAGTAAATATTCATTATTATGTTTTTGTTTTTGTGTGAAAATCATGTTTTAATGGTTTTGTTCTTTGTCCTTAACGGTTTTGTTCATTTTGTGCACCAATGTATAAATATATACCTAAATATATACCTATGTTTTGAATTTTAAAAATCATATTTTATTTTTCCAATTAAGAAGGGTTCGGTGAATGCGCATATGAAACTGGTGGGGTTCAGTACCTCCAACAAGGTTAAGAACCACTGTTATAGAGTATACATAATCCTGCATGTGAAGGCTGCCAAATGCTTGCTGACTCCACCTTAGGTAAATAAATAACTTGGGTGTAGTCACCGAAACTTTTTTATATCCTCAATTCCATTTGATCCATCTATTCCCATGTATGTATGTGTGCGGTTGGATGAGCAGCTGCCTGATTGACTGAATAACGTTGTCTTTTTATTTTAGTGAAGTGTCGGTGGTGGTTGTTTACTTTGTATGTTATCTGTGCAACTTTTTTAAAACTTTTCTAATAAAGAAGCCAATTTTTGATAAAGCTGCATGGTCCCTTATGAAACTTTCTTTTGGAGTATTTTCTATTTTCCCCTTTCTTTTACTATGTAGATTGCATCCCCACTTAGAAGACTCTCCTATACTCTCACCTGCTTGCAGAGTGGCGCAGGGAAGCAACAAGTGTTTCCACTCTTCCCCTCGACCTCTCTTCCCTTCCTGTCCATCCCAAGTGCTGACATGTGACATCAAATGGAATGGACAAGAGAGAAGGGCGATTGGGGAACAGCTCGCAACAACGGGACCTGCTTCTGCACCACTCTGTATGTAAAAGAAACCCCTATCATAAAGTGCCCTGGTGTGCCCCATAATATGCCCTGCTGTGCCCCATAATGCACCCTCTTGCCCACATGTAAAGAGCCCTGCTGTGTCCCATAATGTTTCCTGCTGTGCCCCTGTAATGTTCCCAGCTTTGCCTCATAATGTGCCTTACTGCCCCCATTGTAGTGTTCCCTGCAGTGCCCTATAATGTGCCCTACTGCCCCCCATGGGATCTCTATTTCAAATTTGAGTATTAGACATTAACCACTTATTTAACATTTTAGGTGACTTTTAAATTAACATTTCATTTCTTTTAATTTACACAGCAATAGAGATGCATTATTTTAAGACAGTGAGCCAAACTATGGCACAGTATGGTACAAGGAAAAAGTTAAGATTTTTGTACATTTTATAGATTTTTGACTTTGCAAAGTAAGGAAGGAAAGCAGAAACATTACAAAAGAAATTGTCAGCAAAGCTGACATCTGAACAAGTTCCTCCACCTGTTGGTATACTGAGGAGTGACTGAAGGAGCAGCTGATTTATTTTGTGTTAATGGAGTGACAGCTACCGCTGTTTTCTCTTCTTTACCAGCACAAGAAGATGTATTGATATGTGCAACAACTACACCACAGTGGAAGTCTTGTAGGCAGTAAATAGCTTCTTTTGGGGTTGATATATAAACCTGAATAAATACCCCTATGCTGTCAAGGTAGCTGGTGAAATACATTATTTTATTTAATTCCTTAAAGCTGTAATATTTATTTTATTTATTTATTTCAGGTACGCAGCGGTTTACATATATATATAGTACATTCACATCAGTCCCTAACCCTCAAGGGGCGTACAATATAAGGTCCCTAACTTACATTCATACATACACATACTAGGGACAATTTAGACAGGAGCCAATTAACTTACCAATATGACTTGTTTCTGTGGTCAATTAATACACATTTTTATGAAGCAGTTTTCAGCAGAAGTTTCTGAAAGGCCACTTTCATATGTGCTGATTGTACAGCATACATGAAAGTGATGTATTTTGTAAGCAGAAATAATATTGGCTATATAATCCAAAAAGGTATGTTTTATGCACTGTAGCACAGTACCCAGGTGCTCAACATACAGTAATTACTTATCTATGAGTGTACCATTTACTGGGTAGAAAATTAGGTTACAATGTAAAGGGATATAATATTAAATCAAACAGGTAATGTAATCTGACTGTTGACAGACAACCTTGGAAGGCAATTTTCACAGACGTTTGAAGGAAAATAATCTCCATTGATTTAATCATTGCTGCTTTTCTGCGTTGCTGGGCTTCTTGTTCAAATAGTGCTATTAAGATGATTACCTTCTGAGCAAATTCTGTAAGACACACATACCCAAGACAAGAAATGTGTTCGGTGATATCAAGATACTGTATGCAGTGTAAAGGTAGCAATGTTCCATATTGTAGGCAGCATCTTCAGAGGCAAACAGCTCACCACTCCTGGTGCTCTACAATCCTTTCCTTTGGTCTCTCATTGTCACTCCTGTCTGCATTCAACGAAATTGATAAAAATAGAGGCAGTGTGGTTTCATTACCAAAGTAATTAGCCTTGGTGTAAAAAAAAAAAAAAAAGGATCACTTTATTCCTATACATTACTAATAGCATTGCCTGCTAGGAGAAAAATGTTTAAAAAGACACAGGGCAATGAACCTGCTGGCATTACTGAACTTTTGTGCAGTATTTGCATCAAGTGGTTAAACTATGAGCTAACACACAATTCACATGCTGTAATGCAAACAGTAAACATGGATTTTTAAAATTTGGAACTATAAATCAAAGAATTTAGGTAACCTTTTTTATTCTGAATTCTCTGACTCAATGCTTTAATTTTATAGGTGCTCATAAAAAATGTCTAACTTATATTTTCCCATCTGTACAATATCACATGAACACAGTGTCACTATCCTATGAAAGAAACAGGAAACAATAAGAAAGCTTGTCCTCAGACAGTTCAGCACTTTGATTGTATTTGTAGTCTCTTTCACTTGAATTGAAAGATTGTTCTGCTATCAATAAAGCTCCAGTAGCGATACCAGTAGAGGATCCCACAACCAGCTGGGTAAGTACAGGAGCAGGTCAGCCTGATGATGATGTGGGCTCACCTTAGGTGCAGGGTATAAGTAGTAACAGAGAATTACCAGAGCTCCTGATGGTCAAGATGGGTTTTGCTGTGTTTTGAATTCAAGCTGAAGCATAGTCAAGGAACAAGCCAAAGGTTGGTAATGAGTAATAGTGGAGATATGGACAGCACAATAATCTGGCAAACAGGAAGTGCATAAGCATGACTTAAGTAGGAAGTTCATGGGAGCAGTAAGGACTTCAAGGTTCACCAGAAGTAAGGTACAAGACAAGAATATTCAATGTATCTGACAGCATGCACATCTCAGGTGGCACAGAAAGAATAGTTACTTTCAAACACAGCAGAGGTCATGGGTTCAAATTCCAGTCCCAAGAATACATTTTTGGCTTTTTGTGCTTCTCACAATGTTTAGTCAGAGCCCCCTACATCAGAAGCTATCTCTGTATGAAAATCTGCCCCCACAAGTTCAATCAGAGTTGGGGGGAAACCTAATGTTTTTCACCGAGATTTGGGATGCTCACATGGCTGCTGCATTGTTGCTGGAGGTAATATTCATTGGTTACTAAATAGTGCCTGCCTTTTTCCTCCAGCATGATTTTTTTGTTTCATATCTTCCCATGTCTAGGCAACATTGGGCAGACTTTCTTTCGTCAATTCAGGAATTTTTGAACCAGGGGGTTATCATTCCAGTTCCTCCATTTGCAATAGTTTAACATTTTTAGTCAAACTTGTTCCAAAACATTTCTCCCCTCTTAGGTTCTCAGTGCCTTCATACATCCCACAAAGGTTTGGATGGAATCTACTTGGTTGGTTATTATCTCTTTGATGAAAAGATTTCCTTGCATCCACCAACATAAATTATGCATATTTACATATTCTCTTCCCATCAGCAATTTATTCGCTTTGTCACGGCCAACAGCCACCATCAGTTTGACTAGGCTTGCCTCACTCTCAAACGTATTCAAAAAGGTCCTCACCAGAGTTTTGGATTGCTTTCATCTCAGAGACAGTCCAGTCATTGGATCTTGCAAGTGCTGAGTTTATGATTCCACCTTCAATGTGGTCCAATTTTCTCAATTGCATGCCAGAACTTTGAAACAGAATGTTCTCATGGTCTGGGACAAATGCTACCTTCCTCTGGACAAGATCATCTGATTACATCCTTGAAAAAAGATCTCAGTGATGGTGGCTTCTGTTCTCAGTATTATTTTAGGTGGGGTTTTTGTCTTCCCTTACATCCCTTACACCCATTCCCTTAAGTTCTCTTTACTTCTTGGGAATGGTCACCAGTCTAGGTTCATGACATCAATCATCAGGAGAGCACCAGGGGTGTTACAGGGGTGATGGAAGTAAATTCTATCCTGTCCTGGGCAGAGTTTCATTTTCCTAGAAAATCCGTGGTGCACATTTCTGGACTTGGGAACTGCCAGGCAAATTTTCTCAGCGGACAATATCTGGACCTGAGGGAATAGTCTCTCTATCAGTAGCTGTCCTGGGACACGTCTGCATTGGGAAATGCCAGCTGTGGATCTCAGAGTTTCTCAGGTCAACAAGAAACAAGGCAAATTTTCTCCAGAAAGCATGGCTCAACAATAGAGGCAGCAGCTGCCCTGGTAGCACTGTGGGATAAGGTTTCCATGATCTATGCCTTTCTTTTATTGAAACTTATACCTTATCTATTTAAAAGGATCAAAACCAAGGGTATTTCAGTCATTGTCATAGCTCTAGACTGGCCTCTGAGGGTGTTATACCAACCTTGTCTGCCTTATGGCTAACACTGTGGCTATCAGATCAGCCAAATCTATTATCTCAAGGACCATCCTGCTTCTTAATTACCTGCTTTGACAGCCCAGGCTCTGAGAGACTGGGAAATTTTGGATTTAGTGATCCCAACCACACTTAAAGAATGTGGGAAAACTTGTTTTCACTGGTGGGTATCTCTGGGGGATTTCCCACATGCCTTTTTGGTGGTTCAAGTTCTTTCTTTTCATCATTTAGCACAAAACTTGAGCCCTGGCTCCATCAAGGGTTAGATGTCTGCCTAGTTTGATTCTTTTCAGCACACTCTCCCACCAGGGGTTGCATACATTGTTGCCCTTGTTAGCCCTGGGATTTAAATCTAGTATTATAGGTTTTACAAGGATTTCCCTTTGATCCTATTTGGGTCATCATCTTGGTGTTGTAAGCTGTAAGGTGTAGCCTATCTTGTAGCTGTTGATTCAGCCGGAAGAGTTGATAGGTTTAGCATTGCCCTGTGGGGAGCCACATTTGATCTTACATAAAAATAAGATTATTGTAAGAACAGACTACATTTTTCCCCAAGGTAGTCTCTGCTTTTCACCAAAATATGTTATTGTGTTACCTTCCCTGTGTCTGGCATTGGTTTTTCCCAAGAAAATCCTTATGCATTGTCTGGATGTGGTAGGGGTCATCAGGATTTGCTTTTCAGTCACTGCTTCTTGTAGGCATATGTGCTCCTTGTTTTTCATACCAGAAGGTCATACAAAAAGTTCTTCTTCTTCCAGATCCCTTATTTCTAAGTGGATCAGGCAGGTTGTTGTGCAGGCCTATAAGTTACAAGATAAAGTGCCTCTTTTTTAAGCCCACTCCATTAGGGCAGCGAGTGCTTCTTGAATTTTTTTGCCATTATATCTTTGTGTCTCAGATCTGTAAGGCTGCAACCTAGTTTTCCGTACATAAGTTCTCAGAATCTTACAGAGTTTATTTCTTCTTTGTTAAGTGCTAGTTTTAGCCAAAGGATTTTAAAAGCGGCTGTTTGATGTCCTTGTTTTTCGTTTTAGTTTTCTCTTGTTGGGTTGGTTTGCTTGTGTTTGTTTTGATATGCCTGCCCCTCTATTTATCTATAAAATCATTTTCTCTGGGTCCATTGAGGGACACTGCTCCTTCCCCTTTTAGGCTATTATTCTCTGTTGGACTGCTTGCTAAAACTGAGCAATTGTGAAGTGGGAGAGGTTATAGCCTTCAAGGAGCTGGCTTTCACTTTTAATGAGCCTAGTGTCCATTTCTCCTATAGGCAGCAGTATAAGGTTGCTTAATTATTATACATTTGTATCTCGGGGGAAAATCATATCTTTTTACACCTATAGCTGCTCCTAACATCCCAAAATCATGTTAATACAGGACACCCACCACCCTTCCAGGACACCAGAGCCAGTAAGACATTTGTCTCAGCCAGTTCTGTTGTGAATAGCAGAAACAAGCAATTTTCATGCTAGTATATGTGTTTTGTGTGCACTATGCTTATTTTTCTGGTCAATACTTTGGATCATAAGATTTGGAAAATTGTTTTAACACAGTTCCTAAAATGGTGCTAATTTAGCAAGAAGAAAGAAAAAGTGGAGTTGTCATACAAGCATGCTCAGTTATGATTCAACAGAGGTAGAACTTTCTATTATGTGAACTAAGCAGAATTATAATCAAAGCTATAGGAAAGCAGCTAAATATACTCTTGAAATACAACATACATTTGCACTGTTTTACTTGTCCAAAGCTTACCTTAAATGAATACATATAAATGTATAAAAAAAAAACCTGAAATGCTTAAAATAAAAACATAGAGTTTTCTAATTTATACTTGCTAAAATTGAATTTCTATACGTGCATTGAGTATTTAGGAAATGCATAGCATCATGCACAGGTATTGAAGAGGATTTCCATGTTCTAGTTATTGCTGCTCTACCTGTGATTAGGATACAGCAGGTCACTACTCTGCACTGTACCAGAAGAAAAGCAAGGGCTGGATTAGGGGCAGTGGGTATTCTGTAAACATTTGACTTTTGTTTGCAATTACAAAATATGGGACAGTGATCCTATAATTCCAAATAGAGAGAGGCCTACAGAGAGGATGACATGTATGACATTTCATATGTTAGGTAATGGCATATATATTCTTTTTGGACTGACACAAGTGTAGGTGTTTTCTGGTGAGATTAAAGTGGACCTATCCCCAGTCGCTCACCTGGCACGGCTGCCATTCACAGAATGTCTTGTATTTTTTCCAGTGAATACAAGGCATTATCTGATTGGATAAGGTGGAAAGGCGGGGCAGTGAAGTCACATCCTCATCCAAATGGAGAACACCTCGTATTCATGGAAAAAAATACAAGGCATGCTGAGAATGGTGACCATGCCAAGTGAGAGACCCCCTGTCTTCACTATTTAGAAGAGCAGCCACTCAGTACAGGATCCAGAGAACTGTGGTAATCACTGTAGCAGCAGTGACTACTACAGTGATTCTCTACTTCCCCAGTGGTTCAACAAATATGGAATAAGTATACTTACATTGGTCCATGTTGGGCCAATCTAACTATGCCATAAAAACCTTACCTGGAGTTCACTTTTAACTTACCAATAGATACAACTGGAAATGAGAAGAATTCTCTCCAAAGTGAAATACTCAGACAATTGTCATTGGTCACAAGTATATCTACTGGAAGACTTTCCCTGTATTCCTGTTCTAGTCAAACTCAAAATTGTTGATTTTCCCTTTTATTTAGTACTGGTGACAATGATCACCAGGACCTGTAAATGAGTAACAAATATGACAGTTTGCTAAACCTATTCTATCCACAAATAATAAAAACAGTTTTAGCTTGAGATACATATTAAGTGCTCAGGCATATATTAAGCATTGGAAAAGAGGTTAAAAGCTAAGGCATTATTTAAAGTTTTAAGTAGAGTGTTAAAGCATGAAAGCAAGAGAAGGGATAAATACTGGTGGTTTCTTTAATGTCAGGTAAACTTTGCAACATGTGAAGAGAAGGGGAGGTAAAATTCTCAGTGGTGATTGCCGTGTGCCAAAAACTACCAGTACTGAGCTGTACTGAGCTGTCGATGTTGAGACCTAATATACGTAAGATATTAGACTGTTATTGTTACCAGCATAGTACCTGGAAAGCCAAGGTGGTATAGTACTTGCAAAAAGAGCCTAGTGTATTTTATTAAAATGTCTTCTCTGCATTCAGAGTCAAAAGCAGAGACTGTCTATTTTTGGCTTATTTTCCTTAAGCAAAACTTACCTGGTCAGAATTTTCTAGGTGAGTTTAAAAAATGATTTTGAAACAATCTGCATGAGGTAGAACTTCAGAATCTAGGAGGTCTTCTCCAATCTGGGGTTTACAGGTCACCAGAATCCAATGCATATCCTTCTTTTAAGGCCTTTGGCGCATGTAGGAGAAGAATTCCCACCCTAGTGATGGAAGCAGCCTATTAAGGAAGGTACAACTTTGTAGGTTTTGAAGCATGGTGACTGTTCTTCTGGATAACAGTGCAACTTAATAAACAACTGTAGTGCCCTTATCTGGTTAGGTTTCTAGCTAAATTTCATTTTTTGGCTCCACTGTTGTGAATAGAGCAGTGATTGATTGTGTTGGTTTCAGGGCTTCTTAATTCTTAAGCTGACGGTTTGATTACTCCCACCTGCTTCTGAAAGAAGTGTCCAGAGCACAGGACTGCCGAAAGATTCAAATGATCAATTGAATATTTATCATGCTCCAGTCAGTCCCTAGAAAGAAGCAATTCAGAAGGCATCTGGGGTGGTGATAAATGTGCAGGAGGCCTGAAGAGAGTGATCTTTTTTCTTCTTCTAGGAGGGTTTTAGTCTCCTGGGGGTTGTTGCCCATGGGAGATAGCCAGAGAGACAAAAGATTGCAGTCTGGCCATCAGTAGCTGCTAGGCTGAGGGCCTGGGGAAGATTGCCTGAGGAGTACATCTGCTGGAGGGCACTGCACTGAAGTCCCAGTCTGGAGAATGTTCTTGTTATCTCTCTCTCAATAAGGATCTACCTGTGGATGCTGAGTGGCAGAAAGCTCCTGGGACACTGTGAATAAAGACCTTGCTAGGGATTGATAACCGTGTGAGTGCTATAAACAACCTAAGTGCCTGAAGTTGCTGTATGGGCTGCTGCTGTAGGGTCCTAGATAGGCTGGCCATTTCCTGCTACCTCCAGAAAAGCTGCATTTGGAAGATTAGAGAGAGAAGTTTCTCCTCCAACTGTTGTTACTGATTGTTTTGGAGCATCCTGTGCCATAAACCCCTCCCCTTTTAAAATTCGTCAGCAATGATTACTAAAAAGACTTTCCCTAGACTGGGCCTGAGTTGTTGGTGTGCATGGGACTGTGCTTGTATCACTGGCAGCCTCTGTACTATTGTGGGAGACCTAGGTACACTCTCAGTGGCCCCTTTGGGGGTAATTGCTACATAACTGACATCTAAGGTTTTTAATGTACTATGCCCTCAAATAATCAGAAATAAGTTATCTAGACATCTGAAAACATAACATGCTGTTCTTGCATTACAGAAAATCGAATGTGCATAATTTGTTACTGGACCCAGACAATGCTAGGACATTCAGAATGCTAGGGCATTCAAGGAGTCTCAGTCCATTCCTGCTCCAAATGTTGTGTTTTCTATACTCTAATATTAAATTTTTTAAGTAGGGATAGGCCTTTCTTGAGCGATCTCACTACCAACCAATTTTGCTTTTATTAATTAAAGACTTGGTAAGAGGAAGCAGTTTGTTGTTTTGATGCAGTGCCGTCACTAGGGTTGGTGTCACCTGGTGCAGTAAAACACTGTGTCATCCCCCCTCCCCCGCAGACATGATACAAGAGATAGCCAGAGATAATGGACATGATACAAGAGATGATCAAAGACTGCAGACATGATACAAGAGATGGTCAGAGACTGTGGACATGATGCAGGAAATAGCCAGAGATAGTGGACAAGATACAAGAGATGGTCAGAGACTGCAGACATGATACAAGAGATGGTCAGAGACTGCAGACATGATACAAGAGATGGTCAGAGACTGCAGACATGATACAAGAGATGGGTAAAGGCTGCAGATTTGATGCAAGAGATGGTTAGAGACTGTGGAAAAACCACAAACCTTCGTGGAGTACCTACAGTATAAGTCGGTCAAATTACCAACAATGCATTATAGTCAGTAAGGATCAGTAAGAAAAAAGTAATAAAAAAGTAATTCCCAGGTAAATTAGAATTAAATACACATTTATTGTCGGTGGAATCGGGTGAATGGAGTCACCCAGCAGCCTTGGGGGATGCTGCTGTGGGACCGGAAGTGATGTCAGAAGTGCTGCAAAAAGCTGACAGGAGGATGCTGGATGTGGTCAAAGAAGGTATTAGAGCTGCCTGTGGAATGTGAACTCCAAAATGACCGAGCATGTCAAAGCCCACTTGGCTTTGGAACTGCACATGCGTGGTTCAATAGTCATCTCGAGTTTTTTTTTTTTCTTTTATGGACGGTTGGCAACCCTGGTGTCACCCCTCTGGCGGGTTTCTCCCAGGTGCGGTGCTCAAACCCCGCACCCCCATAGCAACGCCACTGCTTTGATGCACAGTGGTTTGGAGATTAAGAGATTTTTTGAAGAGGGATTTGGTAAAACTAGATCTTTGGTTATCACTTCCATTACTGTTACCTTGATACGGTAAAAATGGTTGTGTACTAACTTGTGGTAAGTGTATCAAGAGGAAGTTATGGTTAGATAGCTCTTCTCTTTTTGTTGATGACCAGGTCATGGCTTGAGTAATCAGAGCAAAAACATCGTGATCTACAGTATGTATTTCCTTAGGTCTGTATGCAGTATTGCTTTAAATATGCATGAAATGGTAAATTATTTCACTTTATGCTGTCCTTCATGCCAGAGTCTTAAATTATTCATTGCCATTTACACTTTATTGAGTAAATTCATCAATGCGCTGCTGTAACATCTCACAATTTTAATTGTACCATTAAAAAAGTTACATTTTGACTTAAATTCCTCATGCAAAATAGCAATGATCTCTCACTGCCCAAGCACTCCTATGCCTACAGCCTTAAAATTGTTCCTCTGCCATGTGAGATAATTTAATTGTGCTTGTGAATGCTAGTCTCACAAGATGTGGGGGTTATTTGGTCATGTCACTGCTAAGCTGCTTACTGTCCTAGTTGCTGAGGAGAAAGCTGTACCTGAGAACTTGTAGTGCAAAGATACCCCTGCTTCTTTTTTAATAATTCTGTGGATCTGATTTCTGAACCTCTTCTGTCTCTTTTTACATATTAGTCCACCATTCAGCAAATCACATGCTTCTCTGCTAAAATGGCTATCTCCACAAAGAGACATGTTGTAAAACAAGGCATGGAACACCAGTAATGGATAAAAGATCTGCTGCAGGGAAACCACAAGTTGTCAAAGTTAGTAACTAGACTTTTCAGCTCTGCTCTCCTTTTATGGACACAGCTTCCACAGGCATGCAATGGGAACCCTCCACTATCTAACCTGACAGGTGTACTTTAACGGTGAAACATATTTAGGAAAAATAATTGTAAATCACTGAAATCTCCCAATAAATATCCTTCTACCAAAGCGTAAATGAACTTAATGACGAACCCTAAAAATTTTCATTACTACGAAAATGTTATTGAAACAACCTCAGTAATCAGATATGCAATTTACATTAGCATCTAATACGCAGTTTACAGCAAGATAGCAAACACAGATCTTTATATACAATTTAAATGTGAAATTAGAGATTAATTTACACCAGCAATGAACTGTGTCTGACAGATGAAACTCATCACTCAACAAACGTGTTGTGTATTGTTGTGTATCATTATTCACATTGAATAATTAATAACTCTTTTGTGTTTTATTGTCAATGATAGCTTCTTAGTAAGGGCAAAAGAGTTATATTTGGGAATTGAGGATTTAAATTTTTTGCCAAAAGCATGATTGCTTGAAAAGTGTGTAATTTTGCTGTTTGAAGTAACTGCTGCTGTATTAAAGTAGCATTCCAGTCATAACCAAAAACCTCTAAACCTACTCCCAACCCACATTTTAAAGCTATTCTATCTGCCCCTGTAAAGAAGAGATTGCTATATTTACCTATTCTGAAGCCGCTCCAGTCCCAGGTTGAGCTGTCAGCAATGGCTTCTGTGTAGAGCAGAGGCGGCAGATAACAGATGCTCCATAGATGCTATACTTACCTTTTCGGAAGCTGCGCTGGTCCAGTCTCCAGCAGAAGCTTCTGTGTAGAGAGAGAAAGCTGACAATGGATGGAAAATGAATAGATGATGACATCACTCATAGACTTACTATGGGGCATCCATTGTCTGCTGCCTCTGTAGCCTCCTCTGACAGCTCAGCATGGGACCGGACAGGAGCACCTTTAGAATAGGTAAGTATAGCAATCTCTTCTTTTTAGGGTTAGAAAGAAGAGCTTTAGAATGGGGGTGGGAGTAAATTTAGAGTTAGTTAAGTTATCACTGAAATACCAGTTTAAACTTGAGCACACAGAATCTGGTGCATCTGTGCATAGTCACCAATCAGCTTGTAACTTCAGCTTGTTCAATTAAGCTTTGACAATAAAACCTGGAAGCTGATTGGTTATTATACACAGCTGCTCCCAATTCTGTGTGCAGAAGTTTAAATAAATCTCCCCCTAAGGCTGGCCATACATTATACAATTTTCTTGAGATTTTTGGTTTAGATTTACCAAAAACCAGATAATAGGAGGTCAAACCTAACAACGCTTTCAATTGTATCCAATTAGGTAGGCTCGTGCACTACATAGTTGAGGGTAAATCTACAGGAAATTGGGCAGAAATTGGACAGAAAATTGTGCAGTGTATGGCCAGCCTTAGTGTACTAAGTTGCACCTTTAGCCTGGGTTCACAATTGTGCGTTGTGGCATATCACATGTGATTCACACAGGAACTGCACCGCATTCCTGTGCAAATCACATGCGAATTCTGTGGAGTACGAATTGAGCCATACATTTTGAATGGCTCAAATCACACCGCATCCGCACCAAAAAGGTGAAGGACCCTGTTTTTGGTCTGCACTAGAATCGTATCGCATGGGTATTCACACCCATGCGATCCGATTCTGCACATCGCACCGTGTTTTGCAAACCGTTTTTGGGATGTTGTTAACTTAACATACGCATCCGCAGTGGTTTGCATGAACGGGGTGCTATTTGTGATGCGGTGTGGAATTTGCAAAGAAACTGCTGCGAATCCTGCACCGCATCAGTGTGAACCCAGGCTTAAAGTGACTCTGTTGCTATTTTCAAAAGATGAAATAAAGTCTTTCCTACAAAGCAAACAATACTTACCTGTCCCACTGCCCACTACACCAAATTCCAAAGATTTGAAGAGATATTCTTGTTCAGAGCTTCAGCATCCAGAACACTTCGGCTGTATCAGATGCCTGGTTCCCCCATTGGGAATTGTGGTTTCTTTTGCCAGTCCCTAGATTACTACTATGTCCTGTAATGATATAAGGACTGGTGGAAGAAACCCCAGAATGCAGAAGGGGGAACTGACTCCCAATCCTCCAGGGAGTGTTGAATGCAGATCTTTGAGCAGTGTTATCTAGATGATGAAAACATTCAATCTCCTTAGAGACTTACTGGATAATACCTAAAATATTGGGTTCCACCCCCCTCTGTCTCCTCATTGGCTCACTGGCTGTGATTGGCAGCAGAAGGAACCAGTGGCTCCTACTGCTGTGTGAGCCAATGAGAACAGAGAGACTCGGCAGAGCCGCTGCTCTTGTGCATATCACTGTATCAAAATAGGGCTCAGGTAAGTATAACAGGGGAGTTTGGGGGGAGCTGCACCAAGAAGGTTTTTTACCTTGCACAGAATGCATTAAGGTAAAAAAATCCTTCCGCCTTTAGAACCACTTTAAGCCGGCCATACACGAATTGAAATTCAGCAAGGACTGGATGATGTTCGATCCATGTATGGGCAGGGTGGTTGCAAAGAAATACAAAAATATAGTAATACTATTTACTTTTTTAAAAAAAATGCTTTCAAAATCAATATTTTATTACATTTTAGAGAAGCCAGTGCCATTCTTAATATTCTTTCCATTTTCATTATTCAAAAAAATGTAAATGTGTTATTGGTCTTGAATATATCATTATCATGGTTGAGTTAATGATTAGATAATCTACAGTTATTATCATGTAGATAGCTTGTTAATGACTGTGTGCTTGGCTGTACAGAAAAGTTCATCAATATGATAATCACATCTTTAAAGCTAAACTGCATGTCCAAACACGAGATAATGGAACATCCCAAGGAATTTTCTGTGGCTTGTACCTTTGTGGTTGATTATCAGCCAACTAATTATACTGTGGTTATTTATATATCAAACAGAGATAAAGGAACAGCAATAGCATCCAGTCACAAAGAAATCTCATTAGTTGTTATGTGCAACTACTCCACATTTGTTGCTGATACACAAAAATGTGTTAATTCACAGGCCAACAAACATTTTGGTGCCTTGAATGTTGGGTATATTTAACCCACTGATTAAAAAATGGCGCCAATTTTTCCCTATTGCTTCTAGTTTTTGAGATACAGCATAAATGTCATATACCACTCTCCACGCTGGTCACATATTAAAAATCTGGATATTTTAATGTAGCATGAAATTCATAAAAAAGTAGCCATAACCTCTACTGTGCTCGATCTGCAAAAATTAAATGACACAAGTGGAAATATACACACACCTCCTATGTAGTGATGGGCCAAACACCCCCCTGTCTGGTTTGCGGTCGAACATTTGAACCTAACAAAAGTTCGACTGCGAACTTCGAACAGAGGGGACAACTCATTAAGGGTTATCTTACCGCATCTGAGTATGTAGTAACATACTGCACAGCTACTAAAATACCGAGTTATATTATTAAGTCATGCAGTATTTTAGTAGTGAAAACATTCCTTCCTGTTTCAGCTGTAGGGGGGAATGTAAAATAAATTGCTGGCATTGCCCAGGAATTAAAATGAAAAAACAAATGTGTGGGGTTCCCCCCCATCCACACAAAGTCCTTGGGGACTGGTATAGATTTTGAGGGGAACTCCCACATCAAAATTTAAAAGAAAATGGCTGGTGTGTCCCCCTAAAAAACATACCAGACCCTTATCCTAGCATGCAACCCAACAGGTCTGGAAAGGGGGGAACAAGTGAGAGCCCCCCTCGAACCATACCAGGATACATGCCCTCAACTTGGGGAGGATGCTTTGGGGCAGGGGGTCTCCCCACAACCATGGACAGTGATTTATCAGAATCTTGAATTTATCTTATCGGAATCTGGAAGCCCCCTTTAACAAGGGAGCCCTCAGGTCCCAGCCCCCCTAAGTGAATGAGTATGGTACCACTACTCATTCCCCCAAAAAATGTGTAGTGTACAAAATGACAGTATAAAGTCTTTGTCAAGTCCTTTTTTAAAAACAAAAATATACGTAGTAGATTCAACATCAATGACGATGCCCACCGCCACTGCCGACCCCCCCAAAAAAACGCCCCACTCTAGACACTGGCTTCCGCCATCTGACAGCTACGTCGGGAGGACAGTCCTTAAATACTGTGATGACATCACAAGGGGGCGGGGTCACCCCGACCCAAAAAAAGAAAAAATGCACCGCTCTAGATGCTGGCTCCCGCTGTCTGACAGCTACGCCAGGATGAGAGTCCTTAAGTACTGTGATGACATCACAAGGGGGTGGGATCATCCTTCCCCCTTTTGACATCATCATGCTCTGTGATTGGCCAGAGCACTGCACCTGACCTGTTGTCAGGTGCATTGCTTTGGCCAATTACAATGCACTGTCAGGGTGCAGTGCATTGTTGGGCACGGTGGGTGAACAGCCTGCTGAATGCCCTAACTGTTTATGTGTTCACTGAACACATGAACGGCCGATGTTTGAGTCTATCATAAGTTGGAATCAAACATAGGACGTTCGTGTGTGCCCAACACTGCTCCTATAGGATCATAACTATAAAACAGTTAATAATAACTTACACTTTGGAACCCATTGTTTCCAATGTAACCTTACAGTTAGAAGTACAGTTGTGCTCAAAAGTTTACATACCCTGGCAGAAATTGGGAACTTTTGCCTTTGATATTGAAAATATGACTTATCATTCCAAAAAATGCTCTTTTATTGAAGGATGATGATCATATGAAGCCATTTATTATCAAATAGTTGTTTGGCTCCTTTTTAAATCATAATGATAACAGAAATCACCCAAATGGGCATGATCAAAAGTTTACATACCCTGGAATGTTTGGCCTTGGTACAGACACGCAAGGTGACACACACGGGTTAAAATGCCAATTAGAGGTTAATGTCCCACATCTGTGGCTTTTTAAATTGCAATTAGTGTCAGTGTATAAATAGTCAATGAGCTTGTTAGCTCTTACGTGGAAGCACTGACTAGGCTAGATACTGAGCCATGAGGATCAGAAAACAACTGTCAAAAGTCCACGTAACAAGGTAATAGAGCTTTATAAAGATGGAAAAGGACATAAAAAGATGTCCAAAGCCTTGACTATGCCAATCAGTACTGTTAAATCACCTATTAAGAAGTGGAAATTTCGGGGATCTCTTGATACCAAGCCAAGGTCAGGTAGACCAAGAAAGATTGCAGCCATAACTGACAGAAGAATTTTCTGGGATTTTAAGAAAAACCCACAGGCAACCTCAAAAAAAATACAGACTGCTCTGGAAAAAGATGGTGTGGTTGTTTATAAGGAGTACAATACGGTGATACTTGAACAAAAATGAGTTGTTTGGTCGAGGTGCCAGAAAGAAGCTTTTACTGCACCAATGCCACAAAAAAGCCCGGTTACAACATGCCTGACAACACCTTGACATGTCTAACCAGGCCTTTTTGTATCATTGATGTAGTACAGGCTTCTTTCTGGCACCTCGACCATGCAGCTCATTTTTGTTCAAGTGTCATCATATTGTGCTTCTTCAAAACAACCACACTGTCTTTTTCCAGAGCAGCCTGTATTTTTCTTGTGGTTACCTATGGGTTTCCCTTTGTATCCTGAACAATTCTTCTGGCAGTTGTGGCTGCAATCTTTCTTGGTCTACCTGTACGTGGCTTGGTATCAAGAGGTCCCTGAATTGTCTGCTTCTTAGTGGATGTGATGACTGGCATATTCAAGGCTTTGGACATATTTTTATGTCCTTTTCCATCTTTATAAAGTTCCATTACTTTGTCATGCAGGACTTTTGACAGTTCTTTTCTGATCCCCATGGCTCAGTATCTAGCCTAGTCAGTGCTTTCACGTAAGAGCTAACAAACTCATTGACTATTTATACACTGACACTAATTGCAATTTAAAAAGCCACAGATGTGGAACATTAACCTCTAATTGGTATTTTAACCCTTGTGTGTCACCATGTGTGTCTGTACCAAGGCCAAATATTCCAGGGTATGTAAACTTTTGATCATGGCCATTTGGGTGATTTCTGTTATCATTATGATTTAAAAAGGAGCCAAACAACTATTTGATAATAAATGGCTTCATATGATCATCATCCTTCAATAAAAGAGCATTTTTTGGCATTATCAGTCATATTTTTAATATCAATGCCAAAATTTAACAATTTCTGCCAGGGTATGCAAACTTTTGAACACAACTGTATGTAAACTCTCTCACTGTATCTGCTAACTGTTGATGTGGCTGCTGATCAGCAAGCTCTTTTCAAAAACTGTCTGAAAATGGACCATATCTAAGAAACTAGAACTGAAGATGTCTAGTCAATGCAATTTTCTGAATCAGTGCCCCAAATAACCCACAAACAGATTTAAAAAGGAAAAAGATTTGAGGTGTAATTTATATTTTCTGATCACTGCTGACTTCATGTTGTTTCACATGAAACTGCATTGGAAATGATGTTTAGTTTTGTGTTCTTGAATTGTGTCAAAAATAATTGTATGTGGAATGGAGAAGGGGTAATGTGCCGTACTGAACGGTTGTCAGGGGAAATGCCATGGGCATTGTTATGTACTTGAAAGGTATTTTGCTTTCTTTCTTTTATGAGCATGCTCACTAGTTAGTAATAAAGGACTCCTGAGATACTGGGATGTTTAGTTCCCAGCACCTGGCAGGAATAATACTTCATACAAAATGCATGGGGATTTTTGTAAAAGTATATTATCCCTGTGTAGGCACAGTTGGCTGTTACTAAACAGATGTTTTTTTTTCTACTGAGCATGATGGTAAAATGTTTCTACTTTCTACCAAAATAAATCTGACCTCACTATTCATAGATAGAAAAGGTTTGGCAAGCTGTTTTGCTGATATTCTACCTTTAAAGTGGAACTCCAGCTGCATTAAAATTGCAAAGTCAACACCACCCTCCCACCCTGAAGTCCCTCCACCAGTACTTTTTTAAATCACTATACAGTACATTCAATCTCTCCGCAGCCTTCAACACGGTTGACCACCCCCTCCTCCTTAAAAAACTATACTCTCTTGGCCTCAGAGACTCCACTCTCTCCTGGCTCTCTTCCTATCTATCCCAGCGCTCCTTCAGTGTTACCTATAACGCTGCCACCTCCCCCTCTCTGTTGGCATCCCTCAAGGCTCTGTCCTTGGGCCCCTTCTCTTCTCCATCTACACCTCCTCCCTTGGCCAGCTGATACACTCCCATGGCTTCAATTACCATCTCTACGCAGATGATATGCAAATCTATCTCTCTACCCCTCGCCTCACCCCTTCAGTTTCCGCCCGAATAACTTGCCTACTGAATGACATATCAGATTGGATGTCACTCCATTTCCTCAAATTAAACCTTTCCAAAACCGAGCTCCTAGTCTTCCCCCCAGCCCGCGCCCCCCCCCCCAACCTCTCCATCACGACCAACAACACCACCATCAGTCCCACCCCGCAAGCCAAAGTTCTAGATGTCACTCTAGACTCCAATCTGTCCTTCCAGCCCCATGTCCAATCGCTGGCAAATTCATGCAGGCTCCACCTTCGCAACATCTCTAAAATACGTTCGTTCCTAACCCCAGAAACTACTATACTCATTCACTCCTTTATTATCTCACGACTCGACTACTGCAACTCCCTCCTCACCGGCCTACCTCATCACAGACTATCCCCGCTTCATTCTATCCTGAACTCTTGCGGCCAGACTCATCCACCTTACTAACCGCTCCGTATCCGCCACCCCCCTCTGCCATTCCCTCCACTGGCTTCCGATTGCCCAACGCATAAAATTCAAACTGCTAACATTGACGTACAAAACTATCCATAATACTGCCCCAAACTACATCACCGACCTGATATCCAAATACCACCCAACACGTACTCTTCGCTCCTCACAAGACCTCCTACTCTCTAGCTCCCTGGTCTCCTCCTCCCATGCCTGGCTCCAGGACTTCTCCAGGGCTTCCCCCATCCTCTGGAACTCACTACCCCAATCCATCATATTGTCACCAACCCTCCTCACCTTTAGGCGCACCCTGAAAACCCATCTCTTCAGGGAAGCCTACCCCGCCCTTACCTAACTGCCAATCTCCTCCACTCCTCCTACTCCACTCCTCCTACCACTCCATCCCCCACAGCCATTTCCTCCTGTACCACTATCTCCTCCTTCCTAGATTGTAAGCTCCAAGGAGCAGGGCCCTTGAACCCCTTGTGTATTGTATTGTTATTGTACTGTCTCATGTATTGTCTCCCATTGTAATGTACAGCGCTGAGCAAACTTTTGGCGCTATATAAATATTGTATAATAATAATAATAATACTTTTTTCCTGCAGTCTTCAGGCCAGTCCAATGATGTGGCGAGTTCTTCCTCTTCTTCCTTGGCAGTGACCGATCATTTCTCTTGGACTGAGCAGCACTCACATAATGACCTGTGAGCAGGGCTTAGTCCAGAATTACATCACAAGGCATATTGATGATAACCTTGGGCTCACTGATAACGGGTTGAGCAAAACCAGTCAGTGACTTGAACAAACATACAGATCAGGATTCTATGAGAGAATGGTCAAAGGACGTTATAGGCATAATGGTTGTAAGTCATTGACTCAACAAATTGAAGTAAAAGGGGCCAGCATGACAGCCAGGCAATAATCATTTTTAGGAGTCTCCTTTCTCTCTTTCTCTGATCCGTGGTTTTGCTTTAAAAAGCAGTTTCAACCAACATTATAATTAGTTAGTAAGATACAAAAGCTGTCTTGTAAAAACTGCAACTGTGCTAAAGTAAAGGAAAGTTTAATTAGTTCACCCTAAAGTGGTTGTAAAGTGTGTGTGTGTATATATATATATATATATATATATATATATATACACAGCATATATATATATATATATATATATATATATATATACACACACCGATATATATATATATATATTTTTTGTTCTAAATAACATACCTGTTATACTTACCTGCTCAGTACAACAGAATCCACAGAGCAGCCCCGATCCTCCCCTTCTCAGGTTCCTTAGCGGGGCTCTTGGCTCCTCCTCTTCTTAGTTTATCACCATAGGACACTGCTTCCTATTGTGGCACACCTGCAGACTCAGTCCTGAGATGTGCTGCCTGCAGCCATAGACACAGACAACACACTTTGGCCCCACCCCCTGCTCCCTTGTCATAGGATATGACTGACAGCACTAAGAGCCACTGGCTCCTGCTGCCACAGCAAAGCCCCTGAGAGCGTGGAGAGTTGCTACAGATGGGTTGTATGAGGGCAGTTACTGGCAATTTTAAGCTGCTAAGATGCCCAGAGTACCTTACAGGATCAGTGGTAATGAACTTTCTGAAGTACACCTGAAAAGTATGACTTCATCTCTCTGCTCCTTGTATAACCAGTCGCATTCAGACTTCCGAAGTCCATTGAATTTGACTGGTGACTAGCAGAAACTATTTCGTACTGACATTTTATTAGCTGTGTTGTATTATTATTGCAGGAGATGCCTAATAATTGAATTGTAACTCAGTGAAATGTACAGAACCCATTCAGACTGCCATATTACAAGGAAGCAATGTTTGATTTTTTTTTTCAAAATGTAGAAAATTACACATGCTGCAAAATGAAATGCAATGGCAACTTTAATAGCAATTTAAAGTGCTATTAGTAAATATCTCATGTTTCAGCTGTATATCTTATATTAATTTTTTTTTTAGGGAATGTTGAGTTTCCTTAGAGCTGGCTACAAATGGCTTGTTTCTCTCTCCTTCTATGTGGGTGCTAAATGAGAGAAAGTCCATCCATTTCCCCACCCACATAGCAGTGTAGATGGAGGAATCTTCATTGATGGCTATTGTTCAGTGACTGCATATATAATGACTGCATCTGACAGGATGTGATCACAGGTCAGTTGATACTCTGACTCAATTGATTTTTAAGTCAAGTTGCAGAAGTTTGGGTCCCCCTATAGCCCTGCACAGCCAGGCAACACGCATTTTCACATTGACTTGCATCCAGGAATCAGTAACCAGTCCTTGAGCTTGTTTTGAAGTTTTATTAGGGGAATTGAACTTGGATGGGGTAAGGGGTGCATGGGATGCCCAATGGAATAGAGAAACTGAGGACAACTTTCTGGAACTATTTACAAGTCTTTACAGCAAAACTCTCTTTTGGAGAGCTAGCCAGCATCTCCTGTAGTACCACCCCAGACCCCAGATAAATCGTCTTCTTTACTCAGCTGTCTGGAGGAATCCCTGAGCAGGGCCAGGAAGTGTCTACCACAAATTTATTGAAACAGTCCTGGGTGGAAGGCTAATCCAGCTTCCCACTAGAGTGCTTCCTTCCCCTTTCTGTCCCAGTGGGTGCAGGTTTACTCACTCAGTCCTTGTGTGGGACTGCTGGGTTGGTGGCTGCTACCAGGACTTCTAGCTGGACCGCTCTTTCTCTTTTACACAGGTGGTCCTCTCTCTGGGGACGGTGAAGTTCTGAGCTTTCTTCCTTCCAAGTTCCACTGCCTGTAGGTGAGCCCCTCTCCCATCTGGGCCCCCTCCTACGCTCCTCTCTCCAGCCTCACATCCTCTGTATCTTCCATCTGATCTTCTACAACTGATCTGCTGTGTCCAATCACAGCACAGAGTCCTGTGTTTACAAACAACACATGGTTCTGTATAGAGAGCAACGATCTCGCTATTTCTTCTCCCTGCAAAGCAGGGAGAAAAAACAGCCAGGTACATTAGTAAAAGCAGCACTTATCACACACATTACACATTGTTAGGCTCACAGTTAACCCTATGATTGTCCCTAGATGTTAACCCCTTCCCAGCCATTGTCATTAATACAGTGACAGTGTACAGTATTAGCACTGATCACTCTATTAGTGTCAATATTGATGTCAGTGTCAGTTAGTCAATTAGTGTACCTCCCTGCCAGTGTCATCTAGTGCCAGATTTCTCACTACACTATCACAGTCCCACTATAGGTGGCTGATCACTACCAGTATACCGCCATAATTGCGTAAATTCCAGTATACAGTATATACCATAGTTTGTAGAAGCTATAACTTTAGCACAAACCAATTACTAAACACTTATTGGGATATTTTTTACCAAAGACATGTAGCAGAAAACATGTTGACCTACATTTATGAAGAAATTCGATTTTTTGCATTTTTTATTGGATATGTTTTATAACAGAAATTAGAGAATATTTTGTTTTCCAAATTGTCATTTTTTTAATTTATATAATAAAAAATAAAAAAAACAGTCGTGATCAAATATTATCAAAAGAATTGCCACTGCAATTGCCAGTTAAAGTAGCTCAGTGCTGAACTGCAAAAAAATGCCCTGGTCATGAATGGGGTTAAACCTTCTGGAGCTTACGTGGTTAAGCAAAAGTCATAAATGAATTTTCTGGATGTAATAATTGAGAATGACATAATCACACAAATGAGGACAATGTCACACTGTTAAGCAAGAAAATAAAACTGGTTAAAAGCAGTATTATTTCAGTGTGTTTTTTTTTTTGTTTTGCTGACCTGTGACCTATTAAAACTGCTAAAATGTCAAAAAGTGTAAACAACAGATCCTGCAAAATGCAGGCAACTGACTTATTTATTATATTCTCCAAAAGGGAGCCAAAGAACAAGAGCACATCCAAAAACATAGAAAAGATGGGTGCACAAAGGAAACCCAAAATACAAGACCAGATCTTATAGGCTCAATATGGGAGACAATACAATATGTAAAAAAACAAAATCTTCAATCTCTCCCTCTCTACTGGCGTATTCCCCTCCCCCCTAAAGCACGCAACCTGAACAACCTTAGACCCATCTCCCTGCTGCCATTCACATCCAAGCTCCTTGAGCGCTTAGTCTACAATCGCCTAAGCTCCCATCTCACTGACAACAACCTCCTCGATCCTCTACAGTCTGGCTTCCGTCCCCTACACTCAACCGAAACCGCCCTACTCAAAATCACTAACGATCTGCTAACCGCCAAAGCTAATGGCCACTACTCAGTCCTCCTACTCCTCGACCTCTCCGCGGCCTTCAACACAGTTGACCACCCCCTCCTTCTTAATAAACTACACTCCCTTGGCATCAGAGACTCTGTTCTCTCCTGGCTTTCCTCCTATCTATCCCAACGGTCCCCCAAGGCTCTGTCCTCAGGCCCCTTCTTTTCTCCATCTATACCTCCTCCCTCAGCAAACTGATACACTCCCACGGCTTCAACTATCACCTCTATGCCGATGACATGCAAATTTACCTCTCCACCCTTCACCTCACCCCTTCAGTCTCAGCCCGTATCACCCACTGACTGAACGACATATCAGACTGGATGTCGCTCCATTTCCTCAAATTGAACCTTTCCAAAACTGAGCGCCTAGTTTTCCAGCCAGCCCGTCCCCCCCCATCCTCTCCATCATGACCAACAACACCACCATCAATCCCACCCCGCAAGCCAAAGTTCTAGGTGTCACTCTAGACTCCAATCTGTCCTTCCAGCCCCATGTCCAATCGCTGGCAAATTCATGCAGGCTCCACCTGCGCAACATCTCCAAAATACGTACGTTCCTAACCCCAGAAACTACTAAGCAACTCGTTCACTCCCTTATTATCTCACTCCTGGACTACTGCAACTCCCTTCTCACCGGCCTACCCCAACACAGGCTATCCCCGCTTCAGTCTATCCTGAACTCTGTGGCCAGACTCATCAACCTTACCAACCGCTCCACTTCTGCCACCCCCCTCTGTCATTCCCTCCACTGGCTTCCGATTTCCCAACGCATTAAATTCAAACTACTAACAGTGACATACAAAGCCATTCAAAACGCTGCCCTAAACTACCTCACCGACCTGATACCCAAATACCACCAAAACCGTACTCTTCGCTCCTCACAAGACCTCCTACTTTCTAGCTCCCTGGTCTTCTCCTCCCACGCCCGACTGCAGGACTTCTCCAGGACTTCCCTCATCCTCTGGAACACTCTACCCCAATCCATCAGACTGTCACCTACCCTCCTCACCTTCAGGCGCACCTCCTACCCCACCCTCATATTCAGGGAAGCCTACCCCACCCTCACCTAACAGCCGATCTCCTCCACTCCTCCTACCACTCCATCCCCCACAGCCACTTCCTCCTGTACCACTATCCCCTCCCTCCTAGATTGTAAGCTCGAAAGAGCAGGGCCCTCAAACCTCTCGTGTATTGTCTTGTTACTGTATTGTCTCATGTACTATCCCCCACTATAATGTACATTATTATGTAATAATCATAATAAAATACATTTTGTTGTATACAAAAAAATTTAGAATAATGTCCAAGCATAGAAAAATGATAGAGTCTGTAGGCTTCCGGACAAGGGTCAACACTAAGAATGGACCCGAGTTAGAAGTGATAGACTAACCACAACTCCCTCTGCCTTTGCTTTACATGATTTGAACTCACTTGGTCATCGGATATC
Source organism: Staurois parvus (assembly GCF_062004578.1). NCBI lineage: Eukaryota > Metazoa > Chordata > Amphibia > Anura > Ranidae > Staurois > Staurois parvus. Next base: position 17,640,050 of record NW_028317813.1, read on the forward strand.
CACACTAAAAGTGTGTATATCTACTGAAACAGAATGGTGTTTGATGATTATTATGAAGAAGGGGACAGGGCTCATTAGTTTTCCAGATTTCCATGTTTCTAACACTTTGCATGCTTTCTGTTTTCAGATAGTTGCCTAGAAGAGTGTAAAAAGTGATGATGGCGATGAATGTAATGAGTGCAAAGTGCCTTTGCTTTTTTCAGCTAAGCATGTTTTTCATATGTTTGCCCTATTCAAAACTCTTGTTCCAGCCATAGAAAGAGGCTGCTGGGTTTAAAATTGGTTATTATTTTCCCCAAAAATAGTTTTTTTTAATTATAGAGCAGTGGTCTCCAAACTATGGCCCAGGGCCGTATGTGGCCATTTGCTTGCCTTTATCTGGCCCTTGGTGCACTATTCCACCAACTGACACAAATGAGGGAGGACCATTCCTCCAAATGACACCATCATCGGGGCATTATTCCTCCCATTAAAACCAACAATGGGGCACTATTCCTCTCATTAAAATCAATGATGGAGCACTGATGCCAGGGCATTTTCTACTCACACTGGCCACAATATGCCCCCCCTAAAGCCTGAAGGACAGTAAACTGGCCCTTTGCTTTGAAAGTTTGAAGACCCCTGCTCTAGAGCAAAGCGCTCTGTTAACAGTGGTTACAGTGGTACTTAGGTGATCCGAGTGGAAGTTCTTGTCCCCCCCCCCGTACCTGCAGCTTTCGGGACATGTCACAGGTCCAGAAGGCTGCGGGGCCAGTTGGGCAGTTGTCTAGGAAGTGCGAGGAGTCACAGCCAGCTGCCCATAGTTACCATGCTGGCGACGGGACCCAAAGACTGGTGAAGGACCTGCTAGAGTGGAGAGGGCGCTTGATCCCTGGACAGGTGAGTGTCTGTTTATTAAAAGTCAGCAGCTGCAGTCTTTTAGCTGCTGATTTTAAATTTTTTCCTGCTTTAAGTAGCATGCAGAATAGTAGTAGGTGTATTTGAAGTTGGTGTAACTAATAGTTTACTAAGGGTACATTCACATGCATGGTTGAACTGAGCCATGTCCAAGTTTGACTGCCCCCCCCTCCTCACTCCTCCACCAGTCTGCATGGACATTGGGCTATAAGCAAGTGTTCCTAGGCACACTTACCTCATCACCTCTGCCACAGTGATCTCTGCTTTTGTGCTCAGTGATCTATGGAGAATTTTATGCTCAAGCACAGTTTGCACTCATACTGAAGCAAACCATATTGGACCACAAGTGAACTGTGCCCAGTATCACCTCTTCCAAGTGGTCCCAGCTCTGGTACACCTAACCGTTCCTGGGCACATTCAGCGTATTCAGGTAGCACAAATTGACTGAGCCTGGGCACGGTTAAAACTGCAAGTGTGAGTGCACCCTGAGTGTAATGAACCGCCTGACGGTACCTCTAGTAACCCACCGAGGATTCCCCAGAGCGCGGAGTCTAAGTCCCGGTCTGCTTGTTCACCAGGGCCCCTGATGGTGGGGATGGACTTGGAGCGAACCGAGACCAGGTCGCGGCCCCTGAGTACACCTACCCGTGGTAGAGGGATCCGCCAGAGGTATCTGCAGGGTGAGAGCCTGATGTGAAGAGGCGGATGTGCCAGAGCAAGGTGGATGGATGGATGAGCAGGAGCGTGGTCAGACAAGCCGAGTCGGTAGCCGTGGGAGCAGTGCGGTACAAAGCAGCGGGCAGAGAATGGTCGGGTCACATGCCAGGTCAGCAACAGAAGATCAGATCCAATAGGGGACATCCAGGAGGGAGGTCAGGCAAGCCAGGGGTCAGAGCAGGAGAGTACAGCACAGTCAGGGACAATCCGGGTCAGCAACAATCAAGAATCACGAGTATACAGGATCAGGAACACAGAGAGACCAAGCGGCAATTCATGTCAGCGCAGGGTGGATTTAAATACCGTGCCCTGCACTGTCATTGGTGCCAGGTGCACACCTGCGGCTCCGAGTGCGCATGCTCGGGTTCCGTCTCCGCCATGGCCGGCCAAGACCTAATGCCTGTACACCAGCGTGAACGGGCACACTGCGCCTGCGCCGAGCCGCATGTGGCAGCGGCTCCTGACACTGAGTATGGCTGAATTATAATAATCATTATAAGTAGAGATGAGCGAAGAAATGAAAAATTCGATTCGACTGATTCGGCGAATTCGTGGACAATATTCGATTCGAGTCGAATAAATTCGCTGTGAATTTAACTTAAAAAAGGGTGTTTCTAGGCTTCAGAGAGACTTAATATTAGTGCAGAACACTGTACCTTTAATTTAAATGCCCTTGGAGTCTGCTGGGGAAGAGAAATAATACTGTCAGTCAGTATGACATGCAGATGAGTGCCGTCGATCTTAGAATCACCGCACACTTCACTCATTTGGGCAGTCACGGGGCCAAAACCAGAGTGTGGAGCCACAGTGTGGCGGTGGAGGCAGCAGCAATGGGAGGCCATACAGCACCCTATGACAAAAATGGAAACCACCAGCAGTGTGAGGAGACCTGAAAGTGGCACATGGCAGAGTGTGGCGATAGAGACAGCAGCAATGGGAGGCCGTACAGGGACCCATGACACACTCTGGACCTGGCAGCAGCATGAGGAGGCGGTACAGGGGCCCATGACAGATTACGGGCCTGGCAGCAGCATGAGGAGTCGGTACAGGGGCCCATGGCAGATTACGGGCCTGGCAGCAGCAATGGGAGGCCGTACAGGGACCCATGACACACTCTGGACCTGGCAGCAGCATGGGGAGGCGGTACAGGGGCCCATGACAGATTACGGGCCTGGCAGCAGCATGAGGAGTCGGTACGGGGGCCCATGACACACTCTGGACCTGGCAGCAGCATGAGGAGGCGGTACAGGGGCGCATGACAGATTACGAGCCTGGCAGCAGCAACTTGGACAGGAGGACGTTCAGCTTCTGCACCGTCGGGTGCGTGCTCGCAAACTGTTGTCTCTTGGAAACGGATTCCAAGAAAGACTGCTGACGGAATCCGTGAAGAGGAGTAGCAGGAGAAGGAGCATCTGAACGAGCGGAATATGCCAACAAGCGACAACAGTGGCCCATGACAGATTACGGGCCTGGCAGCAGCATGAGGAGTCGGTACGGGGGCCCATGGCAGATTACGGGCCTGGCAGCAGCTATGGGAGGCCCGTAATCTGCCAGCACCCTATGACAAAAAATGGAACCCACCAGCAGTGTGAGGAGACCTGAAAGTGGCACATGGCAGAGTGTGGCGATGGAGACAGCAGCAATGGGAGGCCGTACAGGGACCCATGAGAGACTCTGGACCTGGCAGCAGCATGAGGAGGCGGTATAGGGGCCCATGGCAGATTAGGGGCCTGGCAGCAGCTATGGGAGGCCCGTAATCTGCCAGCACCCTATGACAAAAAATGGAACACACCAGCAGTGTGAGGAGACCTGAAAGTGGCACATGGCAGAGTGTGGCGATGGAGGCAGCAGCAATGGGAGGCCGTACAGGGACCCATGAGAGACTCTGGACTTGGCAGCAGCATGAGGAGGCGGTATAGGGGCCCATGGCAGATTAGGGGCCTGGCAGCAGCTATGGGAGGCCCGTAATCTGCCAGCACCCTATGACAAAAAATGGAACACACCAGCAGTGTGAGGAGACCTGAAAGTGGCACATGTTTGGGGCATGATTCATGGCGGATTTAGTCAGTTGTGTCAGGAACTGGTGGTTTGAAATCCAGACTAATCCACGCCTGATTCATTTTCACAAACGTGAGTCTCTCCACACTTTGGGTGGACAGTCGTGTCCTCCGCGGAGTTGCAATACCTCCTGCCGCACTAAACACGCGCTCCGATGCCACGCTACTGGCCGGGCATGACAGCCTTTCAAGGGCAAATTCAGCTAGTTGGGGCCAAAGGTCAAGTTTCGTTGCCCAGTAGTCAAGGGGATTGTCTACCTCGGTTGGCAGGGTGCTGTCCAAGTAGGCCTAAGCCTGTTGTTTGAGCTCCTGCTCCAGGTCCACCTGATGCTGCTGCTGCTGCTGCGGCTGGTTAGTAGTTTCCTCACTGCGCTGGTGAAGAAAGCTACTCATCATCGACTGCAGACTGAGGCAGCCGCTGCTGGTGGAGCTGCCACTGCTCCTACCACCCCACCCCTCCCCTGCTGCCATGGCAGCGGAACACGAGCGCACAGGGCCCACAGTGTCTGAGGATGGACGTTGGCGCAGACAGGCAGAGACCAGCTGACTACATAGGTGTTTTTTATAGTACGTTATTTTGGCCTCCCTCTCAGCAGGTGTGAAAAAGGCCACCATTTTTGAACGGTAGCGAGGGTCCAACAAGGTGGACAGCCAAAAGTCATCCCTCTGTCTAATGGTTATTATTCGGCTGTCGCTACGCAAGCAACCGAGCATGCTATGGGCCATTTGTGCCAAGGAATGCGAGGGACTCCCTGCCTCCATCTCCACAGCATACTGCCACGGTGCGTCTAGGTCCTCTGTCTCCTCTTCCTCCTCCTCTACCAGATGCTCCTGCTCCTCCACTCCTGTCCGCTGAGTGGAAAAACCACCCATTTCACTCAATAATTCCTGAGCACCAATGTCCTCCTCTACCTCCTCCTCTTCTTCCAGTCCTGCCCCCACAGGGGCCATGTGGCGTTGAGATCTGTGCGCCACGTCTACCGCACCCTGACCAGCCATTGTTAACAGCATTTGTTCCAGGACGTGCAACAGAGGAATGACGTCGTTCATCCCATAGTCCTGCCGACTCACGAATAGCGTGGCCTCCTCAAAGGGCCTGAGCAAGCGCAGGTGTCACGCATGAGCTGCCAATGGCTGACATCTAAGTTACACAGGGAGTACCTTTATCTGCTTTTAACATCAGGAAATCTGTGATGGCCTTTTGCTGTTCGTAAAGGCGGTCTAACATATGTAGGGTTGAATTCCACCTTGTTGCAACGTCACAGCATGAGGAGTCGGTATAGGGGCCCATGGCAGATTAGGGGCCTGGCAGCAGTTATGGGAGGCCCATAATCTGCCAGCACCCTATGACAAAAAATGGAACACACCAGCAGTGTGAGGAGACCTGAAAGTGGCACATGGCAGAGTGTGGCGATGGAGACAGCAGCAATGGGAGGCCGTACAGGGACCCATGAGAGACTCTGGACCTGGCAGCAGCATGAGGAGGCGGTATATAGGGGCCTACGGCAGATTAGGGGCCTGGCAGCAGCTATAGGAGGCCCGTAATCTGCCAGCACCCTATGTCAAAAAATTCAACACACCAGCAGTGTGTGAGGAGACCTGAAAGTGGCACATGGCAGAGTGTGGCGATGGAGACAGCAGCAATGGGAGGCCGTACAGGGACCCATGACAGACTCTGGACTTGGCAGCAGCATGAGGAGGCGGTATATAGGGGCTTATGGCAGATTAGGGGCCTGGCAGCAGCTATAGGAGGCCCGTAATCTGCCAGCACCCTATGTCAAAAAATTCAACACACCAGCAGTGTGAGGAGACCTGAAAGTGGCACATGGCAGAGTGTGGCGATGGAGACAGCAGCAATGGGAGGCCGTACAGGGACCCATGACAGACTCTGAACTTGGCAGCAGCATGAGGAGGCGGTATATAGGGGCCCATGGCAGATTAGGGGCCTGGCAGCAGCTATAGGAGGCCCGTAATCTGCCAGCACCCTATGTCAAAAAATTCAACACACCAGCAGTGTGAGGAGACCTGAAAGTGGCACATGGCAGAGTGTGGCGATGGAGACAGCAGCAATGGGAGGCCGTACAGGGACCCATGACAGACTCTGGACTTGGCAGCAGCATGAGGAGGCGGTATATAGGGGCCCATGGCAGATTAGGGGCCTGGCAGCAGCTATGGGAGGCCCGTAATCTGCCAGCACCCTATGTCAAAAAATTCTACACACCAGCAGTGTGTGAGGAGACCTGAAAGTGGCACATGGCAGAGTGTGGCGATGGAGACAGCAGCAATGGGAGGCCGTACAGGGACCCATGACAGACTCTGGACTTGGCAGCAGCATGAGGAGGCGGTATATAGGGGCCCATGGCAGATTAGGGGCCTGGCAGCAGCTATGGGAGGCCCGTAATCTGCCAGCACCCTATGTCAAAAAATTCAACACACCAGCAGTGTGTGAGGAGACCTGAAAGTGGCACATGGCAGAGTGTGGCGATGGAGAAAGCAGCAATGGGAGGCCGTACAGGGACCCATGAGAGACTCTGGACCTGGCAGCAGCATGAGGAGGCGGTATATAGGGGCCTATGGCAGATTAGGGGCCTGGCAGCAGCTATGTGAGGCCCGTAATCTGCCTGCACCCTATGTCCAAAAATTAAACACACCAGCAGTGTGAAGAGACCTGAAAGTGGCACATGGCAGCAGAGTGTGGCGATGGAGACAGCAGCAATGGGAGGCCGTACAGGGACCCATGAGAGACTCTAGACTTGGCAGCAGCATGAGGAGGCGGTATATAGGGGCCCATGGCAGATTAGGGGCCTGGCAGCAGCTATGTGAGGCCCGTAATCTGCCTGCACCCTATGTCAAAAAATTAAACACACCAGCAGTGTGAAGAGACCTGAAAGTGGCACATGGCAGCAGAGTGTGGCGATGGAGACAGCAGCAATGGGAGGCCGTACAGGGACCATGACAGACTCTGGACTTGGCAGCAGCATGAGGAGGCGGTATATAGGGGCCCATGGCAGATTAGGGGCCTGGCAGCAGCTATGTGAGGCCCGTAATCTGCCTGCACCCTATGTCAAAAAATTTAACACACCAGCAGTGTGAAGAGACCTGAAAGTGGCACATGGCAGCAGAGTGTGGCGATGGAGACAGCAGCAATGGGAGGCCGTACAGGGACCCATGAGAGACTCTAGACTTGGCAGCAGCATGAGGAGGCGGTATATAGGGGCCCATGGCAGATTAGGGGCCTGGCAGCAGCTATGTGAGGCCCGTAATCTGCCTGCACCCTATGTCCAAAAATTAAACACACCAGCAGTGTGAAGAGACCTGAAAGTGGCACATGGCAGCAGAGTGTGGCGATGGAGACAGCAGCAATGGGAGGCCGTACAGGGACCCATGAGAGACTCTAGACTTGGCAGCAGCATGAGGAGGCGGTATATAGGGGCCCATGGCAGATTAGGGGCCTGGCAGCAGCTATGTGAGGCCCGTAATCTGCCTGCACCCTATGTCAAAAAATTAAACACACCAGCAGTGTGAAGAGACCTGAAAGTGGCACATGGCAGCAGAGTGTGGCGATGGAGACAGCAGCAATGGGAGGCCGTACAGGGACCATGACAGACTCTGGACTTGGCAGCAGCATGAGGAGGCGGTATATAGGGGCCCATGGCAGATTAGGGGCCTGGCAGCAGCTATGTGAGGCCCGTAATCTGCCTGCACCCTATGTCAAAAAATTAAACACACCAGCAGTGTGAAGAGACCTGAAAGTGGCACATGGCAGCAGAGTGTAGCGATGGAGACAGCAGCAATGGGAGGCCGTACAGGGACCCATGAGAGACTCTAGACTTGGCAGCAGCATGAGGAGGCGGTATATAGGGGCCCATGGCAGATTAGGGGCCTGGCAGCAGCTATGTGAGGCCCGTAATCTGCCTGCACCCTATGTCAAAAAATTAAACACACCAGCAGTGTGAAGAGACCTGAAAGTGGCACATGGCAGCAGAGTGTGGCGATGGAGACAGCAGCAATGGGAGGCCGTACAGGGACCATGACAGACTCTGGACTTGGCAGCAGCATGAGGAGGCGGTATATAGGGGCCCATGGCAGATTAGGGGCCTGGCAGCAGCTATGTGAGGCCCGTAATCTGCCTGCACCCTATGTCAAAAAATTAAACACACCAGCAGTGTGAAGAGACCTGAAAGTGGCACATGGCAGCAGAGTGTGGCGATGGAGACAGCAGCAATGGGAGGCCGTACAGGGACCCATGAGAGACTCTAGACTTGGCAGCAGCATGAGGAGGCGGTATATAGGGGCCCATGGCAGATTAGGGGCCTGGCAGCAGCTATGTGAGGCCCGTAATCTGCCTGCACCCTATGTCAAAAAATTAAACACACCAGCAGTGTGAAGAGACCTGAAAGTGGCACATGGCAGCAGAGTGTGGCGATGGAGACAGCAGCAATGGGAGGCCGTACAGGGACCATGACAGACTCTGGACTTGGCAGCAGCATGAGGAGGCGGTATATAGGGGCCCATGGCAGATTAGGGGCCTGGCAGCAGCTATGTGAGGCCCGTAATCTGCCTGCACCCTATGTCAAAAAATTAAACACACCAGCAGTGTGAAGAGACCTGAAAGTGGCACATGGCAGAGTGTGGCGATGGAGACAGCAGCAATGGGAGGCCGTACAGGGACCATGACAGACTCTGGACTTGGCAGCAGCATGAGGAGGCGGTATATAGGGGCCCATGGCAGATTAGGGGCCTGGCAGCAGCTATGTGAGGCCCGTAATCTGCCTGCACCCTATGTCCAAAAATTTAACACACCAGCAGTGTGAAGAGACCTGAAAGTGGCACATGGCAGCAGAGTGTGGCGATGGAGACAGCAGCAATGGGAGGCCGTACAGGGACCATGACAGACTCTGGACTTGGCAGCAGCATGAGGAGGCGGTATATAGGGGCCCATGGCAGATTAGGGGCCTGGCAGCAGCTATGTGAGGCCCGTAATCTGCCTGCACCCTATGTCAAAAAATTAAACACACCAGCAGTGTGAAGAGACCTGAAAGTGGCACATGGCAGAGTGTGGCGATGGAGACAGCAGCAATGGGAGGCCGTACAGGGACCATGACAGACTCTGGACTTGGCAGCAGCATGAGGAGGCGGTATATAGGGGCCCATGGCAGATTAGGGGCCTGGCAGCAGCTATGTGAGGCCCGTAATCTGCCTGCACCCTATGTCCAAAAATTTAACACACCAGCAGTGTGAAGAGACCTGAAAGTGGCACATGGCAGCAGAGTGTGGCGATGGAGACAGCAGCAATGGGAGGCCGTACAGGGACCCATGAGAGACTCTAGACTTGGCAGCAGCATGAGGAGGCGGTATATAGGGGCCCATGGCAGATTAGGGGCCTGGCAGCAGCTATGTGAGGCCCGTAATCTGCCTGCACCCTATGTCAAAAAATTAAACACACCAGCAGTGTGAAGAGACCTGAAAGTGGCACATGGCAGCAGAGTGTGGCGATGGAGACAGCAGCAATGGGAGGCCGTACAGGGACCATGACAGACTCTGGACTTGGCAGCAGCATGAGGAGGCGGTATATAGGGGCCCATGGCAGATTAGGGGCCTGGCAGCAGCTATGTGAGGCCCGTAATCTGCCTGCACCCTATGTCCAAAAATTTAACACACCAGCAGTGTGAAGAGACCTGAAAGTGGCACATGGCAGCAGAGTGTGGCGATGGAGACAGCAGCAATGGGAGGCCGTACAGGGACCCATGAGAGACTCTGGACCTGGCAGCAGCAGGAGGAGGTGGTATATAGGGGCCTATGGCAGATTAGGGGCCTGGCAGCAGCTATAGGAGGCCCGTAATCTGCCAGCACCCTATGTCAAAAAATTCAACACACCAGCAGTGTGAGGAGACCTGAAAGTGGCACATGTTTGAGGCATGATTCATGGCGGATTTAGTCAGTTGTGTCAGGAACTGGTGGTTTGAAATCCAGACTAATCCACGCCTGATTCATTTTCACAAACGTGAGTCTCTCCACACTTTGGGTGGACAGTCGTGTCCTCCGCGGAGTTACAATACCTCCTGCCGCACTAAACACGCGCTCCGATGCCACGCTACTGGCCGGGCATGACAGCCTTTCAAGGGCAAATTCAGCTAGTTGGGGCCAAAGGTCAAGTTTCGTTGCCCAGTAGTCAAGGGGATTGTCTACCTCGGTTGGCAGGGTGCTGTCCAAGTAGGCCCAAGCCTGTTGTTTGAGCTCCTGCTCCAGGTCCACCTGATGCTGCTGCTGCTGCTGCGGCTGGTTAGTAGTTTCCTCACTGCGCTGGTGAAGAAAGCTACTCATCATCGACTGCAGACTGAGGCAGCCGCTGCTGGTGGAGCTGCCACTGCTCCTACCACCCCACCCCTCCCCTGCTGCCATGCCAGCGGAACGCGAGCGCACAGGGCCCACAGTGTCTGAGGATGGACGATGGCGCACAAAGGCAGAGACCAACTGACTACATAGGTGGTTTTTATAGTACGTAATTTTGGCCTCCCTCTCAGCAGGTGTGAAAAAGGCCACCATTTTGGACCGGTAGCGAGGGTCCAACAAGGTGGACAGCCAAAAGTCATCCCTCTGTCTGATGGTTATTATTCGGCTGTCGCTACGCAAGCAACCGAGCATGCTATGGGCCATTTGTGCCAAGGAATGCGAGGGACTCCCTGCCTCCATCTCCACAGCATACTGCCACGGTGCGTCTGGGTCCTCTGTCTCCTCCTCCTCCTCCTCTACCAGATGCTCCTGCTCCTCCACTCCTGTCCGCTGAGTGGAAAAACCACCCATTTCACTCAATAATTCCTGAGCACAAATGTCCTCCTCTACCTCCTCCTCTTCTTCCTGTCCTGCCCCCACAGGGGTCATGTGGCGTTGAGATCTGTGCGCCACGTCTACCGCACCCTGACCAGCCATTGTTAACAGCATTTGTTCCAGGACGTGCAACAGAGGAATGACGTCGTTCATCCCATAGTCCTGCCGACTCACGAATAGCGTGGCCTCCTCAAAGGGCCTGAGCAAGCGGCAGGTGTCACGCATGAGCTGCCAATGGCTGACATCTAAGTTACACAGGGGAGTACCTTTATCCGCTTGTAACATCAGGAAATCGGTGATGGCCTTTCGCTGCTCGTAAAGGCGGTCTAACATGTGTAGGGTTGAATTCCACCTTGTTGCAACGTCGCAGATCAGGCGATGCTGTGGAATTCCGTTCTGCCGCTGCAGCTCAATGAGGGTGTTCTTTGCGGTGTAGGAATGGCTGAAATGCATGCACAGTTTACGTGACATTTTAAGGATGTCTTGCAGTGGGATGGTGGATTTTAGGAACCGCTTGACAACCAGATTGAACACGTGAGCCATGCATGGCGCATGGCACAACCTTCCTTGACGCAGAGCAGACACCATGTTCTTTCCGTTGTCAGTCAACATGGTTCCGATTTTTAGTTTGCGCGGAGACAGCCATCTGTCGATTTCTCTGTTCATTACACTCAGCAGTTCCTCCCCTGTGTGACTACGTTCGCCAAGGCATACCAGGTGCAGCACAGCGTGACACCGTTGCGCCCTGCACATGTGATATGCCGGTCGGGTAATGGGACTTGGCACGGGGGTGGCGGCTGAGGACACGGCGGAAAAAGAGGTGGTAGAGGCGGACATGCTTGCTGGACCAAGGACGTGCAAACGTGGAGGCAAAAGCGTCGTGACCTGTCCAAGTTGCTGGTGCGGCTGTGCCGGCACCACGTTCACCCAGTGGGCCGTAAATGACATGTACTGTCCCTGACCGTAGTTACAGCTCCACACGTCGGCGCTGCCGTGCACTTTGGCAGAGACCGACATGCTCAAAGACTGGCCCACCATCTCTTCTACATGTGAATGCAGGGCTGGCACTGCCTTTTGGGCAAAGAAATGACGGCTTGGCACTCTCCACCGCGGCGCGGCACAAGCCATCATTTCTCGGAAAGGTGCTGAGTCCACCAGTTGGAAAGGGAGGGACTGCAGCACCAGCAACTTGGACAGGAGGACGTTCAGCTTTTGCACCGTCGGGTGCGTGCTCGCAAACTGTTGTCTCTTGGATACGGATTCCAAGAAAGACTGTTGACGGAATCCGAGAAGAGGAGTAGCAGGAGAAGGAGCATCTGAACGAGCGGAAGATGCCAATGAGCGACAACTCCCCTCAGCAGAGGTGTTGGAGCCTTGACTGGCTGATAGAGGGCGATTGACGACGTCGGGTGACGGAGCAAGTAACGGAGCGGGTGATGGAGCGGGGGCTGGGGCAGGCAGAACCGCCGTATGTTTATCACGGTTTTCCCAGGCCACCGAATGGTGACGCTGCATATGCTGACGCAACGCTGTAGTCCCAACATGGGCCCCCTGGCCACGCTTGCATTTCTGGCCACATAGTCGACATACGGCTACGTTTACTTCCTCGGGCGGCTTGAGGAAAAATTGCCACACCACCGAGTAGGAAACTTTGCCCCCGCTACTCTTCACTGGCTGACTGCTACTTCCTCCGTGCGCACCGGCACCACTACTGGCCGTGGTGGTAGGCTGCAGTGGAGCTGGTGCTCTACTCCGTGGACGTTTGGCTCCACTGACACTGATGCGACCCTGCTGCTGTCTCCTGGGCAACCCACCGACTGTTTTGCTCGCTGCCAAGCTGCCACCCTCTTCTCCTGATGATGCGGAAGAAATTGCCTGATGACGACGAGGCTGCCAAGTGCGATCAACCTCCTCATCATCAAGTAGGGTCTCCGCCTCACTACTAGCCCCCTCGGCTGCGTCTGGGTCAGGAGACAGACCTGTCTCTAGACCGGCTACCGAGCCACTCTCCTCGCCAGTACTTGTTCGCTTGGCTGCTGAAAAGGCCGATGTCTCCCCCCGTTCCTGACCGCCCTCTGTTAGCTCTTCCTCACTGTACAGTGGGGCTGAGCCCACAGCATGCGATACTTCGCTTGGTGAGGGAACAGCAAAGGACAGGGGCAGGTAGAGGACACGTGATTTCAGTGGGCTTGGTCCCGGGCCATGCCAACTAACGGTTGTGTCTGACGTACCCACCGACCGTTGGCTGTAGGTGTCAGAGGTGACCTGGGAAGAGGAAGACGACCGAGCCAACCAATCAATGACGGCAGGGTTGTCGGTGGAGACACGACCGCTGGATGACACCGGGAGCACTGGCCTCTGGCTGCGAATACTGCTGCCTCGACCCCTTCCTCTGCTGCCACGTCTGCTCGCTCCTAAAACATTGCCTCCTCTGCCACTCCTCTGCATGTTGTCTGACATACTATTTAATTCAACGATTAGGTGTCCCTGAGTAACAATTCTCTGGCACTCAGTAACAATTCTGTCTGTCCCTGAGTAACAATTCTCTGGCACTCAGTAACAATTCTGTCTGTCCCTGAGTAACAATTCTCTGGCACTCAGTAACAATTCTGTCTGTCCCTGAGTATGAATTCTGTGGCCCTGAGTAACAATTCTGTGTCTGCGCGAGTAACAATTCTGTGTCTGTGCAAGTAACAATTTTGTGTCTGTGCGAGTAACAATTCTCTGGCACTCAGTAACAATTCTGTCTGTCCCTGAGTATGAATTCTGTGGCCCTGAGTAACAATTCTGTGTCTGTGCGAGTAACAATTCTGTGTCTGTGCGAGTAACAATTCTGTGTCTGTGCAAGTAACAATTTTGTGTCTGTGCGAGTAACAATTCTCTGGCACTCAGTAACAATTCTGTCTGTCCCTGAGTAACAATTCTCTGGCACTCAGTAACAATTCTGTCTGTCCCTGAGTAACAATTCTCTGGCACTCAGTAACAATTCTGTCTGTCCCTGAGTAACAATTCTCTGGCACTCAGTAACAATTCTGTCTGTCCCTGAGTAACAATTCTCTGGCACTCAGTAACAATTCTGTCTGTCCCTGAGTATGAATTCTGTGGCCCTGAGTAACAATTCTGTGTCTGTGCGAGTAACAATTCTGTGTCTGTGCAAGTAACAATTTTGTGTCTGTGCGAGTAACAATTCTCTGGCACTCAGTAACAATTCTGTCTGTCCCTGAGTAACAATTCTCTGGCACTCAGTAACAATTCTGTCTGTCCCTGAGTAACAATTCTCTGGCACTCAGTAACAATTCTGTCTGTCCCTGAGTATGAATTCTGTGGCCCTGAGTAACAATTCTGTCTCTGTGCGAGTAACAATTCTGTGTCTGTGCAAGTAACAATTTTGTGTCTGTGAGAGTAACAATTCTCTGGCACTCAGTAACAATTCTGTCTGTCCCTGAGTAAGAATTCTCTGGCACTCAGTAACAATTCTGTCTGTCCCTGAGTAACAATTCTCTGGCACTCAGTAACAATTCTGTCTGTCCCTGAGTAACAATTCTGTCTGTCCCTGAGTATGAATTCTGTGGCCCTGAGTAAGAATTCTCTGGCACTCAGTAACAATTCTGTCTGTCCCTGAGTATGAATTCTGTGGCCCTGAGTAACAATTGTGTGTCTGTGCAAGTAACAATTCTGTGTCTGTGCAAGTAACAATTTTGTGTCTGTGAGAGTAACAATTCTCTGGCACTCAGTAACAATTCTGTCTGTCCCTGAGTAACAATTCTCTGGCACTCAGTAACAATTCTGTCTGTCCCTGAGTATGAATTCTGTGGCCCTGAGTAACAATTCTGTCTCTGTGCGAGTAACAATTCTGTGTCTGTGCAAGTAACAATTTTGTGTCTGTGAGAGTAACAATTCTCTGGCACTCAGTAACAATTCTGTCTGTCCCTGAGTAAGAATTCTCTGGCACTCAGTAACAATTCTGTCTGTCCCTGAGTAACAATTCTCTGGCACTCAGTAACAATTCTGTCTGTCCCTGAGTATGAATTCTGTGGCCCTGAGTAACAATTCTGTGTCTGTGCGAGTAACAATTCTGTGTCTGTGCAAGTAACAATTTTGTGTCTGTGAGAGTAACAATTCTCTGGCACTCAGTAACAATTCTGTCTGTCCCTGAGTAAGAATTCTCTGGCACTCAGTAACAATTCTGTCTGTCCCTGAGTAACAATTCTCTGGCACTCAGTAACAATTCTGTCTGTCCCTGAGTAACAATTCTGTCTGTCCCTGAGTATGAATTCTGTGGCCCTGAGTAAGAATTCTCTGGCACTCAGTAACAATTCTGTCTGTCCCTGAGTATGAATTCTGTGGCCCTGAGTAACAATTGTGTGTCTGTGCAAGTAACAATTCTGTGTCTGTGCAAGTAACAATTTTGTGTCTGTGAGAGTAACAATTCTCTGGCACTCAGTAACAATTCTGTCTGTCCCTGAGTAACAATTCTCTGGCACTCAGTAACAATTCTGTCTGTCCCTGAGTATGAATTCTGTGGCCCTGAGTAACAATTCTGTCTCTGTGCGAGTAACAATTCTGTGTCTGTGCAAGTAACAATTTTGTGTCTGTGAGAGTAACAATTCTCTGGCACTCAGTAACAATTCTGTCTGTCCCTGAGTAAGAATTCTCTGGCACTCAGTAACAATTCTGTCTGTCCCTGAGTAACAATTCTCTGGCACTCAGTAACAATTCTGTCTGTCCCTGAGTATGAATTCTGTGGCCCTGAGTAACAATTCTGTGTCTGTGCGAGTAACAATTCTGTGTCTGTGCAAGTAACAATTTTGTGTCTGTGCGAGTAACAATTCTCTGGCACTCAGTAACAATTCTGTCTGTCCCTGAGTAACAATTCTCTGGCACTCAGTAACAATTCTGTCTGTCCCTGAGTATGAATTCTGTGGCCCTGAGTAACAATTCTGTGTCTGTGCGAGTAACAATTCTGTGTCTGTGCAAGTAACAATTTTGTGTCTGTGCGAGTAACAATTCTCTGGCACTCAGTAACAATTCTGTCTGTCCCTGAGTAACAATTCTCTGGCACTCAGTAACAATTCTGTCTGTCCCTGAGTAACAATTCTCTGGCACTCAGTAACAATTCTGTCTGTCCCTGAGTAACAATTCTCTGGCACTCAGTAACAATTCTGTCTGTCCCTGAGTAACAATTCTCTGGCGCTCAGTAACAATTCTGTCTGTCCCTGAGTATGAATTCTGTGGCCCTGAGTAACAATTCTGTGTCTGTGCGAGTAACAATTCTGTGTCTGTGCAAGTAACAATTTTGTGTCTGTGCGAGTAACAATTCTCTGGCACTCAGTAACAATTCTGTCTGTCCCTGAGTAACAATTCTCTGGCACTCAGTAACAATTCTGTCTGTCCCTGAGTAACAATTCTCTGGCACTCAGTAACAATTCTGTCTGTCCCTGAGTATGAATTCTGTGGCCCTGAGTAACAATTCTGTGTCTGCGCGAGTAACAATTCTGTGTCTGTGCAAGTAACAATTTTGTGTCTGTGCGAGTAACAATTCTCTGGCACTCAGTAACAATTCTGTCTGTCCCTGAGTAACAATTCTCTGGCACTCAGTAACAATTCTGTCTGTCCCTGAGTAACAATTCTCTGGCACTCAGTAACAATTCTGTCTGTCCCTGAGTAACAATTCTCTGGCACTCAGTAACAATTCTGTCTGTCCCTGAGTAACAATTCTCTGGCACTCAGTAACAATTCTGTCTGTCCCTGAGTAACAATTCTCTGGCACTCAGTAACAATTCTGTCTGTCCCTGAGTAACAATTCTCTGGCACTCAGTAACAATTCTGTCTGTCCCTGAGTAACAATTCTGTCTGTCCCTGAGAATGAATTCTGTGGCCCTGAGTAAGAATTCTCTGGCACTCAGTAACAATTCTGTCTGTCCCTGAGTAACAATTCTCTGGCACTCAGTAACAATTCTGTCTGTCCCTGAGTAAAAATTCTGTGGCCCTAATAACGTTTCTGTGGCCCTAAGTAACAATTCTCTGGCACTGAGTAACAATTCTGTCTGTCCCTGAGTATGAATTCTGTGGCCCTAACTAGCGTTTCTTTGTCCCTAAATAACGATTCTGTGGCCCTCATTAACAAGTCTGTGTCCCTGAGTAATGGTTCTCTGTCCCTAAGTAACTTCTCTCTGTCCCCAATTCTCGTTTCTGTGGCCCTAACTCTGTCCCTGTCCCTAGTACAGAGCGGTCTGCCTCTGTTCAATGACTGCAGGCAAATGAAGATTTCCAAAATGGCCGCTATATATACCTCGACCATTACACAGTGCTGGCTGGCTGGCTGCTGATTGGCTGATGCGATCACATGTCGTTGAGGAATGCATTATGGGGCAGCGCGCCTTGTCTGCGCGCCTTCCCCGACATCCCCGCTCCGTCGCCGCACATGTCAGCCGCCATTTTCGGAAAAATTTCGATTCGCGCGTCCGAATTAGGCTGTTTTTCGGATTCGGCACGAATCGAAATTTTTCCGATATTCGACTCGAATTCCACTTCGGATACTTCGATTCGCTCATCTCTAATTATAAGCATAGTTTGGGGAAAACATATCTTTTGATCAATAAACTGCTAAAAGGTATTTCCATGTAGTCTCTTCCAAGAGAGACTGTTAGAGTGTGCAATAATTATTACCATTACGTACTAAGTTACTGGCTTCCTGCATGAGCTGCTTCAAAAAGCATGTAATACCAAGGTGAATTCTAGTTTGTTACAACACCATTACATGTGTAGTTGCAATGCATTATGCAAGTATAATTCACGTGCAAAAGGGGTGTTATGAGTCATGCAGTGAATTGCCCATCATACACATAGTTAAACACTTTGGAAAAGTAAGTAGTAGAACAATAATCTGCATGTAGGTTTCTACATGCACTATAAGATCACTGTGAAATATTTAAAAACAGCATAGTAGCCGGGCTAGACAGACGGAGAGGATAAAGGGTGGTCTACTGGGCAGACCAGCATTATGGAACAAGCACATTTTATCATTTATAATTTATCTTGCTTGCAGTAGCTCATGCTCCAGGCTCCAGAGCAGGGGAATCACTAAATTAATTCATATATATTGTTTCATTCATTCAATTCTCACCAGCTTTCACACAAGCTCTGAGGCTCAGCCATTGCCTGCTGTCAATGCATTGCACTTCTGTTTTTCTTTTTTATAAAACATTGATCTTGTACAGTATGACCTGATACCTCTCCTTACCAAGAATCAATTAGCACATTCCCAACCAGCAGAATTGTACTAAGGGATTTTTGTTGTTCCAAGTGGCACATGAGGCTCCATGTGATGTGCCTTGTTGCAGGGAGCATGTCACTGAACAAAACTTTGAGTGCCAAGGAGACAAGTGATGTACAAAGTAGTTGGCTTACTGTGACAAGGTAAAAATATCAATATGTAGGCAGGTGCAGTCTAGTTTCTCCACTATAGGTGGCGCTAGTCCGGAGAGGAAGTGCAGCTGGAGGGGGTAGTCAAAAGAAACTAGTTTTCTCTATGATTCCCTTGGTTCCCTGAAGCAGTGTTGGCTATGCTGCATCCAGGTAACCCTGGTGGCCATATGTGTCATGCAGAGTCTTTTTAGGTCTTTAGGGCTCATTTGTGAAGTGGCTGTCAGGGACAGCACTAGCAGTAGGGACAACTCAGGGCCTACATCTGCACTTCAGCAAGCTCCCTTTTGGGTCAGACTGGCCAGGCTGCACTCCACCCCCTCTTGGTAAGCTCTGTCTTCAGTTGGAGCCTACTACTGCTGACTCCTACATTGACTGTAGGTTCCCGGTCCAGTGAGCTCCCGCTCCAGATCGTTGTACTGTTTGCAAGTTCTTCAATACATCAGATACGGGCCTCTGTGTGTTTACTGCCGATGTAAAGCACTGCACCTACCCAACAAATATCTTGGATTTTCCTGCAGGAAATGGAGATATTTGGGCCTATAGTACAACAGCTCTTTATTCTGGGATGCATTCAAGGCAAGTACAAAAAAAGCAAGGCAACAGAATCCTTGTCTATAATTTGGCACATGCATTACCAGTGCAGCCTAACATACAAAATGTCACTGACAGATATTGTTTAGAGTGTAAAAATTGTAATTTAACTTGTGTCAGTTTTTTTTAGAAAGCATAAGGAACGCAGGCCGCAGTGCTCTTGGTTGGTTGTTAAAGACGTACACTTGTAACATGACTTAAGTGTGAAAGTGTCAGGAACAGAATACAACTGTGCGCTTAGTAAGAAAATATCAAGGATTTAATAAGTGTCAGCCTTGTTACCAAGTAAAAAATTACATTCAGCCTGGCAATCTCCTCTGTGGACTGTTTGGAAAATGCATTAAACCTCTGGCAACTTGGATGAGTCTTGGATGCAGAATATTACTGGTGACTTTTTTTAATCTTCAAAAGCATATCTATGGCCAAAATGTAAAATTTTATTAATTTCTATATTGTATTTAAAGTGTTACTAATCTCATGACCCTGCATTCACTATATCTGGTCTCCCATAATACACAGAACTTGGAAATGCAATTATTTTTGTAAATATAAACTGCTAAATACCTTTTTTCGTCAGCGGTTAGAGCAGTCTTGTGACTTCTATCAGTGTCCAGCAGAGCACTGGTTAAAGCTTGTAGGAAGAGTTTTCATTCTCCCCTGATTGTCCTATTGGCTGCAGGACCTCTGACCCTCTGTCAGAACAGCTCCATAGACACACAGCTCAGGAGCGAGCATGCAAAAGCGTCACACAAAAAAGGAGGAAGAGGAGGAGCCAGGATCGCTAGCGGGGGACCTGAGAAGAAGAGGATTGGGGCCACTGCATAGAGCAGGTGAGTATAACATGTTTATTATTTTAATTTTTTTTTAAAATTTGCCTTTATTATTTCATGCACTTATATAGCGCCATCAATTTACACAGCGCTTTACATATATATTGTACATTCGCATCAGTCCCTAACCCTCAAGGGGCTTACAATATAAAGTCCCTAACTCACATTCATACATACACATACTAGGGCCAATTTAGACAGGAGCCGATAAACCTACCAGCATGTCTTTGGAGTGTGGGAGAAAACTGTGGTACCTGGAGGAAATCCACACAGGCACAGGGAGAACATGCAAACTCCAGGCAGGAGGTGCCGTGTCTGGGATTCAAACCAATGTCCCTAGTACTGCCAGGTGGAAGTGCTAACCATTTAGCCACTGTGCTGCCCATGTTTAGTAACACTTTAACAGTAAGAAGCAACCAACCAGCTGAACTGGTAATATTTTTTAGCTAGACCTGAAATCTAGCTGATGTGCAACCATTCATCCTTGAATACCCTCAACTTCCCCACGTAGATTTTGGGAACAGAAGGTATAAAGTGAAACAACCCAAGATTACTCCTATGAGATGATGATGTCATTAAAATAAATAGATTTTTGGCAGTCAGAATGTTTGACAACTAGTAATGTATTCATAATAAATATAAATTTGGTGGCTTTGGTCTCGGCTTTTAAACAATTTAATGAAGCCTCCATTCACAAGGTAGACTTTCCCAAAATGGATTCCGCTACCCCTTCCACAAAAGTGAAAAGCTGGCTTTTTCTTCTTTACGTTTATGTATTCTTTCTTTTTTCACTCTACTATGTACCCTGCCCCCATTCTCACCTAGGCAAGAATGACACGTCCCTGCTTCTGGTGCCTCCTGGGATATGCATGCCACATATCTGAGAAGGCTTCATTGCTGGAGGAGGACAGACACAGGGCTGAAGAAGGAAAGACCTGGCACAAATGATAAGGGCTTTCTGAACCTGAAAGCGATAACCAATGAATGGAGCCTTATACAGAAACCTAGCTTTCTCATACAGTATGCACAATACATCCATGGATACAGAGTTTTATGAGAACAGTGTAATAATTGAGATATCTCTCCAGAGGAATCCTTTAATGTATCTGGATTTTGAATTCATAATGTTGATTTCTTATGATTGATTATTCATAAAAAGACTATATATGCTGAATGATTGCATTTCTCTTTTGTCAAGTTGCCAGGTTCCGTGCTTGATATATTACATAAGACACTTGTCTACAATACTTGCTTTATGGTGGACTTGTGTCCTGAATGACAGATAAATTCCCCTGTGAGATTGTTTGTTTGGGGAGCTTGGTTTGTTTGCATTCCAGCATGCTTTCTCTCCTCTTGAAGCCTGCTGTGTTATTGGTGCATGGAGACTGTTGTGTGAAGTGTTTGTGTTCTTTTCATCTCAGGAAGAATAAGTGGTTCACATATCACACTGGGGTTCAATAAAGGTAATCTATAGTCTTTGTAATGTTTTTAAAGTGATGTGATCAGTTTAATATATTAAATTCTATCAGTTTATGTTAATATGTCCTCTTTGTATAGTTTTTATTGGAAATGGCAGCATTAGCTGGATGTTCTGCGAACATGGCAAACTAGGACTGCATCATACACCTCGATCAATAGAGTACAGTTAAGTCCATATATATTTGGACACAGGCACAATTTTATTTTTTCTTCAGATATTTTGCAAAACATATTCAAGCTATAGTTAGATAATGGATATGGGCTGAAAGTGCACACTCTCAGGTTTAATTTGAGGGTATGTACATCCAAATTGGAGGAAAGGTTTAGCTCTGAAGAGTAGTCACCCCCCCTTTTTCAAGGTACCAAAAGTAATTGGACAATTGTATCAAAAACTGTTTTATGGCCAGGTTTGGATTACTGCTTCATTATTTCTTCATTAATTAAGCAGGTAAAAGGTCTGGAGTTGATTCTAAGTGTGAGATTTGCATTTGGAATCTATTGCTGTGAACCTACATCATGTGTTCAAAGGAGCTGCCCATGCAAATGAAACAGACCATTGTAAAGTCTCAAAAATGAAACAGTTTAGTAAATTCTGAGGAAAGAAGAACACACTAGTGAGCTCAGCAACATAAAAAGGCATGGACGTCCATGGAAGACAACAGTGGTGGATGATCACAGGATCCTCTTTATGGTAAAGAAAAACCCATTCACAACATGCAGACAAGTGAAGGACACTCTCCAGGAAGTTGGCGTACCATTGTCAAAGACTACAATCAAGAGAAGACTTCACGAGAGCAAATACAGAGGGTTTACCACAAGGTGCAAACCATTCATAAGCCTGAAGAATCGAAAAGCCAGATTAGACTTTGCCAAAAAAAGTCTAAAAAAGCCAGACCAGTTCTGGAAAACTAAGATCAATCTGTACCAGAATGATGGGAAGAAAAAAGTGTGGAGAAGGCTTGGAACAGCTCATGATCCAAAGCACACAACGTCATCTGTAAAACATGGTGGAGGCAGTGTGATGGCATGGGCATGCATGGCTCCCAGTGGCACTGGGTCATTGGTGTTTATTAATGATGTGACAGAAGACAGAAGCAGCCAGGTGAGTTCTGCAGTGTTTATAGATATACTGTCAGCCCAGATTCAGCCAAATGCAGCAATGTTTATTGGACGGCGCTTCACAGAACAGATGGACAATGATCCAAAACACACTGCAAAGGCAACCCAGGAGCTTTTGAAGGAAAAGAAGTGAAATATTGTGCAATGACCGAGTCAATCACCTGATCTCAACCCAAATGAACATGCATTTCACTTGCTGAAGGCAAAACTAAAGGCAGAAAGACCCACAAAGAACAACTGAAGACAGCTGCAGTTAGAGCCTGGCAAAGCATCAGAAAGGAAGAAACTCACTCTTTGGTAATGCCCACAGGTTCCAGACTTCAGGCAGTCATTTTCAGTAAAGGATTCTCAACAAAATATTAAAAATTTACATTTTATTTATGATTATACTGTATTCATTTGTCCAATTACATTTGAGCCCCTGAAAATGGAGGGACTGTGTATAAAAATAGTTGCAGTTCCAAACATTTGTACTTGATATTTATGTTCAACCCCTTAAATTAAAGTTGAAAGTCTGTACTTTAAATTTATTTGAATTATTTCATTTTAATTTATTCTGGTGGCATACAGAGCCAAAAGTATGAAAATTGTGCTTGTGTCCAAATATATATGGACTTAACTGTATATAGAGCTAGTAGGTGCAAGGATTGCAATTGTGTGTGATATGTACACATTCCATAGCAATTTAGGAAGATGTATTACTTACCTTACACCCCACTCCGACATGCTCTGGTGTTATCTTCCTCTAGCCTGGGCGGTTCCTCAGTGTCACAACATACAATACGGTTAATCTTGTATTGTATGTAAAGGAGGCAGACGTGCAACCACATCTGGAAGTGCATTAGAGAGGTGGCTTTGTAGGAACGGTTGCTCAGATGGAGGGAACCTACCAGCCTTGACTGTGACAAAAAATAGGCCCGGGTATTTTAGACTAAGCAGCCCATTTTTTTAAAACCAAATTACAAATAATGGCAACTATTCCAGGGACTGGGGGGGGGGGGAGGTGGTGGGTCGGTCCCCTTTATCTCACAGTGTCCCTTTACATTACAGTGCCCCTAGCAATCGCAGCTCCCCATCACAGTGCCCCTTGCAGTCATGTCCCCTCTTTTCTCTCTAATCACAGTGCCCCCCCCTTACTCTGTGCCTCCCCTGCACAGTCTTACCCTGCCATTGATGTCATCCGATCAGCGGGGTGGGGGGGAGCTGCAGATCTGGATCACATTAACAACGGATGACTACGGCTCTCTGTCTCGCTCTCTTCAGCTCCTCCCGCCCCTTGCTCTGCTGTTAGGATGACATTGATGTTGGGACAGGAGAACCAGGAGAAGAGACACAGGCATGGCCACATAGTGGGAGGTGAGTGACAACCGCGGGGTGTGTTAGCCCTGTCCGGACCACAGTTGCTGCTTACCTCCCACTGTGTGGCCCGGTCATCAACAGGCCAGGGACTGATATCCTATACTATACAATATAGTGAGGGTTGTAGTAAACAACGGCCCCCACACACAGATACGAGGATGGGGAGAGTACAGCGTCTCCAAATGACTTTCTCTATGTCCCATCTTTATTCTGCTATTAATATTGGGGAAATTCTAGCAGAGACTGCACATTTCTGGGATGGAATTTTCCATAAATATTGATCTGCACACATTCTATTCTGAAGGAAGAGCAGAGAATTACAGATAGACATCTGTCCCATCAGCCCCCCGTCTTAGTCTGATCAGTGCCAATTCACTTTGATGCTGGGCCCTGACTCTGGGACCCCACTGACATTAGATGACACAGAAGGGGCCACTCCTTTATAAGGGGTCACGTCTCCCACCAGACCCTCCATCTATCATACACTGAGAAGGATGCAGCAGCAGAAGTGAGACTCCACAGAGTGTGTGATGAACTTCAGGAACCCCCCCTTCCCCCATGTGATGCCAGCTCAGAAAAGCAGTTGTTCCAGGAGTTGGGTTGCCATGACAACAGCTTTGCTACAGAGTAACCAGGTCTAGGTGTGCATGGTCATGAGGGGGAGATCGGAGGAGCAAAGTAACATGTAACAAATAGAGATTGGAGAGATACGGTGTTTACAAACATCCAGAGAAAGCCATGTATGACTCCTGCACATACCATGGCAGTGTACAAAGAGGGCAGACACTGGGATAGAGAAGGGGTGACCCCACAATGTCATCCCGATCCTCCATCACTGATGATACAAAGTTACCCCAATGTGTTAACCCATAGTACAGAGGGGTAGGTAGAAGGGAGGGTAGATCGGTGGGTAGGAGGAGAGGGGGAGGAGATTGGTACCTACCTAGACAGCAGAGTTTGGAGTAGAGGTGTCCCCGCTGTCCGTCCAGCAGAATCTCCCTCTTATACCAATACCAACTGGAGGAGAGCAGCTGATCTGCTATCCTGCCGGCCCAGAGTCTCCCTCCTCCTGCTGCTTTCCCTCCTCTACACAGATCTACTCTCCATGTCTGCCCACTTCACCTTGCCATGACAGATCATTCCCACACCGATCTACCACTGTACCTCCCCTGACTGATCCACTGCACAGTGCGGCCTGGTGGCCCTGGTAGGAAGTGGGAATGGACTACAAGCACGCTGACCAGCACGCTCGCAGTCCATTGAAACCACAAGTCCATCTGCCGTGGGGACAGATGGGACTTGTAGATATTACTTCATATATCCCTGTGAATGAATGACATGGCTGTGTGGGCAAAGCCCCACAGAGCCATGCCAATTGTAAATGTAACATTGGCTCTGTGGAAGAGGTACCCTCGTCCATTGTCACAGGCAAGGGGGGGTGGGGGATCTGCTTGAACATGTATGTTATATGTTGCGCTTTGAATAGGGGTGTATTATTTACCATGTGCAAAATGTGAACCTATCCTTTAACAAGCATTTAACTCTTGCAGTGGGGAAGATGTGGGATTTTTTGTTGTACTCACAGTTGGGCTTTAAACTGGAAGAAACAATAAAGTGCAGTTACCGTGAAACACTATCACAAAAGAACAGCCTGCACTTATTAATAAGCAAATAAGGCCACCAAATATATATGTATCTATGTCTTCTGTTTTGACAAAGTGCACTAATTCATCTATATATCAACATTTTAAGTTAAAAAAATCAAATAAAAAAAAAACCCACTAACTGGACTGGCTAACTAAGCAATAAAATGGGCCAAGCATGGCATAAAGTCTAAAAAAACAAGCTTCTTAATAAAATATTTGTTTTACAAATGAACATTTGCTTTCATGACGTAGGACTCATTTTTAGACTTTTAAAATAACAAACACTCTATAAAAGCCCTGACTGAACAGAGTGTGAAGAGAGGAAGGGGGATGAGTTAGCCTTCTGATTCATTAATTTTTATGTGTAAATTGGAATTTAAGCTACTGAGCTCTTAACTAGAGACTTTACTGCTGAGCAGCTAAGAATTGACAGGCAGATGCAGAAATAGAGCTGAGAGCTCCACCTACTGGCTGATGATGAAAATACAAAATACAGTAATAAATGTACAGTGGGGATCGAAAGTTTGGGCACCCCAGCTAAAAATTTGTATTAATGTGCATAAAGAAGCCAAGGAAAGATGGAAAAATCTCCAAAAGACATCAATTCACAGATTAGACATTCTTATAATATGTCAACAAAAGTTAGATTTTATTTCCATCATTTACACTTTCAAAATAACAGAAAACAAAAAAATGGCGTCTGCAAAAGTTTGGGCACCCTGCAGAATTTATAGCATGCACTGCCCCCTTTGCAAAGCTGAGACCTGCCAGTGTCATGGATTGTTCTC
Source organism: Staurois parvus (assembly GCF_062004578.1). NCBI lineage: Eukaryota > Metazoa > Chordata > Amphibia > Anura > Ranidae > Staurois > Staurois parvus. The sequence continues at coordinate 17,665,789 of NW_028317813.1, forward strand.
AATCATCGTCTGGGAAGACCAGGTTATGTCAATCTCAAAGGTTTTAGATGCCCAGACTCATCTGACCTTGCCCCAACAATCAGCACCATGGGTTCTTCTAAGCAGTTGTCTAGAAAACTGAAACTGAAAATAGTTGACGCTCAGAAAGCCGGAGAAGGCTATAAGAAGATAGCAAAGCGTTTTCAGATGTCAATATCCTCTGTTCGGAATGTAATTAAGAAATGGCAGTCATCAGGAACAGTGGAAGTTAAAGCAAGATCTGGAAGACCAAGAAAAATATCAGACAGAACAGCTCGCAGGATTGTGAGAAAAACAATTCAAAACCCGCGTTTGACTGCACGATCCCTCCAGAAAGATCTTGAAGACACTGGAGTTGTGGTACACTATTCCACTATAAAGAGATACTTGTAGAAATATGGTTATCATGGAAGAGTCATCAGAAGAAAACCTCTTCTACATTCTCACCACAAAAATCATCGTTTGAACTTTGCAAATGAACATATAGACAAGCCTGATGCATTTTGGAAACAGGTTCTGTGGACCGATGAGGTTAAAATTGAACTTTTTGGCCGGAATGAGCAAAGGTACGTTTGGAGAAGAAGGGGCACAGAATTTAATGAAAAGAAGCTCTGTCCAACTGTTAAGCATGGGGTTGGATCAATCATGCTTTGGGGTTGTGTTGCAGCCAGTGGCACAGGGAACATCTCACGAGTAGAAGGAAACATGGATTCAATAAAATTTCAGCAAATTTTGGATGGTAACTTGATGCCATCTGTGAAAAAGCTGAAGTTAAAGAGAGGATGGCTTCTACAAATGGATAATGATCCTAAACACACCTCGAAATCCATGGGGGATTACATCAAGAGGCATAAACTGAAGGTTTTGCCATGGCCTTCACAATCTCCTGACCTCAACATAATTGAAAATCTATGGATAGACCTTAAAAGAGCAGTGCGTGACAGACAGCCCAGAAATCTCAAAGAACTGGAAGACTTTTGAAATGAAGAATGGGCAAAGATACCTCAAACAAGAATTGAAAGACTTTTGGCTGGCTACAAAAAGCGTTTACAAGCTGTGATACTTGCCAAAGGGGGCAGTACAAGATATTAACTCTGCAGGGTGCCCAAACTTTTGCAGACACCATTTTTTTGTTTTCTGTTATTTTGAAAGTGTAAATGATGGAAATAAAATCTAACTTTTGTTGACATATTATAAGAATGTCTAATCTGTAATTTGATGCCTTTTGGAGATTTTTCCATCTTTCCTTGGCTTCTTTATGCACATTAATACAAATTTTTAGCTGGGGTGCCCAAACGTTCGATCCCCACTGTATGTACCTGATGGAAATAAAGTTATCTTTGTTATATTTTAGCCCTGACAATAATATACAAAGAAAGAAAATGCATACAAACCTAAATACACTCCCTTTAAAGAACACTTTTCTCCAAGAGACAATAGACACTAAAGAATGGTAAGACAATAAAATGCAATCTGACTGCAAAACCCTCTAACACAAGAGGAACACAGTTTCACTCAGCTGACAGACTACAGTCTGAGTGATAGATATTCTTTAGTCATCTTTGTCACTTCCTGTCTCGGCAACAACACAGGAAGTAAAAGGGAATTTTCCCAGTAGGGTCTCACACACAGCAGTCGGAACATGACCAAAGAAAAAACACAATAAAAGGTGGAAATCGGAGGAATAACACAGTTTGTAAAGGTTATAAAAACAAAATTGTTAATAGTCAACCAAGTTTTTATTTCCTCCAATGCCTACAATCCAAAGGCTGCAATGGAGAACATTAGGAACAATTTATAAAATTGAACATCAGGTTTTAGTGAATGCAAACCCAAGTGAGAAGAATAATATCTGCCAGCGCAAGACCTTAAGAGCTTGTTCACACTTGACTTCTTCCCAAATGCCCCTATAGCGTTTGACAGGCATTTGGGAAGTGTTTTTAACGCTCCCCGAATGCCCTAAGAGCATTTTTGAGGCATTTTGTAAGTGTTTTCCAAGCGTTAAAACTGCACCACAAACGCCTATAATGATGTTAATGGTATTAACGTCCCGCAAACACCTGCTAGGCGTTTGAGGAGCGTCACCATAGACTTAAATGGGAGGCATTGAAAGGCTTCAACTCCTCCTGGCTCAATTTTGACACAATGCTAAAGCAGCAGTGTGAACAGCACTTTGTGCTTCCATGTGTATAATTAAAAACACCCCTCAAACACCTGCAAAATGCCTGCTTACAAAGCTAGTGTGAATTTAGCCTGAATGTTATTTAAATCCAAAAAGAAAAATCTAACATATTTTACAGCTTACCAGTCCTTAGATGTGGTGGCTGCATTCATTTTCAGGCTAAGAACATTTTCAGCAAGTACAGACAGTGCCCATGCCTTGCCAGAAATTCAGTGCTCTTGACATTTCTTTTGAGCACAACACAAAGGGTGGAGAGGCCTAGTGCCTTACCATTAACTCTTTATTGGGATATGAAAAACAAATGAGTGCATACTTACAAAATCCAAGAAGTAACAACACTGTAAAAAACCCAAGAAACAGAATGGTGATCCAGAAGATGGTACTCTCAAGGTCCTGACATGAATCAAACTGTTGCTGACACGTTTGGAGGAACACGCACCCTTTTTCAGAGCGAACTCTCTGAAGGAGGGGGCATGTCCCTTGAAACACATCAACCAGGGGTGGACTGACAACTCATGGGGCCCCCGGGCAATAGGGGATCATGGGGCCCCTGTGTCCTCGTCCACACTCAAACCACACCCAAAAAAGCCTTTGAAAGTTACCAGGGGCATCTCATGGGGCCCCCTACTGACCCAGTGCCCTCGGGCAGTGCCCGAGTACCCGAATGGTCAGTCCGCCCCTGACATCAACTATAGTTTGACTCATATCAGGATCCTGGGAGTTCCATCTTCTGGATCACCATTCTATTTCTTGGGTTTTGTACAATGCGGTTACTCCTTGTCTTTTGTGGGTTTTTTATATCCCAATAAAGCGTTGACAGTAAGGCACTAGGCCTCTCCATCATTTGTTTTGTTTGTGGTATTCAAGATTCCCCAATCTCAAGAGAGCAGCATTGGCAAAACATTTCCGTCTTGGTACAGAGTTGCTGGTCATCATCCACCATGAATCCTTTGGTCCCTCAAGAATCCCGTAGCACTACGGTGTCAGAGAGTTGTTTTGGTTGTGTGACAACTTTAGGATTCGTTCACACCAGCATGCTGCAGTTAAGTGCTTTATGCATGTTGGTGTGATGTGGTGGCATTCCTTCTAAATGGCACTTGATTACTCCTTCCTACTGCACTTGTGTTACAGCACACTGCGATGGGTAGTAACCAGGGGCGGACTGACCATTCAAGCACTTGAGCACTGTCCGAGGGCCCGGAGTCAGTAGGGGGCCCCATGAAATGCCCCTGGTACCTTTTTATAGGCTTTTTCAGGTGTGCTTTGAGTGTGTTCAAGGACACAGTGGCCCCATGATCCCCTATTGCCTGGGGGCCCCATCAGTTGTCAGTCCGCCCCCGGTAGTAACACTTTACCGTGCATTGTGGTGCTCTGCTCCAGAGAAAATTACATATGTGCGACTTGTGGTGCATTAGGCAGTCTTTTCAAAATGAATAGACTGCCTTAACACAATGCACATTATGGGATGTAACATCTGTCAACAGTGTGCACTTAACGCACTGCAACAAATATAAATAGTGTGAATGGGCCATTAATATTTTGCAGTCCCTTATTAAATACTGCTGTAAATGTTTTCATGCTGATTCCACATCTTCTCCTTTATTTATCTATTAGTCCTGGGTTATTTGCAGCACCTTTTATTTTAGTGTTCAAACAAACTTAATATAGGCTGACATTTATTAAACTGGCCAATTGGATATCCAAATTCCTAAGGTCCATGATTCCATTGAAGCTCCGTTATTTTAACGAGGTGCTGATTTCTACTACCTTACTAGAATGTAGTTCCTCATAGAGATGATTTTATGCGGTATTGCAGTAAATTGAAGTATTCACATAAATAGCTTTTTGATGTTGGCTGTTATTAATTTCTTGGGTATTGTACGATATGGCATTCAGTAGAACAGAGAAAAGCTTTTTTTTTGCGTCATTGCATCTTATGATCACCTTGTGTCCTACCTTGTACTGAACACCTGAGCCCTGTGTGTCTTGTGGCTCTGCACAGCCTCCATGACATGACTGGACTGCCATGAGGAAAAGAATTGCCAGACCAACTGCAGAATTCCTCATTTTCTCGATGTCTCTCAATTTCTTGCTTCACCTGTTGGAAACAGAAGCCCAACACATCTTTATTCAAGCAAACAGTAATCAGTCTTAAAGCTGCAACACTAAAACATAGATAAAAAAAAAATCATCCACAAGAACAGCTACAGGTTTATCTACTGCTGTTTGCCTGTAAAGACGTTACAAGACTTATGCCAGTGTTTCTCAGATGTGCTCTTAAGAGCCACTAATAAGTCATGTTTCATTTATTATAGGTATTTATATAGCACCGACAATTTACATAGCGCTTTTAAATACTGTACATTTGCATCAGGCCCTGCCCTCAAGGTGCTTACAATCTATGGTTCCTGCTGGTATATAGCACCAACAATTTATATAGTGCTTTTGCATATTGTACTTTTACATCAGGCCCTGCCCTCAAGGAGCAAGGTCTTACAATCTATAGTTCCTGGCGGTATATAGCACCAACAATTTATATAGCGCTTTTGCTTATTGTACTTTTACATCAGGCCCTGCCCTCAAGGAGCAAGGTGCTTACAATCTTTAGTTCCTGGCGGTATATAGCACCAACAATTTAGATAGCACTTTTACATATTGTACTTATACATCAGGCCCTGCCCTCAAGGGGCTTACGATCTATGGTTCCTGGTGCTATATAGCACCAACAATTTAGATAGCACTTTTAGATATTGTTCTTTGACATCAGGCCCTGCCCTCAAGAAGCTTAAAATCTATAGTTCCTGGTGGTATACAGCACCAACAATTTACCGTATATAGTGCTTTTACATATTGTACTTTTATAGCATGCCCTGCCCTCAAGGAGCTTACAATTTATAGTTCCTTGCAGTATATAGCACCAACAATTTAGATAGAGCTTTTACATATTGTACTTTTACATCAGGCCCTGCCGTCAAGGAGCTTATAATCTATGGTTCCTGGTGGTATACAGCACCAACAATTTATATAGTGCTTTTACATATTGTACTTTGACATCAGGCCCTGCCCTTAAAGAGCTTACAATCTATGGTTCCTAACTAACATTCATGCATACACACATACAAAAGGGGAATAGGCAAACTCCGTTCTTGTAGTGTCCTGGTTGGGGTTTAAACCCAAGACCCTAGTGCTGTAGGGCAGAAATGCTAACCACTAAACCGCTGTTTCCAACATAGAAGCACAGGTGTATTTAAAGAGCAACTTCACTCTCTCAATCAACATGGACTATTTTTAATCCTTATGCTGATAACATTAGTAAATAGATAGTAACGTATATCATATTTACTTATTTTTTTTAACATTTCTTCTGTTACTTCCTGGTTTCCTTGCCTAGGCAAATCATACATCCCAGCAGTCTTCAGGAGGGGAGGGAGGGTTCTCAGCCCAGCCTATGCCTGAATTAAGGGCAGATGGATTCTAGAAAGTAAATAATACATTAATCATCCGCACTTACTCAAGATGGCCACTGCCAGAAATACCAGGGGGGTGTTTTTCAAAATGGATTCTCAGCAATATAGAGCATGGAGACATGGATGGATGGGCGAGTTTTATTTGAATATTAAAAATGAATTAAATAGCATTTTTGGTTTGTGGTTCTCAGATGCAGTGCAGTTCCACTTTAGGTGGACCTATACTCAAAAAGTGACTACTTGCTGTCTTATAAAGGAGATGTAGAATGGTTATTTTTTTCTAAACATTACTCTAAAAATGTACTTGCTTTTTGCCTTAAGGCCCAATGTGTAATTGCAAATGTGGGAAACCCTGTGGGGGTTCTACGTGCTTAATAGCAAAAGCCCCATTCGCAAGTGTAAATGGGGCCTAAAGTACTACTGAGAATCAGTAGTGCTGCCTCTGACTGCAAGTCTCACAAGATATAGTAAAGTTTGGTCACTACTAAGCTTGCTGTAGAGGGATCTGTAGGCAGGTACAGTTTGTCCCCCATCCAGTAGTTCGTGCTGTGCTACTATACTAATAGAGAGGAAAATTGTTCCATAGCTGCCACAGAGGATACAGCTGTCTGATTGAATGCTGCAACTTCTGCTGACCTCTGGCAGCCATTTTTTTGGTGGGTCTCTATATATATTCGAGTACCTGCACCATTCAGGTTTGTCATGAGTGAGTGGATATGTTTGTTAGTAAAAATATCAGTGCAGAGAGAGATTCCTGGTCAAGTAGGGACAATTCAGGGACACATGTGATTTCTCTTCAAGCATTCTGAAATCTGTAGCAACATTTGGGGAATCTCTGCAACAGAACAGAGTGCCGCTACCTTATGTCATTATCCACCACCCCATCTCATGCCTGGATATACTGTCTCATTGTAATACAGTGCTAGTGCTGAATGAAATAAATGACGCCATTGCTGAGTAATCTGCTCTTGCGATACTGTGCCACTGTAAGAATCGCTTCAACACTTCCTATACCCCTATAACTATATGAACACCCGCAGTGTGATACTTGAATACTAGTGTCTGAATCAAATAATTGCATTTACTTCTCTTAACTATATTACAATATACAAGAATCTATACAACTTCCTAGATTGTGTGTGTGAATTCTCCTCAACCCCTTGCCCCACTTACAGATTTGTATCTAAGGATTTATTGATATATGGATTTTTATGTGTACTTTCTAGAGTCGGAGCGTTACACTATCATCTAGCATGTCAGACAATGTACTTAGCGAGTCTGTCAAATGACTACTGTGAGAAAATCAATTACAGTGTATGCAACCTGGCAATTTCTTCTTCTAGTGTGTGCAGTTCTAGCGGGAAAGACTTTGTCTGAATTTTTAAGGACCAATATGTTACATCCCTTTCCTGCCTAGGCCATTTTTGCAATTTTCAGTGGTGTTTGACTGACAATTACACTGGACAGAACTGAATTTTATATAATTTTTTTAGAAAGAAGGGGCATTCTTTTGGTTGTATTTAACAACCACTGTTTTCATGTTTTACTATATAAAGGAAGAAAGAAATAAAATGAACATATAGCATATCAAAACAAATTCCAGAACAGTAGGAATTCTTTTTTTGTAAACTGGACACCCCAATGTTATCCTTTTTATTGCCACAATTTACTGAAAATGAAGAAACATGTTACTATTGAGGTAGTTAAAAAATAAATTAAAATGATTGTAAAGTTGAATATTTTTCATGTTAACATGTTATACTTAATTGCTCTGTGCAGTAGTCTCCAAAGTAACCCCAAACCACCTCTTATGAGGTCCCCCCACTGGCGCTGTCCTCTTCTCCATCTATCACATAGCAAACCGCTTACTAAAGGGGCAGAAATGTGGGCTTGATCCTGGGCTGTTTGTGTCTATTAACACACATAGTGCAACCTACCCATGTTCCATACCCCATAGTGAGGAGAAAGAGACCAGCATCACTGCTCTCAGGCACAATGCTGGGTCAAGATTGGGCTCGGGTAAGTATTTGGAGGGGCTGGGGAGTAGCAGGCCATGGAAGGTTTTCTACATTAATGCAGAGAACTCATTAGGGTAAAAAATCTTAAGCCTTTGCAACCACTTTAATGCATGCTTAGGCTGTAAAAGTCACCCACTGAAGCCGTGTGCAAAACTACTATTATTAGCAGAAGAAAGTTAACAGGATGACATGTTAAAAGGGTGCAATGGTTAAATGTCATGGACAAACTCAAAACACCCCTTCTGGGGTCCCCTGCCAGCTGTCTGCTTCTACTCTTCTCCAACTGCACCGTCAGACAATGTGCTTGGCAAATCTGCAGGGCAGATGGAGACGAGCATACCATAGCAAAACACTTGGTATGGGGGCAGACATGCGGGCTTGATCCTGGGCTGTGTACATCTGTTGACACACACAGTACAGCCTGGCCCCATCCCCCACTCCCTCCTCACATGATTTGATTGACAGCAGCAGGAGCTCCCGCTGCTGCTTCCATTTCTAGTAAGGAGAGAGAGCAGAGTCACTGCTCTAAGGCACAATGCTGGGTCAAGATTGGGGCTGGGGGGTTGCTGACCATAAAAGGCTTTTTTTCACCTTAATGCCGAGAACTCATTAGGGTAAAATATCTTAAGCCTTTACAACCACCTTAAGGCAAACTTAGGCTGTAAAAGTCACCCACTAAAGCCATGTGCAAGTCCATCATTATTACCGGAAGAAAGTTAACAAGATGAAAAATTGAAAGGGTAGCCATTGCATTGCATGCATTGAATACCCCCCCCTCCCCAAAAAAACAAATCCCACAACTATTGGTGGTCAATGACACTTTAAGAACCTCCCAAAACAATCCCACAATCACTGAAAGTTAGAAGCATTTTAAAACACCCCTATGGTTAGTGGCACTATGAATCCACCCCTTCCAAAACAATGCCACAATCATTGGTGATCATTGGCATTTTACATCTCCCACCTTCTCCATTTGCAGACATTGCGACTCTGAAGTGGAGATAGTTCCACTGTGATGACACAACTTTTTTTAATGAATCACAGTCTAGCTGTCTGTAGACTTCCAATGACATAGGAAAGTTAGGCATAAACACTGTGCCATGCTCCTACACAGGAATGAGCAAATGAACATCACCATGTCCCATGCTGAAACTCAGGCAGAAAAAAAATCATCATTAACATATCATTACATTTATTTTTGTGAAATGCAAGCACTGTAAGCACCTGAATTTGACTCCAATCCAGCCTCCTGTGGTCCACTACACAGCTAGCTCAGACTGGAAGAGGAAGAAACAGCACAACGAGCCAGTCAGCTGTGTTGTAGTACAAGGGGCATCCAGATAGGAGAAGAGAGCAGAGTGACATAGAGACGAGTTAATCAGTGTGATGCATCTCCTTTCAATGTCCAGTCACTGGCTTTGGTTAAGGACCTACTTAACTACACAGGAGAAAAATTAGGTCTTCTGCCCCAGGATGTGTTCTGTGGCAGAGTTGTGTAAATCTCGGAACTGCAAAAAAAAATCATCCTTGGCAAGTAAAACAGTATATTTAGCTGTTTACCGGAAGTTCAGATTTAATGCTTTTCGGTATACTGTATCTGCTTTGGTACCTTATCTTATTCTGCCATGATTTGTTATAAACTGTTTAGTGAAATATCTGTTTTATGTGAAATATAGCATTTTATTTTGCTAGCACAGAAGGGAGCTTAATTTTTTTGAAAACATATTTTAAAGGTACAGGTTCCAAAGCTGTTATTTTCACCCTTTTTCTTTGCTTGGTAAGTTGCAGACCTGAACATGTGTTTGGTCAGAACACCAAATATGCATGTGCTTGTCCTGGGCCACTGAATCAATAAATAGTGTAGCAAGGAAAATAATGATTGAATGCATATTCAAAAACAAGTCAGAAATAATTGCTGTATTTCTAGCTTGACAGGCTCCCTTTAAAGCAAATGCAATAAAAATAAAATCTAAGTAACCTGGTCAAAATGAAACTCAATCATCCCAGACTTCTTACACACTGGTTTTATCATTGCTTTGAAGGGCATCCCCTAGCTGACTGTTCTGCCCTTTCATCTAAAGTCAAAAGCAACAAGGACCCCAGGGTGCTATCCCAAGACTTCCGTGACATCTGTTGCTATATCTTTTAACGTAGGATTAAAGATCCTTTGAAAAGAAGAGGTATATTTATATGATGAGCCAAATTATCTATTTCTTCAGCCAATGAGTTGCAAGACCCACATCGCATTAAGGCATGCTTTCCTGAATGATGAGAAGAGAAGAAAAAAAGAATTATCCAAATAAGTATTGCTAGATATTTGAGGGCAAATAACCAGGGCCCCTGGGTTAGTGCGACAAATGTCAATTCCTTAAAAATTAATTAGGTACTAAGGGATTATTCACACCTATTCTCTCTGGTGTTTTACATAAAGCTTGCATGTTGAAGTGATTGTAAAGTCCTATTTTTAAAAATAACAAACATGTTATACTTAACTGTTCTATGCAATGGAAGTGCACAGAGCAGCCCCAAACCTCCTCTTTTCAGGTCCTCTGCTGGCACTCCTGGCTCCTCCTCTTCTTTCAGTGCCCCTATAACAAGCCGTTTGCTATGGGGGCAATGATGTGGGCTCGATCCTGAGCTGTGCTGCCTGCATCCATAGATACAGACAGAGCGGCTTAGCCCTTCCCCCTGCACCCTCATCACAGAATTTGACTGACAGCACCAGGAGCCAATGGCTCCATCTTCCTCAGCAAAGCCTGTGAGAGCAGGGAGAAAGGACAGAGCCGCTACCGAGTGGTACAGCACTGGATTGAGAGGAGTCCGGTAAGTATAAGGGGGTGAGGGGGCAATACTTCTACCTAAACATTTTTTACCGTAATGCAGGGAATTCATTAAAGTAAAAACTATTTAGGATTTAGAACCACTTTAAAGTGCATTGTGTTGAGGCAGCCCATTTATTTTTAATAAGCTGCCTATGTGTCGTAACAGAACTATATTCATATAGGTGCAATAGGGTACTATTTAAAAAGAATGTCACCTCAACATTTAAACGGTCATAAGGTGTGTAGCACCCTCTAGTGAGCTACTAGAATAGTGTAGTGTATTATAGGCAAACTCATATTGTGATTCATGGAAGTTGTGTGGGTCATAAGATTAAGGTTGGGTTATTGCAGGTCAACTGGATGACTCGATAGGTTGTAGCTGTTTTGCCTCCTCCTCACTCTGGAGGACCAAATAACCTTTCAGAGGTAGGTAAGAAGGAAGGGGTGGAGGCCTAATCTGCATATTCATGGGGGGGGGTCCAGCCAATTCTAGGTTTGGAGGCCCTGACAGAGTGGTGAACTGGCCTATAAATATGGGAAAGTGAGGCTGACAGAGCAGTCCAGTGAAGATGGAGTGCTGAGGAGACTGTTGGTATCTAAAAAGGGATCCCCTAGGTCTTTGGAGGGACTGGCCTCTAGGCTGGACTCTGGCTTGCTCAAGAGGATACATTCTGTGGAGAGGCGCAGATGAGATCAGGCCTGGAGCAGCAGGGAGCAAAGAAGACAGTGTGAGTACAGCAGTACACTTTGGGATCTACAGGGGGAAAAACTGTGAAATGTAGCAAGCTTTCAAAGGGCAGCATTGAGCTAAATCCTTTACCCTTGACCTGGGAGATTTTCCTAGAAGCCAGGAGGGCTGGTAATGCCTGCAGGCTGAAGAGTTGGGAGCAGCTCCATAGAGGGAGAGAAGACATCCCTACACGTAGCTATGACAAATGAAGTGATTTTTGAGGGGCTGCTAGTTCCTTGCCCATAAGGGGCAGCTGCTACTGATCTACAATGACTGATGGCTTTCAGGAAAAGAACAGTTCAGGATCTGATTTGTACATCAGTGTCCCCCTTCCATTGCTTCAAGCCAAATTGGGCATCCCATAATCCCTATTACCCTTTCCAAGTTGAAATCCCCTAATAAAACAACAAAACCAAGTTCATGGGCTGGTTATTGTCTTTGGATGTAAGTCTGTGTGACAAATATCTGCTGTCTGGCTGTGGAGAGGGATGCTTAGGGATACCCACAACTCATTGGCCCTAGTGAGGGTAGTGCTACAAGTGTGTTACTGTGGGTTGCGGTAACATATGTGATAATCAGTGTATTGCCACAATGCAATGGTCTGAATTCAAGCAAAAAGCCACGCCTTCATAGAATATAGCGTAGCCTTCCTGGCAGTATTCTCGAGTGTAGCTCGGGGTAAAGTTTCAGTACCACAAGCGGTAACCGCGAGTTACACTCAGGCTTACCATGCGGCGCTGCTCTGGGATCTGTTCTTCTCTTACCTTGTCCTGCGCTCCCGCGATGTCCCTCCTGCAGTGTCCCCTGTAATGTCCTCTGGCGGCATCTGTCTTCTGGGTTCCATCCCCTGCGACGTTGGGACGTACAGGGGCGGAGCGGCGGGAAATTTGAAAATGACAAAAAGTGAAATTCACTAAATTCACTAAAATCACATAGTAAAACATTACTGTTTCAAACCATTTCACATACTTTTTGTCCCTAGTGCTTTGTCCTGTGCCCTGCCTACATTTTTACTGTTCTTTCTGCCTGGAAACTGAGAAATGTCCATGGCGCCCAAAAAGTGTCCCTTTAGGTCAGGGGTGTCCAAACTTTTTTCAAAGAGGGCCAGATTGGATGAAGTGAACATGGTGGAGGGCCGAACATTTTTCCAAACATTCTTTGAACCATTACAATTAAATGCAAATAAATTATTTTATGCCAAGTTACCGTATTTTTCGCCGTATAAGACGCACCTGACCATAAGACGCACCTAGGTTTTAGAGGCAGAAAACAGGAAAAAAAAAATTCTGAACTAATGGACTGAAGACACAGTACAGGAGATGACCAGAGACTGCGGACAGCACAGGGATGACCAGAGACTGCGGACAGCACAGGGATGACCAGAGACTGCAGACAGCACAGGGATGACCAGAGACTGCGGACAGCACAGGGATGACCAGAGACTGCGGACAGCACAGGGATGACCAGAGACTGCGGACAGCACAGGGATGACCAGAGACTGCGGACAGCACAGGGATGACCAGAGACTGCGGACAGCACAGGGATGACCAGAGACTGCGGACAGTACAGATGACTGCTGACCTTTGGGGAGGTGGGGAGTGGGTACCTGAATTTGACAGGTACCCGCTCTTACTTCCGCAGTTGTTCTTTGATCGAGGAGGGTATTCCTCGATCCAGCCGCGCGCTGTCTTCCCGGCTTCTGTAATGGCGCTCGGCATGACAGCCGGGTGCCCAGTGCGCATGAGCGAGAAGCACTTGCGCTTTGTGATTGGTCCGGCGGCTTCTGGGATCTGTCATGTGTCCCAGGTACCGCCTTACCATTCACAAAAAGCACCGCTTCTTGCGCATGCGCACTTGGCACCCGGCTGTCATGCCCAGCGCCCACACTACAGAAGCCGGGAAGACAGCGCGCCGCTGGATAGAGGAACAGGTAAGGTCCCGCTGCAGAGCTGAGCGGCCGGCCCGGTATTCTGACACGGCTGCGGTGGAAATACCGGACCGGCCGCTCCATATTCGCTCCATAAGACACACTGACACACTGACATGGAGGGCCGTATTAAACCGACCCTCGGGCCGTAAATGGCCCACGGGCCGGACTTTGGACATGCCTGCTTTAGGTCAAAATCGGTTTAAGACCAGCTAGAGACCAGTGATAGTAAATTAGAACTACTTGCAGAATTGAGTGATAATGATTCGTGGGGAAATTCGTCATCAGACACTGAAAACGATTTTGCGACTTTGCTCAGTGATGTGCGAACTTGGCTCTATATTTCAAAATTCAGTGTTTTTGGTTTGATTATATTATTCAATTAAATTTATTATTATATTATTATTTTTTATGATTATATATTAAATTATAATGTATGATTTCGTGTTTCAAATTTTAACATACCCGGGATGTTTACTAGACTCTTGTTCGGACAGATTTCAGTGAGTTATTCCTAAAAATTAAGGCCTACAATAAAAAAATACATATTTACATGCAAAAAATTGTACCGCTTTAAGCACAGAAATATGGACATAATCAGACCGACCGCTAGGGAGGTTAAAAGAGAAGTACAGTGAAAGCTCTTTTGGCTGTACTTCTGTGGATCACAGGAGTGCAGTTCACCGAGGTATCATTGTTTTCAGCTGGTGATTCTGAAGCTGGTAAAAGTAATCTAAGCGGCTAAAGAGCCACTGGATTACTTTTAGAGGTGGCAGAAATGGCATCCAGCTCCAGGCACACAGTGAGAGGAACTGATGTTGTTCCTCCTACTGTGTGATGTCAAAAACTAGAAGTGAAGAGGATTTTGTCACTTCTGCTTTCGGTTCTTTGTTTACTTGGCCAATACCAGCCAGGGAAGCAACTGGATAGCCTATCAGACCGATCACACCACATATGTAAGCTATCGTAATATCAGACTTTTAAATTGTCACCTAGGAGGATTTTTAGGTACCATAACTTGGCTCTGTTCCACGGTTAAACGCAATTTTAAAGTAATACATGTTTTGTATCTATTTACGTGTTGTAACATCATCTTTTATAATTTACACAAAAAGGGGTATTATGTTGTGTTTTACTGCATTAAAATTCATAAAAGTTTATTGTTTTCCAAAAGATTGCATTTGAAAAAAACGCTACACAAATACCATGTGACATGTATTTTTTTCTCTAGATCCTCTACTTAAAAAATATATAATGTTTGGAAATTCCAAGTAGTTTTCTAGCAAAACAATAATGTTTTATATATGTAGGAGAGGAATGTCAGAATTGGCCTGGCTGGAAGTGGTTAATGTGAAAATTGTTAAATAGCAACAAAATGCAAAACAGGACACAAAAAAGGTGAGAGAAAGTTTTATTAACTTGTTTTTAGTATACTTTATTATAATAAGATATTTTCATCACAGTATGTGTGATTACATGGTTCTGTTTCTCAAAAAAGTCATGTGATCCTCATATGTAAGTGTGCAGTGTGATCTCATTGATTGGTTGATTAAGAAAGTCCTGTAATACATACGGGTTTGTTTATCAGCAAATCCATGTCACAATGCACAAGGTGCAAATTGGTTTCACTAATAAACAAAGCCACAGCATGTAGCAAATGGTAAATTGCTGATTATGCTGTGAAATCAAGTTTTCCAGAATGATTATGCTAATTTTAAGTTTTATTCACCTATGGTTATATATATATAAAATGCTGGCAGTCAATTAGTTGTACTTTTTTTTGGTTAAGTGATTTTCAACAGCGTGATCTACTTCTTTATAATATTGCCTGTGTGATGTTTGTTGAGGCCTGTGTGTTGTATGTGTGACCATGGATTGTTCTCAGAAATTATATACAGAATTTGCACTTTATATGTTTTTTTCCTTTTGTTTATAGTGACACTAAATAATATCCTTATTCTCCAAAAAAAACCCCTTACACATCCGTTATTTAATGGCCTTGTAATCTATTTTCATTAAATTGTTTATTACTGTGTTGTTCTGCTTTCCTGTAATATCCTCCATGTAAACCAGGCCCAGATCTAGCCTGCCCGGTGTAGGGGTGCAGTAAAAAATGTCAGGGGGGCAGAGAATGTGAGGTCAGCAGGGCAGTGCATTGGAGTCATTAGAGCAGTGTACAGTGGTCAGCAGGGCAGAGAATAGGATCAGAATTTTTTAGGGCAGAGTACAGAGACCATTAGTTTGTAGGTCAGTGTACAGTGAATTATCAAGGCAGTTAGCAGGGCAGCAGACAGAGGTCAGCAGCAGAGCGTACAAGAGGGCAGTGTACAGGTGGTCTGTAGGGCAGGGGACAGGGGTCAGCATGGCAGAGAACAGGGGTCAACAGAGCATATGACAGAGGCCAGCAGGATGGAGAACAGGTGTAATGAGGGCAGAAAAGCAGGGTACAGGGATCAGCAGAAAGGAGGACTGGGTTTACTAGTGGCAGATCACTCAGCAGTGCTCCTACTCCCATCCCCACACTGCACATAGCCTGGGCACTCAGCCAATCTCTCCCTCCTCACACAGGACACAGCTCAGATCGGATTTCCTTACAGACATAGCCTTGATCTGCAGTGTGTAGCTGGCTACCGCAGCTGTGCTGCCATTCAGATCTGGGAATTGCACAGGTCAGATCGGCAAGATAGCAGCCAGCTATACACTATGCAGATTGAGGCTGTGTCTGTAAGGGATCCCATCTAAGCTATGTACTGTGTCGGGAGGTGGAGATGTGTTGAGTGCCTTGTGTGTAGCGTAGGCAATGCTGGGACAAGGTCATCTAGCGCCTAGAGTGAAGATGACAAACTGCACCTCTGAAGTGTACACATCCTGTCTCATCATAAATTCCTCCCCATCAAAAAAAAAAAAAAAGACTGCACTAATTAGTAAACTCTCCCCTAAGCATAAATTCCATCTGCAAGCTAAAATTCTTTCACCCAAAAAATACAAAAATCTCCCTCCTCCCAGGATCAAATCCACCCTCCCAGTACAAATATTTGCCCTCCAATCCTGCTTTCCAGCTCAAATCCCACACCAATTCCCTCCTCCTAACACAAATTTCCATCACCCCCCCAAAAAAAATCACTCCTCCTAGAAAACATTCTTTCTTCTCAAATTTCCCATCCTAGCACAAATTATCTCCTGAAAATTCCCCCCTCCTATCATAAATTGCACAACCTCCCCCCCAGTCACCCCTTTTATCCCAAATTCCCCCACACCCTCCTGGCACAAAATTACCCCCCAATCCCCCCTCACAGCACAAATCCTTTCCCCCCAATCCCCCCTCCTAGAACAAATTCTCCCCAAATCTTCCCCCTAGCACATACCATCCCCTCATCCCTCCTTTTAGCCCCAATTCCCTTCCCCCAATCCCTCTACCTAGCACAAACCCCTACAAATTACCTTTCCCAGGACAAATCCTCCTTCCCTGCCCAAACCCCCCCCCCCCCATCCCCCCATCTTACCACAACCTCCCAGCACAAAAATTCACCCCAATTTCTCCTCCTGGCTCAATTCTCTCCAAACCCCCCTCCTAGCACATATCATCCCTCCCCCATTCCTCCTCCTAGCACACATTCCCAAATCTCCTCCAACTCCCCCTTCCTAGCACAAGCTCACCCCCCCCCTTTCCCCTCACTTTACAAGGGGGGGGGGCTGCTACAGAGCCAGGAGCAGGTGTGGGTTGTGCTTTCCCCTCCTATCAGAACAGTGTTCCTTCATGTGGCAAATAACACAGGATCGCTCTTCTGTCGGCCTGCACACGTGGTTTGATTACCACGTATGTGTCCTGCTGCCGGGTGATGAGTAGCCCTTGGAGGACATACGGAGAGGGTAATCAAACAATATGTGCAGCCCAACAGAAGAGTGAACCTGTGTCATCTGCCACATGGAGGAATGCTGTTCTGATAGGAGGGGAAAGCACAACACCTGCTACAGCCTCTCTCCTCTCTGCCACTCCTCCTTTTCAGGCTTTCCCTCTCCATGTAGGCTTGTGCTGAGTGCGGGGCTAGAGGGAAGTAGACAGGCGAGTGGCTGGCCTGGGGGGGGCACAACGGAAATATGGGGGGGCGTAGCTCACCCCAGCACCCCCTAGATCTGGCCATGATGTAAACCTCTCTTTTTCTCCCTCACTTCTGTTTGTTTGGAATGAGCAAGGCATTTTGGTTTCAGTTATGTGCACTGTTCAAGGCACACTACAAATCCCATAGTCCATCTTGAGAGCGATCAAGAGAAAGTGGCTATGTTCTTAAATACAGTGGGACCATGGAGAACAAACCTAGGGCTGAGAGAAATAAAAAGCACTTTTTTGAATTAGGATTACTTACATGAATATACTTTTTTTTAAAACCTGAGTTTAGTGTCACTTTAATGGTAGTGTGTTTTTAAACATTTGTGGGAAGAAAGGCTTTTATTACAAATGAGACATACTATGCATTTACTGTAATAAAGGATTCTTATCTTTCTCCTACATGCCTTCTGATACTGTACACTGATCTGTACATTAACAACTCAATTTACAATTCCAGCATCGGACGGGTGTGAGGATAAATTATTTCTCTAGCACATGCGCTGGCGTTATGGCTAGAGATGAGCGAATCGAACCAGGCGAACCGGAATTCGAGTCGAATTTCAGGAAATATTCGATTCGCGTCGAATCCGAAATTTTGCCTACTTCGGGTGCGCGAATCGAATATTTCCCGATCAGCCGGCAAAAGTGTCCCTGCAGTGAGCTCCGCTATTTCTGACAGTTCTCTGACAGAAGGAACACATGTTTAGCGGTTGAAACATTGTATCTATTAGTTTCCATTTAGGATACAGATGTTTCAACCGCTGTACATGTGAAGAAGCTGTCAGAGAACTGTCAGAAATAGAGGAACTCTGCACATACACTTTTTGCCGGCTTGGAATTATTCTTATTTTCATCCTACTTCTTCTTCTTCTTCATCCTCTTCTTCTGAGGATGAGGATGAGGATGAAGAAGAAGAAGAAGAAGTAGGATGAAAATAAGAATAATTCCAAGCCGGCAAAAAGTGTATGTGCAGAGTTCCTCTATTCTGCAGATACACTTAGAGGAGCTCTGCAGATACACTTAGAGGAGCTCTGCACATACACTTTTTGCCGGCTTGGAATTAATCTTATTTTCATCCTACTTCTTCTTCTTCTTCATCCTCATCCTCATCCTCAGAAGAAGAAGAAGAAGATGAGGATGAAGAAGAAGAAGAAGAAGAAGAAGTAGGATGAAAATAAGAATAATTCCAAGCCGGCAAAAAGTGTATGTGCAGAGTTCCTCTGTTCTGCAGATACACTTAGAGGAGCTCTGCACATACACTTTTTGCCGGCTTGGAATTAATCTTATTTTCATCCTACTTCTTCTTCTTCTTCTTCATCCTCATCCTCATCCTCAGAAGAAGAAGAAGAGGATGAGGATGAAGAAGAAGTAGGATGAAAATAAGAATAATTCCAAGCCGGCAAAAAGTGTATGTGCAGAGTTCCTCTATTCTGCAGATACACTTAGAGGAGCTCTGCAGATACACTTAGAGGAGCTCTGCACATACACTTTTTGCCGGCTTGGAATTAATATTATTTTCATCCTACTTCTTCTTCTTCATCCTCATCCTCATCCTCAGAAGAAGAAGAAGAGGATGAGGATGAAGAAGAAGTAGGATGAAAATAAGAATAATTCCAAGCCGGCAAAAAGTGTATGTGCAGAGTTCCTCTATTCTGCAGATACACTTAGAGGAGCTCTGCACATACACTTAGAGGAGCTCTGCACATACACTTTTTGCCGGCTTGGAATTAATCTTATTTTCATCCTACTTCTTCTTCTTCTTCTTCATCCTCATCCTCATCCTCAGAAGAAGAAGAAGAGGATGAGGATGAAGAAGAAGAAGAAGTAGGATGAAAATAAGAATAATTCCAAGCCGGCAAAAAGTGTATGTGCAGAGTTCCTCTATTCTGCAGATACACTTAGAGGAGCTCTGCACATACACTTAGAGGAGCTCTGCACATACACTTTTTGCCGGCTTGGAATTAATCTTATTTTCATCCTACTTCTTCTTCTTCTTCTTCATCCTCATCCTCATCCTCAGAAGAAGAAGAAGAGGATGAGGATGAAGAAGAAGAAGAAGAAGTAGGATGAAAATAAGAATAATTCCAAGCCGGCAAAAAGTGTATGTGCAGAGCTCCTCTAAGTGTATCTGCAGAGCTCCTCTAAGTGTATCTGCAGAATAGAGGAACTCTGCACATACACTTTTTGCCGGAAACCGCTGTATGGAGGGAATGTCCCAGAACTGTCAGAAATAGACTATTTATGACAGTTCTGGGACATTCCCTCCATACAGCGGTTGAAACCGCTGTATGGAGTGAATGTCCCAGAACTGTCAGAAATAGACTATTTCTGACAGTTCTGGGACATTCCTTCCATACAGCGGTTGAAACATTGTATCTATTTGTTTCCATAAATGGATCCATTTATGGAAACAAATAGATACAATGTTTCAACCGCTGTATGGAAGGAATGTCCCAGAACTGTTAGAAATAGTCTATTTCTGACAGTTCTATGACATTCCCTCCATACAGCGGTTGAAACCGCTGTATGGAGTGAATGTCCCATAACTGTCAGAAATAGACTATTTATGACAGTTCTGGGACATTCACTCCATACAGCGGTTGAAACCGCTGTATGGAGGGAATGTCATAGAACTGTCAGAAATAGACTATTTATGACAGTTCTGGGACACTCACTCCATACAGCGGTTGAAACATTGTATCTATTTGTTTCCATAAATGACATTCTGCAGATACACTTAGAGGAGCGCTGCAGATACACTTTTTGCCAGCTTGGAATTAATCTTATTTTCATCCTACTTCTTCTTCATCCTCATCCTCATAAGAAGAAGAAGAGGATGAGGATGAAGAAGAAGAAGAAGAAGAAGTAGGATGAAAATAAGAATAATTCCAAGCCGGCAAAAAGTGTATCTGCAGCGCTCCTCTAAGTGTATCTGCAGAATGTCATTTATGGAAAAAAATAGATACAATGTTTCAACCGCTGTATGGAGTGAATGTCCCATAACTGTCAGAAATAGACTATTTATGACAGTTCTGGGACATTCACTCCATACAGCGGTTGAAACATTGTATCTATTTGTTTCCATTTGTTTTCATCTCCAAGGGCATTTAAATTAAAGGTACAGTGTTCTGCACTAATTTAAAGGCTCTCTGAAGCCTAGAAACCCTTTTAATAAGTTAAATTTGTAGCGAATTAATTCGCATCGAATCGAATTTCATACTGGAATTCGCCGAATCAGCCGAATCGAATTTTTGAGAAATTCGCTCATCTCTAGTTATGGCCAATAAAAATGGCTTAAAGTGGTTTAAGGTTATAGGTAATAGGTTAGCGGGCAAGTCTTTGGGATCCTAAAGTGGAATTCTGGCTTGACATCTAATTAGTCCTAAAACTGCCCCTCCCCCTTACTAACACCTATGCTAACTAACCTGTATAAGAAAAATGTATATACTTACCTATTTTCAAGCTACTCCGGTACAGTCGATGTGATCCATCTCCCCTGCGTCATTCAATGCAGCTGTAGAGGAGAGGTGGGTGCACAGACAACAGATGGGCCATTGAAGCCTATTGTTGATGTCACCGCTTCTGCCTTTACTAGTCATTGTCAGAGCACACTCACCTCTCTGACACAGGGAAGATCATTTTACACACAGCTAGATCATTATTCATTCTTCTTCCTCCTGCTGGTGATCACTCTAATGATGCAATTTGGTTTGCTTTCCTCACTGTCAGCCCACATTGGTCGTTTTGCAATGATCTGAAATAAACCTCCTCTAATATTTTTTGTCTGTTGTTCTGGCCAACATTGTGCTCTCAATATTGTACTCTGTCAGAAGATTCTTTTTTCCTTAAACTCATTATTCTGCATTTAAAAATGATGAACTGTAGTTTCCTCTTATTTAGTCAATTCTCCAGCAATGCCAAATAATGTTCCATGTTATAAACACCTTGAAGAATATCACCATTAGTGCACACTTTTGCGTTATCAGAAAAAAGACATACCTTACCCACCAAATTTTCAGTAATGTCACAAAGAGATTAACAAAAACAGGAACTAGTACAGAGCCCTTTGGTACATTAGTAGTGACCAGTCTCTATTCTGAATGTATCCCATTTACAACCACCAGGGCAGCCATCAGAAATTTTGGGCCCCTTACACAGCTTTACGCCTGGGACCCCCAGGCCTGACCACCAACATTCCCAAGGGCCCGCCCACTGGCCATCCCACCGAATTCTCCCACTGGCCATCCCACTGAGTCCTTCAGTGCACCCATTTTCATTTTAACACACAACTTACAACTAAATATATGAAAATGAAAAGTATATTCCAAGTCATCAGTGCTTATATCCCCATATGTTCAGCAAAGAGATGGCCCAATTCAGCAAAGCGACATCCCCATATATTCAACAAAGAGACAGCCCAATCCAGGAGAGAGACATCCCCATGTATTCAGCAAAGAGACATCCCAATCCAGCAAAGATACACCCCCATATATTCAGAAAAGAGACATCCCAATTCAGTAAAGAGACAGTCCCATATATTCAGCAAAAATACATCGCCATATTGCAATTGTAATAGAAGATGGCACATTCAATACACACAGCCAGGTCCTTCTAATGGGCACCTCAATACTTTTTAGAAGGAAGACCCCCCTCCCTGCACACACAGCCATCCAAGTCAGAGGAATCCCCCAGAAGGAGCTGGACTTGAACCTGGACAACATGAACAAAGCAGCTCCATATCACATGACAGGGCAATAGGACTTCCAATGGTCTAACGCATTTCGAGGTCTTGCCTCTTCCTCAGAGCCAACTCTGGCTCTAAGGAAGAGGCAAAACCTTGAAACACGTTAGCCCATTGGATGTTCTATTGTCCTGTCTTGTGATATGACGAATACTGGACTGGATGTTGCTGTTTCTATTTGTTGAGCTTCTATGCATTTGTCATTTTGTGATTATAATACCTACCACTTTTATTTAAAATAAAATAATGTTTTAAGGATAATGCACTAGGCCTTCTCTTTTGCTTTATGGTTTCACTGCACCCCAACCCCATGGAAATCTCTGTATTTGTTCTGACATTTTCCAAGCTTTGTTAAAAAAAAGAGCATGGGTAGCAGGACACTGACATGGGGAGCATGAACCAATACAAAAAAAAGACAACATTAAAAAAACTTAAAAAAAACGAAACTATTGCCCTTAAATGACAGCTCCCTGGCAGATTTTTTTCTAAAAAATGGAGTGGAGTCCCCCTCAAAACAAACACCAGACCTTTGTGCACTTTATAAGGGAATGTAATTTGTAATGTGTTGTTTTTAATAATGTATTGTCTACATAAATTGTGTACAGCTTAACCACTTCCCCTCCGCCCTATAGCAGAAGTACTGCTTCAAGGTGGCATGGCTGCGCAAAATCACGTATGTATATATATGTGTTTTTTTATTTCTGGGTAGGGGGTGCGCTTGCGGCACCCTACCCACGCCGCCATTGGCAGCTACGGCTGTCGATCACCAGGCCGGAGATTCCCTGTTGGCACCCAACAATCGCTGAGGAACATTGACAGGGGAGAGGTCTTTTATGTAAACAATACAGATCTCTCCCCTGTCAGCACCAGTATGCTGTTTTGTATTACTCTGCATAGCAGAGCAATACAAAGCAGTATGCTTACATAGTAAAGCACACAGCACACATAGTAAAAGCACACAGCACACAGTTAACCCTGTGATCACCCCATATGTTAACCCCATCCTGCCCAGTGTCATTAGTACTGTGTGAGTGCTTTTTATTAGCACTGATCACTGCATTAGTGTCACTGGGGATGTCAGTGGCAGTTAGTCAGTTAGTTAGTTCCCCCCAGTGTCAGAATGCTCACTGCAGTCCCGTTATAAGTCACTGATTGCCGCTATTACTAGTATAAAAAAAAAAATTCCAGTATATATACCACTATTTGTAGACACTATAACTTTCACGTAACCAAGTCATTTACACGTATTGGAATTATTTTTAGCAAAGACATGTAGCAGAGTACATTTTGGCCTAAATTTATGACGAAATTTGATTTTTAACATTTTTTTTACTGGATATGTTTTATAGCAAAAAGTCTAAAATATATATATTTTTTTCAAAATTGTCGGCCTTTTTTTGTTTATAGAGCAAAAAAAAACGCACAGGCGATCAAATACCACCAAAAGAAAGCTCTATTTGTGGGAAAAAGGACATAAATTTAACTTGGGTACAACATTGCATGACCGCACAATTGTCAGTTAAAGTAACACAGCGCCGTATCGAAAAAAATGGCCTGGTCAGTAAGGGGGGTAAATCCTCTGGAGGGCAAGTGGTTAAGGAAAAAAAGTAATGTGGACTCCCTATTAAAATCAATACACCACAATGATCTGCCACTGCTACCACTGTCGCAATTGACAGCTCCTGAGTGACGTCATTAACCAAATATAGCCATCAGTTGTAATTTGAGATGGGGAGTAGTGGCAGGAGAAGCAGTGGATCATTATGTCGGCAGGTCATTGTTCATCATGATTAACAATGCATTTCCACCAGTGGCCAGTGTAATTATCATTGGATTTACATCATAGGACATGGTTTATTTTTGAATAAAAGACCCTTTCTCTTCTGGTTGTTTTTATTTATTATTTTACTTTTGTTGTGAATGAGTAACAAGGAGTACTATGTACTCTTTACCCATTCACATGGAGGGGAAGTTACCTTATTTTAAATTATGCTTCTAGATTTAATTACGGTAAGTCCCATCACCACAGACCCTCACATCCAGCTGGACATAAATGTGGAGATGTAGCCCTTGTCCCCATCAACATGGAGACATTCTCACAAACAAACAGCTATGCTTGCAACCTCTGTATCATCTTTTCAATCAGAAAGCACACTATTGGGCCCCATTCACACTTGAAAATGGGACTGTTAGCACTTACATGCAGGAGACACAGTGGGGGTTGTGGGTAGCAGCCCCATTAAAATCATCGGGATGCTGACAGCTCTCACAGCTAAACACAGCCACTTGCATTTAATTTCTCATGGAGTGATTACCTGCAAATGATCAGCCCTGGAGGCAGACAGTCTGTGTCCAAGGCTGATCATTCATGGGTAATTGCTCCATCAGAGATTACATGTGAGCGGCCATGATTAACTGTAGGAGCTGTCAACCTTCCATTGTTTTCAATTGGGCTGCCACCTTCAGCTAATCTCTGGGAATCCCTGCTTGGTCACCCACACTTAGTCGACAACACTATTTGCAAGTGTGAAAGGGTTGTACAGTGATGCACCAAAAGCTGCATGTTTATGGTCCACAGTCTTCATTCCACCAGACCAAACAAATGTACACATTGCCCATCTCAGTCTTTGAGGAAGAGGTCCTTAGATAGCCTCTTGATCTCAGACTGAAGGGCACAAACCAAGGAATCCAGACAAGCAGTGTAAACATGTAGCCTGGAAGGCTGCATAGAGAAAGAACAGCAAGACAGCTTCCAAAGAGTACCATGAAAAACAATTGCCAAACAAGTATTGCATTGAACTGAATCAGATATCTAAAATGTTTTACTAAATCAAACACAAGTACTTACCATAGACCAATGTTTCTCAACCTTTCTCCAGCCAGGGCGCCCTTAAAAATTATTTTCATTCTCGAGGCCCCCTAGTTAAGGCTTGGTTCACACTACTGCACGTCGGGGAATGCGTGCATTCCCAACGCAAACACAAATGCACTCTTTAGCAGACGCACAAGGAAGCGATTCATCCCTAATGTTACTCCCATGCATTAGCAAATGCAGTGCATTTTCGGTGTGGCGCAGTTTGAAAAAAAAAAATGGTGTGGGGAATAGTGCCAGTTGACATCAGAACGTACTACAGGAAAGGAGCACTCTGTGCGCATTTCCCGCACTGCAGGGGATTGCATTGCCCTTGCGATTTGCATGTAGGTGCCAATGCATTATTAACAGCACCCCAAACACAGATCGCAAATGCAGTGTATTTGAAGGCACCAAATTGCATTCAAATGAATGGGCTTCAAAATCACACTACATGTTCCCCTTTCTGCTAGCCTCTGCACCCTAATACCACCCTGCCCACCATTTTACCCCAATCCCCCTGCTAATCTCTGCACAACAAAACTCTTCTGCTCACCTCCGGACTGCAACCCCCCTCTCTTCTCACCTCCTCACCCCCTCTCTGCTCACCCCCCCCCCCCGCTCACCTCCTCACCCCAAAACTCCCTCTCTGCTCACCTCCACACCCACAACCCCTCTCTGCTCACCTCCACACCCCAAAACCCCCTCTCTGCTCACCTCCACACCCCCAACCCCTCTCTGCTCACCTCCACACCCCAAAACCCCTTATCTACTCACCTGCATACCACAAAGCTCTCTTTGCTCACCTCCACAACTCCCTCTCTGCTCACTTCCACCCCCCCACTCCTCTGCTCACCTCCATGCCCCAAACCCCTCTTATCACTTTCACATCCCCCTCTATGCTCACCTCCACACCACAAAACCCCCTGTTAGCACTCCTTTGTACACCACTCTCCCTTCTAAACGCTACAAGCTAACCTCCACCCTCCCTTTTGATCCCCTCTGCGCCCTGCTTTCCGCTTACCAGAGCCTCGGGTCAGGCTAATCATCTATTGCAATCTACGCAGCTGTGGGTGGTGCTGGCCGGGTACTGTCCTGTAGGGGGAGGTGGAGAGCTCAGGATTCAGAAAGCTGCCTCCCCACACCACTGCTTTGCACTGCCGTGGCACCCCGGTTGAGAAACGCTGCCATAGACAGTCCAAAAACCTGCTGTTTTCTGTTTGCTGTTTTATACATTTACTAAATACACCTAGCAAGAGATAACCAATAGCAACAACCAAGATACTAAAGTAAGCAAATTAGGAAAAACAATCAGAAATACTTTATACCAGGGACGGACTGACAACTCATGGGGCCCCCGGGCAATAGAGGATCATGGGGCCCCTGTGTCCTTGCCCAAACTCAAAAAAGCCTATGAAAAAGGTATCAGGGGCATCTCATGGGGCCCCCTACTGACCCTGGGCCCTCGGGCAGTGCCCGAGTTTCCAAATGATCAGTCAGCCCCTTTTTTATACTTATGTATTCAACTACTGATGTTCACACTATGCTCTTTTGTTCACTGCACTTCTATCCTGATACACTCACAATGAGAAAAATCTAGAGTTACTAATCCACTTAACTACCACACTGATTAGGATACTAGTTTACCCATCTCACACATGCTAATTAGAACACATCCAGTACTCCCAACACTTAGTCAACCATAGAAAATGATGCCAGCATTAACAAAACACAGTAAGCAATCATGAATAGCAACAACAACCCTGCAACAGCCACAATACCAAAGTAAGCAAGTTAAGAAAAAAATTCAGACATACTTTATACTTCCTGTATCCAACTACTGATGTTCAAACTATGGGCTTTTGTCTGCTACACTTCTGTCCTGATGCACTCACAATCAGCAAACTCAACAGAGTTACTAATCTACGTAGTTACCACAGTGATTAGGATACTAATTTACCCCTCTTACATATGCTAATTGGAGTATACTTAATACTCCCAACACTTGAGTGGGTCATACACAAAGCAAATTTTGGACACTTCCTATTGAGTCTGCTTAAATTTGCTCCGTAGGCAGGGCTGTCTTGACCTTCCCACCCAACATCCTTTGGTGTAAAATCAGAGGAGTTGATATAGAGATGTTGGTCAAACAGCACCTTCATCCACTCAGCTGCAGACATTGTTTTGGTATTTTGACAGTCAGTGGCACGGGCTGTCAGAATACAATAGCTGCATTGAGAAATATGTCTATCTGGGTAGTTTAGTTTACATTGAGGAATCTGTTTTTTTTTTCCTTCAGCCTTAAGGTTGAATGAAAATAGTCTATGGGGTTGATTTACTAAAACAGGAGAGTGCAAAATCTGGTGCAGCTCTGCATAGAAACCAATCAGCTTCCAGGTTGTATTGTCAAAGCCTAATTGAACAAGCCTAAGTTAGAAGCTGATTGGCTACCATGCACAGCTGCACCAGATTTTGCACACTCCAGTTTTAGTAAATCAATCCCTATGTGTGTGACCAGCTTTAGTCAGCATTAGTCAATCACTTCAGTACTAACCACACATATTAAGCAATCACAATTAGCAACAATAACCCAACAACAACCACAATGCTCAAGGAAGCAAATTAACAAAACAATCAGAAATACTATATACTTACCATATCCATCTACTGATGTTCAAACTATGCACTTTTGTCCACTGCACTTCTCTCCTGATGCACTCACAATGAGCAAACTCTACAGAGTGACTTGTGGCACAAATTAATTACATCAGGGGTCAGCTCTAGATTAAAGGTGAGTAAGGTGCCTTTTAATAGCTCACAGGGGACATTTCAAATAAAAACAAAAATAGACTGCAGTTGGGTTTTACCGTGAGCATTAGATAAGCTTCCCAACGCATATACTGTAGGATATTAAAGAGATATAGAAACCATGCTGCAATCCTGCACTGCAAAGTTCTGCACTGCAACCTGAGCCATGCCTCAGTTAATCTAACTTTACCTACACAATCTTCTCCTTGCAGCAGTTAACACATACTGTAGGTACCCAACCTACTACAGACATTTGCTATGGTGTGCTTTGTCA
Source organism: Staurois parvus (assembly GCF_062004578.1). Classification (NCBI taxonomy): domain Eukaryota; kingdom Metazoa; phylum Chordata; class Amphibia; order Anura; family Ranidae; genus Staurois; species Staurois parvus. The sequence goes on from NW_028317813.1 coordinate 17,693,735, forward strand.
AACCTCCACTTAATTATTACACACTCTGGACTTTATTCTTTTTTTTTCTGAGGAATCTTTAAATGCAGAGGTTCATTTCTGTTCACCATGTTGTCATGTAAGCAGGGGCGGACTGACAACTCATGGGGCCCCCAGGCAATAGGGGATCATGGGGCCCCTGTGTCCTTGCCCAAACTCAAAAAAGCCTATGAAAAAGGTACCAGGGGCATCTCATTGGGCCCCCTATAACCCCGGGCCCTCGGGCAGTGCCTGAGTTTCCAAATGGTCAGTCCGCCCCTGCATGTAAGAATTATAGAAGTTGTTCAGGAGAACCACACACAGAACTTGGCCTATGTTGGCAATATATCATTTCAAATGTTACCTCAAATCGATTAGTTTATTAAAAGCTGATTTCTGATGACAGCTGTAATACAGCATTGTCAGCTGAGGTATTTTTGCTGTAGGAAGGAATAATTCAATCTGACATGAAAATTATTGCCGTGATATGAAAATTTATGTCTGGGCAAAAAGAAAATATATATATGTATATTATATCCCTATAACATTTTTGCAAGTACAGGAATTCCTGTTGATCTGCCTGAACTACTACTCTTTGAGTACTCTTCGCATGCCTCTGCTAAAGTGTGCAAGCAATGCTATCAGCCCTGTCCAGTTTTTTTCTGATGGACTACAGAACACCTCACTCTCTCCTCAACTCCATAAGTTAAAGGAAAAGTAGGGCCAAAGCTCTTTTGGCCCTACTTCTCCTATGGAAAGATTCTGACTTTAATGTTAGGATCCATCCAGATGCCTGGACAGTGATATATCCTTAAATAGTTTTTACTGTCTCAATTTCTGAATAGTCCTGAAACCTGTGACACTAAAAATGTGCGCACTGATGCAAACGCCATCCTATTTTTGAGAGCACGAGAAGCTGCACGGGGCAGAGTTTTTGACAAAAACTACTATTGCTACTTAAACTCAGATTAAAGCTATGTTCATGCTAGATTCATAATGTTTTATATGATATATGAATGCACCATTTAATAGAGAAGAATGCGGGTCAATACATCGGGATTTTATTGCAATGTAAATCCGTGCAACATAATAGTATTAACATGGTTACAGAGAAGAATGGATTTTAAAGAAGAACTAAATCAGCTGTAGATCCCTAGAGCAATCTCCATTATGTGCATGTTTGCACATTATGGTAGACTTACCACTTAGTTTGGCACCCACCAGCGATGCAAGGCCTACATTCCCACTCATTGCTTTGTCCACTGCTGCTGCCATTTTCTACAGTTTTAATTACATCCTAGCATCTTTTGTCTTCAGCCATCAGCTGACCACTGATGATGCTCGCTGGGAATACATTGCCCGGCATCCAGCTCCAGTCTCTAAAGCTTACAGATGCCTAGAGGGGGCCGGAAGTATACTCTGCACTGCATATGTGTCACAGCCAGTGCACATAAATAAATAAAACACACAGAGTCTCTTCTACCAAAAAACTCCATCTGCTAGAAAAGTTTGTTACAGTTTAATTCCACTCTAACAAGTACTTGGGATATGCTGGAGAAAGCAGCAAATTCTACAAAAGTGCTCCAGTTAAAATAATTCCTTTTAAAAACAGTAATCTTTCTGTTAGCACAACTTCAACATTCCCACTCTTGTCTTGTAAAATACATTCTTTTTTTATGTTACCACTCATGTTTTAATTTTTTTTTGTAATGAAAAAAACCCAAATTTTTTTATACAAGTATCACTTTCAGCAATTATAGTGCGGAGTCAACTTTGTTATATAGTCAGTTATATGGTCAGTTCTGTTATCACTCAGACCAGTGAAGAGCTCAAGTCAACTCAAAATGAAAATGTCAGGTATAAAAAGTTATAAATAAATTATCATATATCCATATTGCTATGAAAAAATATGCAATACCCACAGTAGTAGTTAATACGATGTTTTAATTAAGCCTGGAAAGAAACTTTCTCCATGGAGGTCTGCAATAATTAAACTAGAGATGTCTTGAGTTTAGACTACAAACGTAGCTCCGCAGGGTAATCATGAAATAAAGCTTGGCACTTCTGTATTAGCATGGTCATTTAGACCATCATATCATGTAATCCTCCCTGGTACCAGGTCTCATCTTCCATGAAGTTAAGTATAAATAATTGATTTATTAAACTCTAAAAATTAAATAAATAATCTAATTTAAACCAATATTGTGAAGATTTTAGAACACCGACAGCTAAAAAAAAGGATTACTATTACCTGTTTGCAAAATGCACCTTATGACCCTTAATCCATAGAATACTTATGCCAGTAATGTGTTTATGAGTGCCTCCACCTCTGCATGTAGCAATAGCAATTTGATTCTAGACCTATTACACTCCTTCTCAGTTCTTTCTCCATATTATACACCTACCTTCTCATTCACACTTCATTTAAGAATGTGATATGTATATTATGTTTGATGGGAGTTCATAGAGTTCATAGACCTCTGATGTTTCCTTGCTCTAAAATAATGCAATATACATTCTCTTATTCTCTGCAACTAAATGATATAAAATAATTAAAAAGCTATTAAAGAATTAAAATTCCCTGAAGACATTTGCTCCTCAAATCTAACCCTGCACAACCTAATTGTGTAATTTATATTGCTAATTCTAACATGTCCCAAGTGTACAACATAGAAGGGGCAAGCAAAGTTTACATTTTATTCTAAAATAATTTGATGACATAAATCATACTATAATGATATACAAAATATCCCCCCTTAGCAACCACAAGTTTGTGTGAAAATGAAGTAAAAGAGTTTAATAACCAAAGCAGTTAATTAGGTATAGCCTAAGCTTGCTTCAAATACCCATTCAGGGTGTTCGCTTTCATACTGATTGCATAAATAAACCTACAATAGGGTAAGATGTACTCCTTGAGCTCTTTGAGTAAATTCGCTTCATATAATATATATATATATATATATATATATATATATTATTATTATTTTTTTTTCATTAATTAACATTTTAACTTAGCTTATCCATGTGTGACTTTAAGTTTTCCACTCGTAGTATGATTTATAGTATAGTATGATTTATGTTTTAGTTAAATAAATCAGAAATATATATTCAAACACAATCTAGTCAAATGTATAATAGATTTAGCAATTATCACCAAATTGTTATACAATGTGTATTAATGCTAAAAAGTATGTTAAAGAATAAACAGAAAAGACCCACAATTGTTTCACATCTCCACATATTGTGGTCAATCCAATGTGCTTTTCACATTTAGGTAGACATGAAGCAGGGCATGACCAAGACTGTAAAATTCTGGTTAAAACTAATATAATTAAACATTTTTGATATTCAGTCTATTATATTTATTACACTGTAAATTTTATTTGTAGAGAGTTTTACTTGACATGCAAAGAATATTTTTAATGTGTTAGCTACTCTCATATAATCTACAAATTTAAAGTGCCAAAATGTTCTAAAATGCAATACATGAAAAAGACAAAGTTGCTGTAATACAAATGTCTCCAGTAAGATGTAATAGCAGTGCTCTACCTGTGTGTGCTGCAGTCACGCTGATCCTCTGCGCTGGTTGAGCTGTGAGATGTCTTGAGGAGTCTGAACTGCGATCTCTGCTTTTAAATACAGACACGAGTCCTTGGTGATTCGATGCTCCTGTCACTCAGTTCTTCTCGCTCTTTTCAGCATAACTCATCCTATTTCTCCTTTCCTCCCAACTTCTCTCTCCCTCTGCTCATCTCTCTAGCTTTCCTTTCCCTTATACCAGTCTCTTTTCATGTTCATTTATTTCTTAATTTTTCTTCTTTCTCACATGCTCTTCATCCCTCTTGTCTATCTCTGTATCTCTTTCTTCATGTCTGTCACATTCTATCTCTCTTTATCTACATGTATCCATTTCTTCCTCAATATGTCTCTTCTAACACTTTCTCTCTCCCCTTGTCCCTCTTTTTTCTTTCCTTTCATCAGTCCCTGTACTCTCTCCAATCTCTCCAGGCTTTCTCTCCTGGTCTCCCACTCTCACTCCTGCCTCTATCACATTAGCTGTTGTCTTGACTTAAACATCGTTTATGCATAGATTGTTCCCATTTGGGCTGCATTTTCTTTGTCAGTGTGTTGAATTTTCTGTAAAAAGCAGTTTTCATTTATGCTCAGTCATCACACTACACCTGTTCCCTCTAAAGAATACACAGTGCGGCCCCCTATGAAATAAAGTGTTTATTATTAATTAGAAATCCAAACAGCTTTATCATCAAAACTATAGAAAAGTTTTGTTTCTGAAAGGCGTTCTTTTTTAAAGAGTAATTAATTCCAGACATAACAGGCCATACTTGTTCACTAAACAGTTGCAAAGTTAGAAACAATAATTATTATTATTATTATACAGTATTTATAAAGCGCCAATAGTTCGCTCAGCGCTGTACATTACAAAGGGGGACAGAACATGTGACAGAACAATACCAATACAATGTGATACACGAGCGGTTCGAGGGCCCTGCTCTTTCGAGCTTACAATCTAGGATGCAAGATGCAGGATGACAAACAGTAGGCATACACTGTGGAATTTTACAAAACAGATTATGAAAGCTGCACGAACATGGACTCTTCACAGCAATGTCACTGTGGTTCAGTCAAAGTAACCTAGATTTCTATAAGATTTTACAACAAAGAATCTTGCTGAGAATCAATACTTCAGTAAAACAGTTCAGAACACAGACAACTACCTGAGATCGTCATAGAAACAGCATCCCTATCAGTGAAATCAAGGCCAGATCTGGTAACAAAGGCAAACAACTGGAGGGATACAAAGACAAACAGCCGCCCAACTAGAACTGGAGTACTCTGGTGGCAATTGGGGAGAGGCTTCCCAGAGTACCTGGGTTTTCTAGAGAAGCTGCATGCTATTCGGCTCTTTCCCAGCTGTCTGCACAGCAGTTATGACAGTGGAGGGCCACTTGCCTGGCTGCAGATCACCTTCTCAGCTACCTTGGCCTCATTAGGTTTATCTTCACAGAGCTGTAAATGGAGGGAAGTTGAGGATAATATCTTCCCTGGGTGTGTCCAGGAACCCAGGAAGTTGTGGCAAATGGAGTACAAGTTTTCGAGACCTGCATATGGGCATGATGAGTAAATGGGCACACCGTTACACTTCACCCCACTTGAGCTTGCTGTCCCTGGCAGCGTAAAGGAGGAGAGTGCTATAGAAGGGTGAAGATCCGCTTTAACCACTCTTTGCTCTGAAGAAGGGGGACAGTCCCCCAAAACATGTCAGCTGGTTCTATAATTCATTTGGACCTATGAGGGTAAACATTATTATTCTATTTTGGTTTGTGAGTATAATTTGTATCTTTTACCTATCAATAGAGTGTTTTAGATAATGCACTAGGCATTTGCTCCTTTTTGATTTTTGTTTTTTAACTATAACATGGTAGGATGAGTTGCCTGTCAGGAAATGTACTGTGTGGTTGTATTTATGTATGTATGTATGTATTTAATATCTAGGGAATGGCACCATTCTTGCTTCCATACCACTTGGATGGCAGTCTTGCTGGTTTGTTTGTATGTCGGTAATGCCTCCTCAAACTTTGCAAAGTGATCTACTATAACTAGAATGTGATAGTATTCATCTTCTGACATGTAGAAAAGTCAATGGGCACTGCTTCTAGTGGGGTTAACATGTGCCAAGTCAGAAGAGGAATTCAGGTCAGTAGCTGAACAGGGACATAGATAAGGGAGGGGAGCAGGGGGGTTCAACCCCCCCCCCAGAGCATAAGTCAATGACATGTCAGTTACGGCCTGTTAGTTTACTATTCTATCAGACCGGGACTCAGGAGAGTGTAGGGCAGGGGTCGCCAACCTCCGGCCCCCTTGATCACACTTGGCACATAACAGCAATCCTGGAAAAGAAGTGGGTGGGGAGAGAGGTGGGCATGCACCAGCTGCACTGCTTTCCCTACATACGGCTGGCTTTCATGTGCGGGAGGGGGGCCTGAGACTCACCTCTTGCACATGAAAGCCGGCAAGGTATTGTGGCTGCATTTAGGGAAAGCTGTACAGCTGGACGCTGGTGTAGGTTGAGCTCTTCTTCTTAATCTGTGCAGTGTAGCGGTTGGATTGAATGGCCCAGGACCAGAGAGTGCTCCTTTTGTTAATGGTAAATCATTTGATTTATTCCTCTACAGCACGAGAGGAGACTACAGCAGTCTTCTAATCAGCCAGCTCATGTCCAGGCTTTTCTAATCAGTGTGCACCTGTTGCCTCTGGTCACTTATCTCCCTCAGCCGCCCTGTGCATGGCTCAAGCTGAAGGCAAGACTGTCACCGTCCAACCCAGAAAAGTTGGCTGTGGCTGTATTTGGCAAGGAAGAGTTTAACAGGCTTTGTAAGCACTACTAAAAGTACTGTTCTGGTGGCAGGATGGGGGCTGGTTGGGCACTGCTCATCCATTCACAGGAAGCCTTGTATTTTATCAACAAATACAAGGCTTCCTCTAATTGACTGAGGCGGGCTGTTAACATCACTATCTCCCTCCAACTTTGTATGTGTTGATAAAAGACAAAGCTTCCTATGAATCAGAGTGATGATGAGAGGCCTTCAGCCACCCTTATTTGTATCATATTTTTTTGTTGCCACAGCGATTTGCTGCCACCTGTAGAGTTCTGCCTAAAGGCAATTGCATATGTTAGGCAGTATATGACATACTACTGACCCTTGCATTATTTATGCTGTATTGTACAGATGCTGGTTGCTCAGCAGTCACTGTTAATGAAGTTCATCTTCATGGTAGAAAAGCATATATAATGGCAGAGCTTCATATTTTACAGATCAATGTGCTAAAGTTTGTTTATGTCTGTTAGACTCTCACTTGTAGCACAGTAAAGCACATTTATTGAGTACAAGGACTGTCATATGTTACTGTGTACACAGAGAATAGGGTCAAGTTTTAAGTGCAATTTGTCACACCTATAATTTGTCACATCGTGACAGGTGTGCTGTCAAATTATTGTACCTTAGGTGCCCAAGGCTGAATCCCCCTTGGGAAAAAAATTATCTACAGCCCTTTAGCTGAACTACCACCATAGCTGCTACTATGGGGCTCAGGCAAAAGGGGGGCTGGTTGAGATCCCAGGGATTAGGGATGCCTTTGTAATTTATTGGGACTGTCTATCCATCCAGATGCTACTGCCTACCATAATGTTTCCTATGTCCTGATGTCAGGTGATAGATAGCTCATTCCAGTGGCAAGACATTTTTCATTCCACTGACACATATTGTTTTTCTCCCACTAACATTGGATCTTTTTTTCACATTAACACCATGACATTATTTTCAATAAATGACTCTGGAGTATGTTTTACACTGACAACATGCCCTTATTACAACTACTGACATCAGAGTAATTTTTTCCTCCCACTAATTCTGGGGAATTTTTACTCCCACTGACAACTGGCAACAGGCATTTTTTCCTCTGCTGATCAATGATACCTGGAAATGTTTCCTTCTCTGATTAATAATGCCAGGCATTTTTCCTTTCATTAAACAAGAATGCCAGGCAATTTTTCTTCCAATGACCACCAACAGTGAGACGTTGCATTTTCTCCTACTTACCAATGAAGGTGGGTATTTTTCCTCTCATTGACCAAAGAAGCTGGTTATTTTTCCCACTGACTGGAACGGAGTCCATATGCAAAAAAGGAGTTTTAATATACCTCCAATAGTAAACTTGTACTAAAGCAATCCAGTAAAAAATTTACATAGGAAATTGACAGAATTTTTGTAATATTAGTCTACAGAATATACAAAAAAGAGAAAGTCTATGCATTTTGCAGACTGATCTGCTTCTTTAGGACTCTTCTGGTCTCAAATGCATGTCATATACAGTATCTCACAGAATTGAGTACACCCCTCACATTTTTGTAAATATTTCATTATATCTTTTCATGTGACAACACTGAAGAAATGACACTTTGCTACAATGTAAAGTAGTGAGTGTACAGCTTGTATAACAGTGTAAATTTGCTGTCCCCTAAAAATAACTCAACACAAAGCCATTAATGTCTAAACCGCTGGCAACAAAAGTGAGTACACCCCTAAGTGAAAATGTCCAAATTGGGCCCAATTAGCCATTTTCCCTCCATGGTGTCATGTGACTCGTTAGTGTTACAAGGTCTCAGGTGTGAATAGGAAGCAGATGTTTTAAATTTGGTTTTATCACTGTCACTCTCTCACACTGGTCACTGGAAGTTCAACATGGCACCTCATGGCAAAGAACTCTCTGAGGATCTGAAAAAAAGAATTGTTGCTCTACAAAGAGATGGCCTAGGCTATAAGAAGATTGTCAAGACCCTGAAACTGAGCTGCAGCATGGTAGCCAAGACCATACAGTGGCTTAACCGGGCAGGTTCCACTCAGAACAGGCCTCGCCATGGTCGACCAAAGAAGTTGAGTGCACAAGCTCAGCGTCATATCCAGAGGTTGTCTGTGGGAAATAGACATATGAGCAGGGGCGGACTGACCATTTGGAAATTGTTGTCACATAAAAAGATATAATAAAATATTTACAAAAATGTGAGGATTGTACTCACTTCTGTGAGATACTGTATTCTTAGTTCTATATAAAAAAAATGTATCATTTTATAACAAAACCCTTATATAATTCCATGCAAATTAAACCTCAACCACCTGGCATATTCAAGAGGGGAGATAAAAAAGGGGAGAGAGAAAAAGGGAGGGTGATAACTTGCACCTCACCAATTTATCTCAGACGCCAACTCAGGAAAATGAAGCTGGTATCAAAGGGCAGTCAAAAACAGACCCACCCAGCCCACACCATGCTCCAGCCATCAAACCAGATGTATATATCAATCTGATTTTAACAGATAACTATCAAGATACTAACCTCACAATGAATAACTATTGACCACAATAAAACGGAAAGGGAAGGGGGGGGGGAAGGGAGGGGGGAGAGCAGAAAAGAAAAAGAAAGAGGGGAGGGAGGAAAGGGTGGATAAAGGTAAAAGATGGGGGCACAGAAAAAATCATGATAAAGGAGGAACGAGAGGACACAAGAGGATTACAGACAAAGCAGCAAATTGATTGACTATTGAACGCAGGCTCTACAGGGCACACATTAAACATAGGAGACTAGCCATATGGAAATCTTATAGCCATATAGAAATCTTTTCATATAATTTGTTATCTCATGTAGATTAAAACAAGGACATCCACAATTAAGCTCCCACCATTCTAAAATAAAACATGTTCACCTTCATGCACAAACCAATGTTCAAGAATAGATAAAATGACCAACACACCATAAATATGCAGATTCTTCATGTTGGTCCTAATGCATATCTCACAAACTCCATGAATCTCAGCAATGGTCTTATATAGCATGCAGGTGCACTGGTATTGGCTCCCCAGAATGAAGGTCCACCCCCATGGGCGGGACCAGGCAATAGAGCCTGTCCATAGTAGCATCCTTGGGAGCCTATAATAACTATCGTGCTTCAGGATGCAAAAAGTTAATTTATATAGTGCTAATCAGGTCAGGTTCCAAAGCTGCAAATAAAAAATTGTGTATATTCCATTGTACATTGTGTAACAGCTTCATTTAGCAAAAAGCAAATACATAAAAATGGTAAATATGATACCTTTGCATTGGTTAAATACAACATGGTATTTGCTAATATTCTTTGGTAATGAGTTTCTTTCTTTTTATTGCTTTATAAAGTACAACTTTTGGCCAACCAGGCGCACCCAATGGTGCAGACATTGTTTCCCGAAGACCAAGACAATAATTCTCTGATTCACACAGCTGGTGTTGTCAAATCATGATGAGCATGCAGACGAAGTCTTGCACCTTCCCTGGGCACCGCAGTTGACCTCAATATCATAAAGCCACTACGGTCAATTTTGGAAAACAAGGTCCAGGCTTGTTTTCTGCCTCTGGCATCTCTGCTGGAACTGGAACAATTTTCATATGAAGAGTGGTATCAGATTTCATTATCCACTATCCAAGACTTATATTTGTCAATTCCCAGGAGAATTCAGGCCATCTTGGATGCCAAAGGCAGTCCACTACTATATTAGGCAACAATTGCATTCTTTTACCTGGTGTTTCCATAATTTTGTCCAACCCCAGTAACCAGCAGAGTACTATACAAACTACATATTTGCTGTTTTCAAGGGATCAAGTAAAAATACAGAAGAGATTTTTAATTACAACATTTTTTTTTATTGATATGAAATACACATAAAAACAGAAATCTTGTATACTTGTGTGTTAACTGACCAATAGAACAATTTTGTGTATTTTCAATACACATTCCAAAATACTGTTGTGTGATTCCCATGTAATTTTTTTGCAATTTTAACATTTTTACATGCATGCTGGTGTTTTCATGGGTTTAGTTAGTTTTGCAGATTCTTTCCTCAGTCAGCCATCTGTATATCTGTATATCATGTCCTGAGTAACTGCTGAGACAACAGGATAAGCCACCTGGAAATTGTATTACTGGAGCACAGAGCCATGGATAATGGGGTACCACTAGTCCTCCTGTATGGGGCCCAGGCAAGCAGGGGAGCCCAGATAGCTGGTTGATTTGGATGTGGGCAGGAAGGATGATTGGCACAGTGTGGGGGGGGCAATTACTGGAGTCGATCCCCTGTATGGATCTCTCTGCAGCAGCTGAAAGCTTCTTCTCCTCTCCCTCCTGCTGGCTTTCAGCTGCTGCACAGAGAGCCATACAGGAGATTGGTTTTAGTAATTGCCCCCCCACCCCCGCTGCACCCATCACCCTCCCTGTGCACAATACGTTTCCCCCTGCTGCCCAGGCCCTCCTTTGTGCCTCATCCCCACAGTGCTGCTGGTTTCCTACCCCTCTTTCCCACCGGCAGCTGCCAGCACACAATAGGATCCTTCAGGATGGAAAGTGTGGGAAGAGTTCGGTAAATATGTCACACTTATCAGCCCTTTTCTTTCCTGAATGTACACAGTGAGTGATCGGTACTGATCATTCACTGTGTTTGTTCATAACTGAAGCCTAGTAAACTGTGTTTTTTTGTGGGGCTGTCATGTTGGCTGTATGGGGCCCTGTGGTTTCTAACAGCAGCCCTGCTGGAGAATACTGCCTTGCAATGAGAAGAAACAATAGTAAAGACTTGCAAGATAGTAGTATTATTCATCTTTTTGTATAGTTATAATTATTTTTTGTTCCTTTATAAACTTTTCATATCCCAATTTAGAGCTTTACTGCATTCAGTCTGTGGGAAGCAGAGAATGTGTGCTACATTTGTATAGTATTCGTATTCATATTCACTCTCATTGTTTCAGACAGGCAGCTACAAAGCAATTGAGTAAACTAATATCTACTATAAAATTGCTACTTAGTGGGTTTTAATTCATTAGCTATAATGAACTTGGGGTACCATTATATAATTTTTATATTCTGCACACGAATGGTTATTCATACTTAATGCAGCTATACCTTACCAGAGTACCTTCGGATACTCTCGTTTCCTCCCACACTCCAAAGACATGCTGGTAGGTTAATTGGCTCCTGTCTAAATCGTCCCTCGTATATGTATGAATGTGGACCTTAGATTGTAAGCTCCTTGAAGGAAGGGACTGATGTGAATGTATAACATCTAAATATATTTATGTAAAGCGCTGCGTAAATTAATGGCACTATATACTGTAAGTACCTGCAAGAAAACTTCTAATGGTATTTACTAAAATAACCTACATTTACATTGCAGAGTTTAAGTGCACCTGTGCTTAGACTATGTGCATGAAGTTTTTACATATTCTCACAAGTGGTAAAATACATTTAAAATCGGCCATCCTTGACCTCTCTAGCTGCATGTGCTGTGAGTCCTGGTTCACACTGACGCGAATCTGATGCGGTTCTGATGTATTCCAGAGTGCCTAGATTCGCATGTCAAGGGAGATAACATGGCTTTCTATGGGGGTCAATCAAACCTATGTGTTCCAAACAGAATGTGATTTAGGAAATGGTCCTGTGTGTGTTTGGTGTGATGTGGTGCATTTTTGAGCCCCAGAGACTTGAATTGAAATGGCAGTGAAAACACATAGGTGCTCAAATGCAATACGATTTCAGTGCAAATTCGCCCATGTCTAATGTCGCAAAATTAGCCAGAACAGAATTTGCAGCAATGTAAAATTGCAGCAGAAACGCTGCGGAATCACACTGCAACTGCTCCTGAAATCAAACTTGAAAGCCCATAGAAATTGCACTGCATCAGTATGAACCAGGGCTGAAGTAGATAAACCTTTAAAGTGTTACTAAACCCACAACAGTAAAATCATAATATGCAGTAAAGCATGCTTGTTATATTCACTGTAGAACCTAAAGTGTTAATACCCTGCATTGTGTAAAAAGACAGCTTGATCCTGACTTCTCTGCTCCTCCTCTTGTTCAAATGTCCATGTCTTATCTCCTGATAAGACAGACTGAACTGTAGCCATTCTGCACATGCTCAGTTTAGTGTGTATTGCTAGAGAGGTTTTTTTTTTCTTGGAAGAGTGCATGTGACCAGCACAGGTCCAATCAGCAATCTGTCCAGACAGAGGTCAGGGGTTTTGCATCCTCCTCAAGCAGAAAGAAAACTCCTCCTATAAGCTTTAACCAGTGCTCTGCTGAACACTGATAGAAGTCACAAGACTGTTTTAACTGCTGATGAGAAAAGGTATTTAGCAGTTTATATTTACTAAAATAATTGCATTTCCATGTGGTAGACCAGATATAGTGAATGCAGGGTCCTGGGTTTAGTAACACTTTAAGATCACAACACAGACGTTTAAGGTCTAGTTCCCACTTGTGTGATTTTTGCCGAGTCTGCCATCAAGCTGTAATACATGACAATGAAAATCACATTGTTCTCTATGGTGCATGCTCACATGAAAGCAACATGGTACAGTGTGAATTTTAAAAAAGTGCAGGTGATTCTTTTGGTGCAGCATGGTGTGTTTTTGACCCTAAAGACATCAATGGAAACGCATGAAAAACACATTTACATACACTGCATGAAACATGAAAATGCATCACAAACACATGAAAAAATGTACAAAAAAGTGCTACAAAAATGCATTGAAAAACACGTAATTATGCAGCAACACTAGTGTGAACTGAGGCTAAAGGTGATTTTGTTTGGTTTCAAACAGCTTAGAAACATTTTGTAAGTTTGGTAGGCTGCCAAGGGGAAAGGAGATGTGATTTCATTACCTCTGTTGTGAAATTTGAAGATGAATTCTCCACAATGCTTATATCTACAGAGTTGAAAAACACATTTTTAAAGTGCTTATTCTGCTTGTGTAGAATATGTAAATACTTCATTAAATGGGCACACTTTTGATAAATAACACTAATTGACTACAAGCACAGACACAAATAGAAAATAAATAAATAATAATTAAAAAAAAAGCTAAGATTATCTTTAAGACAGTATTGTAGAGTTCAAGAAAAGTTAAATAATTTATGTATTACCACAAAGATAATCTCCAGGCAAAAAAACAAACAAACATTTTCCCTACCCATTTTACATGCCTGCAACTAATCATAAAAAAAAGAAAAGAATCCTAACCTCTCTGATGTATAATTATAAAAATATTTTTTGTATCTGTAAGCTGCAATAGTACCATGAGATATTTATCAAAGTAAACACCAATATCAAAATATATCTGTTGAGCTAAATCATTATAGTTTTAGTTTTAAAAAACTAAAAAGCTCCAGTTACCAACTTGAAACCATGATCACCTAATATAAGGATCCAAATTCCTCTTTCTTCTAGTCTGTAGCATGGAAAGATCTTTATTTTCACTTTTTGTTGATGTAGATGCAGCCCATTGACTGTCAAAAGTGTCTATCACTTGTCTTCCAATGTCAACATCACGATATCCTGATGCAAGGGGTGGCAACATGGCTGGTCAGTAGGTTGTATAAGCCTCAAATGTGGTTGTCTAAGTTTCAAACGTTTTTCAGGGTAATAGTGCGGCCTCTTGTCACAATATTATGTACTGTTCAGCTTCCCTCTCACTACCTGAGAGACATAAAAGAGCCTACAATTATTTCAATTACAAATCTGTAGCCTATACATTAACAGGTTCAGGAACTTGTGTTCTCAAAGAACTAGGTTTGCCTTGTTCATAGGGTTTATGATGTTTTTGCACCTGAAATAGATGATTTTGCAACTGGTTTGTGTGTTTGGTGAACTGTAAGCCCAGCCACCAGATTTCTAAAATGTCTAGTGCATTTTTAACATTTAATTTGATGTACTAGTTAAAATTTCATTCAACTATTTACAGTCCCAACCACTCTGCTCCAGGCGCTCCAACCCTCTGCTCCAACTAACCCTTTTGCTGAGTAAAAGAACATCGGATTCACCGCACATTCTATGAAAACACCTTTATTCAAGAATTCTATGTAAAAATACTTCCACAAAACATACATGAACAGCTATCTACCCTGCATTTAAAGGTACCTTTAAACTGAAGCCAATGGGAGGGTGTTAGTGTTCTTGCTGGAGTACAATAGGTACCTTTAAATGCGGGGTATATAACTGTCCATGTTGTTCACATGTGAAAAGAGGTCAGGCCTCGAAATTTCCACTCACCTGGTCGCATTTGGCGAGTGCAGATAATGTGGGAGTGAATGTGTGCTGATACTCTGCACAA